>NC_083348.1:71645911-72005911 GCF_019175385.1 Lycium barbarum | reverse complement strand
AAGCAATGGATTTAACATGGGAAATGGGTGAATATTGAATACTCGAATAATCCAAACGAGAGATACAATCAACATTACAACAATACAATGACAGATGAGTGAATATTTGAATTTTGCTCTTAATCGTGTTCGCGGTGAGAACAGTCGAATGAAAATACGTTGCATTAGGGATGGATATAGTTGAAATGGTTACGTCACATCAACTCGGACTGTGAGATGTCCGATGTCCGATGACGATGATTCTCCATGATCTTATTAATATTTGTTTTAAATAAATTAGGTGGGGTCATAGTCATGATCCCACAACCTATTGAGTTTAATATCTATATAAGTAGCCTTTCACTACTTAGTAAACTACTAAAAATTCAATGTCGAATAGTAGAAATGTAGATTGGTCGGTATTATTTCCAAAGTATCCGAATATTAGTGGTGATGACTGCTCAAATCATAGCAGCTATTCGAGTGATTCATCAACTGATAACAGTGAATTCGTGCTAGACGATTTGAAGCTCCACCTTTTAATAGAGCGTAATGACGATTTTCGCAAGCTGAAATATTCAGATCCACGTAAATATTATTGTGGTTTACGTCGCGAATGGGCATATCGGTACGCCATATCACAATGTCTTGTTCGTGACTTGAAAAATCTCAACACTTCAATCCCAACAAGATTCTTAATGAGCATGCCTCGAACTGATCAAGATTTTTGTGAGGTTGCGGTAAAGAGGATTAGGAAAGAGAACAACCGAATGCTGGCACGACGTTGTAGATTTTACATGCTCAAGTTCGCCGAAGAAAAAGCATCATCAACCAGTAGGGAACTAACATCTACAGAAAGAAGATTTGTCTTAAAAAAAACACAAGATATTTATCTGAGGACGATATTAACTTCAACTCTGATGATTAAGAATATTGTGATTTTAATTATATTTTTAATTTATGATGATGTCATTAATTTGAAGAATATTAGTATGTTTAGTTTTGCGTTTATTCTTATATTTTATTATTTACTTACTTAAGCGTGTTAGAATTGACAAACCTTATATGCATAAAATTAAATACAAAGTGCAACGATTCAAATTTTTATAGAAAACACAAACAAACTACTAGATAAAAAGTGACGATTACATAATACATAAAAAGTGAAACTACTAAATTTAAAACAAACTACATAGGAAATAATAAACCTAACCGACAATGCAACATTTCAAAATTACAAACAACAACAAGAGACCACAAATCATCCTCTAAAATTTCACTCTCTTTCAAAGCATTTGTCGCGTTGAGAGTCTCTTAGATTATCCTTGAAAAAACTCTTTTTTTCTTCCGATTCTTTTAGTAACATCTCAACAAGTTCAATTTTTTCTAGAGCTTCCCTAAGTTGACACTACAAATCAAACTTTACGGTATCTACATTGTTTCGTGAAGTCGCGATATCTCTATCAACCAGAGGCTTTTTATACTTCGCCGCCACTTTTATCCACGGGAACTTGATTTTCCCACCGAAAATATGTACACCCACCATTTGCCTAGTAAAATAACAAGTAAAAAAGAAGTTTTGTAAAGTAGAAAATGTAGATAATGTGACAAACAATCTATAAAAATTTGCAAAATAAACTTACTTCGGGCACTTTACAACTCCAAAAATGACGGCCTAAATTTTCTGGGGTCTTTGATATTTTGAGCCAGCAATATACACTGCAATATCGATAGCATGAAACGATGATTCAGAGTTTTGAGATATGACTTATGAGGGGGTAAAGTATGACAAAAGAGTGAAAATGAAGGAGAATGGAGAAGTGTTGGAAAATGGAGGTTCTGCCCTAGTTTTAATGCCTTCTTTAATTTAATGTATAATTAACTAGACTAGCAGCTCAAACAAGCCCAAAACTTAAAATAACCCTATTTTTTAAAAACTAACTCGCTTTAAACATTTATCACACGTACTTTACTAATTTTAGTCGTAAACCAAAATACACCATATTTGAGTCTGGGGAGCATATGCATTCTTCTCTTTCCCTTAATTCTCTTATGCTCCTTATCCAAAATCAACGTGGTGTCCTCTAACTCTTCTTAGATTATTAGACCAGGTGTAGCGAAATCAAATTGATTGGTGTTATCCTCACTGGATTACTAAGTAGTTGCTTCGATTTAGTCATTTCTTAGAAGTTTTAGTTGATTTTCTGGAAAATTCTTGCTTGATTTTTCGGTGATTCTTCGCCTTACGGGCGGTGTCTATGGCGGTTCTTGAGATGTCCTCCTTTATGCAGATTTTTTCCTGATTTTGAATAAAGCTGGGAACACTAATTTCATATTGGTTTTCATTGATTTGCTCAAAATCTATCATCTATTTCTTTTTGAAACTCTTTCCATTTAACGGTTAATTTAAATTGGTTCCGGGAGAAGTATATGGATGTGAGTATCGATTCTTATATATTGAAATGGAGAAAATTATGGTGATTCATTAAGGAAAAGGATGGTGGACGACGGTGACCATGGGGTTGGATCGTGTATTCTCAAAGTGTATAATCGATATATAATTAACATTTAATCGGTGCATAATCGGTGTATAATATTTATACACGAATTATACGTCGGATAGTGTATTCTCAAAGTGTATAATTGATGTATAATTGAATTATATTCGATATATAATATTATACACGAATTATACATCCCTTATAAAATAGTATACATTGAGTTGTACCTCTAGAAATTTAATGTATAATCAGTGTTATACACGAATAAACCTGAATAACACTGAATTCTTCATCTATTTGATTTTGTTTACTGCAGCAATGACCCCCACTTACACCTCAGGCCTTGGCAAAAGAATTTACCTGGTGCACTTTGCTCTTTTGGCTCTATTTGATTGATAAAAAGTCATCTCTCTAATTTTACTTTTGAAGTAAGGATAACAATAGTATAATAAGAGTGTTGTTGGTACTACTATGGAATGTGTGAATTGGGGTGTGCTGCTAGAATCGATGAAAAAAAAATGAAAAATGAGCACCACATGAAGCTTTAAAGATGATATCTTAAAAGTATGGTATCTTAGATGACGTGGAGTGATAATACTAACTAATCTGATTGGCATAAAACTTATGGCTATTTAGAGTTTAAAGTTAGACTGGCCGTCATTTGTAAATTTATGGCTATTTAGAGTTTAAAGTTATATTGGAGGGTTATTTGTGTTTTTTTCCCATTAAATCATTTAAATTTCTTGCGTTAAAGATAATTTGATATCACTTTTTTTTCTTGGAATATTTAGGTTCATTTCTTCTTTTTTTTAGTCATTTGGGTTCAAGACTCGTGTTTCTTTAACTTAACTAGTATACATACCCGCGCAATGCACGGATTGTTTAAAAAAAAAAAAGCGGAGAGACATAATACAACAGGACTAAAAGTATTGCATGTGGGCGGACCACCAATAACAAAGTTCCATATTGTACGTCAGCCGGTTTCAACCTGTAAATATAGTCAAGAGCTAAATTTAGCGTCTACATTCAAAAGAATTAAACCAAAAAACAAATAGATGTATTTCATCGGGTTGTCTCTATAATATTGTTGTGAGGGACCATCAATCCCAAGTGACCTACTAAAAAAAGGGCTTGTGCATGAAACATTTATTCCTCTTTTTCTTTGATCGGTAAAGCATTTGTTCCTCTTTCCTCTTTTTGCCACAAAAGGATTTTAAAATATTGAGCCACTCGAGCTTGTGTTGTTAAATTCAGCATCTAACACGAAAACCACTAATCAGGTATGACATGCTGTAAAATCAGGTATCACTAAAGGAAGACAACAATCTTACCCAGCTATATGGCAACAAAAAGTTCTCTATATTTATCAACAAAAGACCCAACAGTCTATTGAATTTACTTGAACATAAAAAAACCAAGGCAAAGACATTAAAAGGAACTTCCATCTTTTGCACTCACTCAAGGTCAAGGAAAAAACTTGTCTCAAATTCAAAAGAAAATCAATATAAATAATCAAGAAAAGAGCATTCTTACATTCCCCATAAAGGGTCTCAATCCAAAAACAGAGCAAGAACTCAACCTTACTATGACCTCTAGTTGCCGCACAGTAATTGGTATTACTGTTGCCTCCCAGTACCATTTGACTGCCGCCTCATATCTTGAAGTAGATAACAGAAAAAGCAAATATCAGTGAGAGATGTACACCATTTTCACAATCAAGAAAGGTTTGTACTTAAGGTTGCTGGACATCTAACTCTGGACAATTCTTTTGTAGTGAGCCCGTTGATATAGTTACCTGCCTGATTTTGACATAACTTTCTTTTAACATTGAGGCTGCAGAATCTGACAGTCGCGGATGGCAATTGCTCTTACAATATTGTATGTATCTGCAACGGGAACTCATTTGCTTCATCACCTAGATCTTAAAAATTACAACAATAGTGAAGTGCATAACTTTAAGCCATATTAAGAACCAACATTTTCATCCAATTATACTCTTTAGAACTTAGAAGTTCTAGTGCCATCTCTAGATGCTTCAGCAGATGCATGGTCATCAGCTAAAATAGATAGGTTATTCCCTAGTTCATTAGATTACGGATGGCACCCGCATGCAGATGGAACAAATATGCCGCTAAACACGATATATAGAGGACTTAAAAGGGGCAACAATCATAAAGGACATCACATTTGATCCAAAATCTTATTTCATCTTTTTGTTGGCGAGTTCTTTTAAGTTGCCCTTTTAAAAAATCTTTCCAATTTTTTCATCTACCATTATATTGATGCTATTTTGCAGTTGTTAATTATGTACTTCAATGTTTTTGCTGTCAACGGTAAATATAACAATTTCTAAGGTTTTGTTGAGTTTTGTTGTTTCGAAAGAGACTTCTATCGGTCCGTATCATATATAGATTCACTGGACATTTATATAGGTATTAAGGCAGTGGATAAAAGATAAGTTCTGTCCAAGGTCATGTTGGAAATAAAAGATCTATAATACTACTAACCAAATGTTGGATTCAAAAATCCTACTACCTAATAGCCAATTATTCAGTTCATTATCTCAGTTTATCATGTAGGATGTGCCAAACACCATTTAAATAACCATCCTTTATTGTCATAATGTGATCAAGGATGTGTTTTATACATTAACTTTCAGCAAATGCTTTGTTTTTTACTTTATCGTACCTCAACTTATAGTTTGGAAATACCTTGGATGGTTTGAAGATCCTATTCATTGACATGAAAAGTAACGGTTTGAAGATCCATATTTCATTGACATGAAGAGCAATGTGTAATATTTGCTTATACAGAAGATCTCAGACAATTAAATAAATAAGGGACCAGACTCATACAAGGATGTATTTATTAACCACAGAGCAGAACTTCCAAGACCTAAATGAAGGTAATATGCAAGAAAATTTGTCCCTTAAAGGTAAGGAAAGTGACGTACCTCTATCACACAACTACAGCTAAAGGTCAGATACTGCCCAGTATCAACAAATTTGCCATTCACTGCTATTGAGCACGTCCCAAGATTATTCAAATAGAAGGATCCATCCGATTCCATCTTAATGCTTGCCTAAGTAAGAAAACATGGAGAAATGACCAAAAAGGTCTTCCATCTAATGCAAAACTATATTTCATAATATGTCTAAGAAACTATGCCACAGAGGGTTAATTTCATCACCGTGTCTTCTGACCACCAAATGCTGTTATTACACCATAATCCCAACAAAATAAGTACACATCAAGGTCAACTTCAAGATAAACAGATTCAGCACAAATATAACAATCATAAAAGCCAACAGGTATAAAATATAGAGAAGGAATGCACCTCGTCATGGCCAGCCAGTGTAACCTTCTCCTTCTTAAAGATGGACCTCTCAAAATCGATAGTAGCAGGCGCAGAGCCAAAACTTCTAGCACTAACAGTTCAATTCAATTAATTCATCCAAGCAAGTCAAAAAATACACAAAATCTCACGTACAAACAAAACGAATCATCAAAGCGATAGTAGAAAGAAGAAGACAAAAAACAGATCACATACATTAATGTCACGACCCAAATCTGACACTTAGGCGGTGACCGGGCACCTTTCGAGCTTCTACCCATAAGGCGAACCCTCTAAGCTAATTATGCGAAAATTAATGAATAAAATGAATAATACGCAAAGTCTCATAATATAACGAAAAGTGCGGAAGCGAAATACAAATACTGAGTCTTGCCCATAAACCCCATAAAATGTCTAAGTCATGGAACTACTAGTCTGAACAGAAAAGTATGAGACGAAGCTCGGAATACTACTAAGTCAACTAAAGAAGAAGAGGCCGCCATGATCTAATGGTGGCTCACCTCTACTGAACTGGACTGAACAAAGCTGGAATGAATCAAGTATCGGCTACCAGGTCACCGTTAACCACACCTGCACACATACAACCTCAACAAGTGTGAGTCTAAAAGACCCAGCAAGATCATCGACACTCTCAGCTTACCCCTGGGGCAAGTCTTTGAAATCTCTGATAATGCATAAAAGCAATTACACAGTACAAGTATATTAAATATATACAAACACCGAAGCTAAAGCTAAAATCATGAAGCACAAACAAGCAGAACATTAAATACTCTAAATCTGAATCTATGCTCACGGGACATAGTACGTATTTATCTATGTCTTACCCCGCTTTCCGGAGAGGGCATTATTTACCCCCATCTTACCCGGACGAGCAATACATGAAATACACTGAATCTGAACGTATGCTCGCGGGACATAGTACGTATTTGTCTATGTCTTACCCCGTCTTCCGGAGAGGGCATTATTTACCCCCATCTTACCCGGGTTACTTAAATTCTAGCACCTATCTCTCACCGAACATCAATGGGACCTGTGGAAGTATGCCCCTCTGAAGATATGATAAGTGGAACATACATCCATTCAACACCACTTCTAAACTTTACATTTATATAAAATAGTATCTATTTAAGCGAAATTACGCTAAAGGACTCATACGGTCATTACTTTAGAAACTTGGAAATTATCCAATTTAGAACATGCTTGCCCACTCACACGAACTAAATGGTTTAAATGCATACATACAACACAAACCATATGCTTTTTATGAAAAACAAGTAAACTAAGAGTTTAAGCCTCACTTGCCTTATAACTGGAACGCAACCTCTCTTGAAGTGTCAAATTTCCTTCAAACAATCTTCAATAGCCTCAATCTATTCAATACCATAAATAAATTATCTAAATTAGTCTAGGGAAACAAATCCTATAATTTTAGATTTAGAATTAAATCTCAACATTCTATACCCTGATTCCATAATTCTTTTAAAAAGTAAAATTTATATCTCAATATCATTAACAAATAATTATATAATATACTTATATATGTCTGTGTTCCACTCCCAACATCCCAAAATAAATAATGTTTATCGAGTACACTGAAAGAAAACACAAAAGAAAGAAAGAAACAAAATGAGCAAAGAAACAAAAATGAGCAACTACATGGTTGCACGTGAATTGCAGAAAAGAAAAAGAAGCAATTTCACAATATGAGCCCAACTCTCTGCCAACCCCACAATTCCTCATAATAGACAAAATCACTTGCAACATGATTTCTTAAATATCAAAGTCAACAACATGCTATGTACCTGAATCTTTTAAACTTTGGAAAAAGCTCACCGTGTTAGCAGTTGCACAGCAATTTTCATGCTCTCTGTCCGTCTGTTTTTCTCCTTTTTAGGTTAGAAGTAAGTTAATAATTTTTTTTTTCTTGTATTTTCCCTCTACCCTATGAAAATATAACGTGCACAGTAATCAGAATAGTGGGCTTGGCCCACTCACTCACTAAGTTAACTAATTCATGCACCTTTCATATACTATATCATAAATAAATATAATATTTCTAATAATAATCTACATATATATTTTAGGAATATATAATTATCCTCTTCGATATGAAACCTGCTAAAATTAAATAAGTTGCAAATAAAGAAGTCATTCTAGACGCTTGAAAAAATATAGGGTTGTTACATTCTTCCTCCCTTAAATGACGTTCGTCCGCGAACGTAAGAAAAGTTCTATCCTTGGTCAAAGAGGAACACAGTGACAAGCTTAACCGTCTTAACCTATCTCTTAGGTCTACAAAAATTTCGGCAGAATTTTCCTGTAATTAGGACTAATGCTATCTATATACTTGTCCTAAAATAGCTAACAACAACAACCAACAGTCATAATTTATAAACTAACATATACTAAGGAGTTCCAAGAGTCATAATTTATAAACTAACATATACTAAGGAGTTCCGGGCGACTCCATACCATCAATCACATGCAAATAGGGCACCAGGCAACCCCGTATCATCATGCAAAATTACAAATAAAAATATGTAACTCAAATAAGTCAACACATAAATGCGAATATATAAACGCATTATCTATTAGTTTAATCCTCGTACACATAAAGAGTATACCTGTAACCAATGCACATATACATTGGAGCTGCTTCTCTTAACCTGACTTAAGAGAAAAGCTCGGGATATCTGTCTCGAATGTCCTGCTCTGTCTCCCAAGTAGCTTCCTCACTCGGATGGTTCTTCCATAAGACTTTTACAGAAGGAATACTCTTGGATCTCAGCTGGCGAACTTGCCTATCCAAAATAGCTATCGGGGCCTCCTCATAGGATAACTTCTGATCAAGCTGAACTGCCTCCTGGTCAATAACTTGAACAATATGGCTCGGGTCTCTAGAATATTTTCGGAGCATGGAAACATGAAAAACTGGATGAACTCCTGCTAAGGACGGCGGTAAAGCCAATCTATACGCAACTGCTCCTATCCGCTTTAGGATCTCGAAAGGACCAATATATCTCGGGCTTAACTTGCCCTTCTTGCCAAATCTCATGACACCCTTCATGGGCGATACTTTCAACAATACCATATCACCCTCCCTGAACTCAAGATCACGGACTCTCTTGTCCGAATAGGATTTTTGCCTGCTTTGAGCTGTCTTGAGCCGGTCTTGGATTACCTTCACCATTTCCAAAGCTTGCTGAACCATCTCTGGACCCAAAAGCTTCCTCTCACCTGGTTTGAACCAACCAACTGGGGAGCGACACCGCCTACCGTACAAAGCCTCATATGGAGCCATCTCAATACTGGAGTGGTAGCTGTTATTATAGGCGAACTCTACCAAAGGCAACTGCTCATCCCAATGACCTCCAAAATCGATGGCACATGCCCTCAACATGTCCTCCAAGATCTGAATAACCCGCTCTGACTGACCATCAGTCTGCGGATGGAATGCTGTACTGAGCTCAACCTTAGTACCCAAAGCCTTCTGAAAAGACTGCCAAAACTGAGCTATGAACTGTGACCCTCTGTCAGAAATGATAGAAATGGGCACGCCATGCAATCGAACTATCTCACGAGTATAGATCTGTGCTAACCGCTCTGCTGTGAATGTAGTCTGAACCGGTATAAAATGTGCGGATTTGGTAAGTCTGTCCACAATCACCCAAACTGAATCATGTCTCCTCAGAGTACGTGGCAAGCCCACCACGAAGTCCATAGTGATTCTCTCCCACTTCCACTCGGGAATAACTAGATTCTGAGCTAACCCTCCAGGTTTCTGATGTTCATACTTAACCTGTTGGCAATTCAAACAACGAGCCACATAATGAGATATGTTTCTCTCCATCCTCATCCACCAGAAATGTTTCTTCAAGTCTTGATACATCTTTGTAGCTCCCGGATATATGGAATAGCGAGAACTATGAGCTTCTTCCATAATAGTCTGCCTCAGGTCTCCTACATCTGGTACACATAACCTGTCATCATGCCATAACACTCCATCGGAGTCAATAGTCGCTCTCTTAGTCTGTCCCTGCTCCACTTGCTCTTTGAGCTTAAGCAACCGGCGATCCTCGAACTGATGAGCTTTGACCTGCTCAATCAAAGAAGACTGTGCAACTACGCAAGCAAGTATCCCTCCACAAGGCGTGGCATCAAGTCTAACACCACAATTGGCCAACCGTTGAAAATCTACAGCTAAAGGTCGGATTGAGGCTGAAATAGAAGCCAAACTACCCATTGACTTCCTACTCAAAGCATCTGCCACTACATTAGCTTTCCCCGGATGGTACAAAATTGTCATATCATAATCCTTTAGTAACTCAAGCCATCTCCGCTGCCTCAAATTCAAATCTTTCTGCTTAAAGATATACTGAAGACTCTTGTGATCTGTAAATATCTCACATGGCTCGCCATACAAATAATGTCGCCACAACTTCAAGGCAAAGACCACTGCTGCTAGCTCTAAATCATGAGTCGGGTAGTTCTTCTCGTGATTCTTAAGTTGTCTAGAGGTATATGCAATCACCTTGCCTCTCTGCATCAGAACACAACCTAAACCCACTCTCGAGGCATCACAATACACTGAATAGCCTCCCTCCCCAGTGGCTCTGTTACAGATGGTATCAGAGCCACTCTTGTGTCAGCCTTGTCGATGGGGGGCTAGAGTTCAACTGAGTTTAGGCAAATCCCGGGTAGGCGGGGCAAACCTCAGAGCTGAGTCTAGGCAAATCCCATGCGGTGGGGCAAACCTCAGCGAGGACGCTGAGTCCATAAGAGGGGGTGTATGTGACACCCCAGCTTAGGAGGAAAGTCTCACATCGGCATAACACAGGATAGGTGCTGGGTATATAAGTAAACATGCCTTACCTCCTAGTGACGCGTTTTAAAGCCGTGCGGGCCTAGGCCCAAAGCGGACAATATCACTAGTGGGCTGGGCTGTTACAATTAAACTGTTGGTGATGAGTTTTCCCAACATCTTTCTTCAAAATGCCTAAATAAAAAACAACACAAACGCTCAACCCATTAGCATAAATTTAAAAAATACCACATAAAGATTGAATCTTGAACAAACTGTACTCGAAATGGGAGAAACCCAGAAGCTAAAAAAAAAAAAAAACTTGGAAGCTTCAAAATTCCTAAAAATACAACAGAAACACTCAACCCATTAGCAAAAATCCTGAAAAATACCAAATAAAAGTTGAATCTTGAACAAACTTTAAAAAAGAAAACTAACTTGCTGAACCCAAAATGTCTCATACCCATAAGCTAAATTACCAAAATAACTTGTGATCCTCTATGTATGAGAGAAATGATTCATAGGGGTTTCACAATTTGAAGGGATTTGAAGAAGTGCAGTAAAATTTCTGAAACGTGAAAGGAAGAGGAAAGAATTTCAATTTGAATTGCTTTTACTCTGCACAATAAAAGACAGTAACCGCTGGATGTAAGTTTTGGATGTCTTCCATAAATTCAGTAACCGCTGATCGTGGTTCTATTTTATTTTGATTGAAAAATTAGAATTTACACTTTTCAAAAATGGGGAGTAGGGGACGTGCGCACTTGTGGTGAGTGTGTGCAGATGTGAAAATGGGGAACGTGCACAGCAATGTTTATTTGGGGCGTTCATGGGTGGTTTGGGTAGTTTATTTTAGGAAAACTTCTTTTCTTTTCTTTTTATCTTTCCTTTTTTTCTCTTAAAAGTTGATAAGTTTTGTCCAAAAATATAACACTTGCCTTCTATTTGAGATGTCACTTGGATTTTTCAAAATTTGGTTATTAGAGTTGGTTGTGTCTGTCCTAAATTTATGATGTGGCTAAATATGATGATGACACTTGTCACATCCTATAGCAAACTATCCTCTTTTTAATAAGATATAGATATAGATTTATTAAAGTAGTTTGAATTGTGGGAAACATGACAAAAAGGAGTGAACGTCTAGTTGGGTGGAAAGTGTGAACACGCGATCACATTTTGAATGCAAGCCAACTTAGCCATAATTTCAGGCGAGAGATGGTATTCATCAAAAGTTAACTTGATAAATGTGTTGTAGTGTTGTTCTTCTTTGGTCCTTTTTTTTTTTTTTTTATGATAATCATCCATTTTAACGGTTAAACCAAACTTGCTTTGAGAAGTGATGATCAAAGGAAAAAAGTTCATTCTTGTTTGCAATATTTTGGGGTAGAAAGCCAACAAAAATGGATCTGACTATCAAAAATCTGTTTAAATGTATCTATCTATATGCTAAATGGCTGCAATGTCCAATGGACAACTCATCGTGAGCATGGGGAAAATTATTATTTTTTTCACTTGGAACGATAAACATAACATGCTTAATTGATAAAAATATTAATGAGGTGATTAGATAAAGTACTCCCTACTAATGTCATAGCCCACATGCTGCTGCACGACTAAAAAGCTTCATCATCTGTAGTTTTGGAACTTGTTAAAACTTTCAACATTCTTTTGTCTGGGATTATTAATAGAGGTCGTAGATGACTTCAATAAAGCTGCAAAGGTGGATTTAATCGTGGGTAATTCATCAGCATATAATTTTACTATTAATCTCCAATTTCAAATTCAAACAATTTGACAAAAAAGCCCATGAACTTTATTGAAGCGATAGTATTCGCTGGGCCTCCATTGCCATCACTGAACTCCACATTAGAAATTTTAAAATCTTGATATGTCCCAACTGATCAAAATTTGTCTGAACGATGCGAAATGGTTCAAATTCGACCTAAATTATGCTTTGGTGGTGAAGATTAATCTTCATAGTTGATCATTAGTCAAATATAACCTATCGGTTGTAACAAAAAAGATAGATCTATAGTCCCAATTATTAATTGAAGGCAAATTTGGACCATTGTATATTTAGTAGTCCTAAGAACAAATTTTGACCTTTTCCCTTGAGAAATGCTTAAACTTTTAGCGAACTAAAACCAGGAAAATAAGTTTATTTCCATGATTCATTATTTAGGCCACGCATGTAAATTGCAATGTTAGCTAGCTAGTTAGTGACATGTCAGTGTCAGAGATAAAAGTTGTGCTGGCCATATCATATAAATATCTTATGATTAAATAATAGTACTCCAGTAAATTAAGGCAAGACTACATATTAATTTAGTGAAAACATTTGGAGTAGATTAGTTCCTTCCTAGGAAACCGGTAGTATTAATTTTCTCGAATCAGACAAAAGTTAGATCAGACTCTTCTTGTTCCTTCTCGTCGTGCTCATGCACTCAAAACTCGCCAACTGCTAATTCTCTCCCATCTGAAAAAAAAAAAAAATCAAAATTCACAATAATGATCCAAGTGCTATTCAGTGTAATATTCGCCGAAATGGCGTTAATCGTGCTATTCATATTCAAGACACCATTAAGAAAGCTTGTGATAATGAGCCTGGATCGTGTTAAGAGAGGCCGTGGTCCAATTGTCGTGAAAACTACCGGGGGCACCATATTTGTGGTAATGTTGTCGACGTTATACAGTATGGTGTCCATCCGTAAAAGGTGGATCGATGAAGATGGGAATGTTACACCTACTGATCAGATTCTTATGTCTCAGCATCTTCTTGAAGCTTCTCTCATGGGTACCTAATATCATTCAATACTCCATCTTATATAACTTTTCCGTGTAAATTCTGAATTAGTTTTGCAGATTTGAGTGATTGATCAATTCGTAATGTACTCCCTCTGTTTCAATTTTACTTGTTACGTTTCGTTTGTCGAGAGTTAATTTGAGGAGCTAAACTGAAATAGATTAATTCAATGTTTTCTAATTAAAAATTAGATGTTGAAAAATTATACGAAAAATACTATAAGTTGCAATTCTTCTCATATTAATATGATGAAAAAACACATCTTGGTCAATATCGATGTAGTTTGATTCTTGAGAAGCGAAACGTGACAAGCAAAAGTGAACGGAGGGAGGGAGTATATACAATCATAAAACTTTTGTTGCTAAAAGTCAAGAATGTGTACTTCGTGTTCATATAATTGTACCTTATACGTAGAGATGTATGTATATCATATAGTTGAGGTCATGCATTGTAATGTGCTTCGGATCTCAATAACAACCTTAATCTTATGCTTTCTACATGAACAACTTTGTGTTCTTTATTAACTGCAAAGTGATGTTTTTTTGAAATCTCTGTAAGTATTTTTCTGATACAAACAATCATTCAATGAATTGAATTTCTATTAGTTATATCTGATAGGAGTATTAATATTTGGGAAAATTACGCTCATGTTTACTGGGAGAAAATATTTACGCCACACAGCTCATATTTTGAGTTTGTTACCCGATTTAAGCCCATATTTGTGTATAAACACCTTTTATACAAGGTTGATAAATTATGTATAATGTTTTTCCCCAGGTCTAATGTTGTATAATGTAGGATTATTAATTAGTTGTGAAAGTTGAATGAACATCAATGATTGACTTGGAACTAAAGCTTTTTCGGGGTTTCACTTACAAAGAATCATTTGTTGTTGATGACAAAGGGAATAGCTTTTGTTTCATTTGAACGTTGCAGACTGAATTATTGTCAGAAGACTGAACTATTGTCAAAAGACTGAATTATTGTCAAAAGGTTTTGGATTTGTTTGACCTCTTAACTTGCTTAGCATATGGATTGAGATAGAAGTTGGATTTAAAAGAAAATTTGAGAAACAATCTCTATTTATGCTTTTTCTTCCTTCCTTACAAAACATTGTTTTGACAAACAAATCTCCTGGCTTTTCTCAACACTTCAATCAAGAAGCTCTAGATGTACTTGGATGGAACTTATATTATACCAAGTGTACAACAAGGGTTATTTGTTTAGCTTTGTAAAGTTTCTCTTTTTGTAACATTAGGTGATGCATTTTATCTTTATTGTCATCAGGAGGGGCGTATGTAGCATATTAGGTCTGGGTTAAACTGAACCCCAACTTTCGATGCGGAATATAAATTTATATGTAAAAACTTATGAAAATTACAATAAATAGTAGACATGAACCCATAGCTTTTAAAATGCAATGGTTCAACGCTAAGAATCTTAAAAGGTTGAACCCCTAAAGTTTATATCTTGGATCCGCCTCTGATTGTCATAAACAGAAAGGTACTAGTGGAAAATAATGCTTGCAAACCTTGGTGCTCTTTGAGTGGATTGAAACCTCTTTCATTCTGCTAAAATTGGATTATATATTTTTGGGGGGGATTAGTCAAAATTTTCATTATTAAGCACCAGGTCGGTGTAAAAAATATGTACAAGTTGTTTAATGTTTATATGATCAAATTCATCCATAGGTACCTATGAAGTTTCCCAAACTTTCATATAGAACACAATTCTCCAAGGAGGTCCTGAAAAGCAATCTCATTCTCCTTAAATATAAGTAACTTTATGCTCTCATTCCGTCATTCATTAGCATTTAAGAAGCACGCAGCGTGGGAGGGGAATCATTTTTCCAGGTTGAGGAGTACTAATTCAAACTTGTCATGGTCTGTTGTTGCTATCTTTCAGTCGCCGTTTGCTTACGGAGTTGGAGTTCTCCTCCCGTTCAAACTTGATGGGTCTGAAAGATGGTTTGGGAAAACAATGGAATGATTGAAGTTACACTAGTTAAAAGAAAGATGATGCACAGTGAGAGAATTACTTTTTTCTTAGCTTCTAACTTTATCTTCCACTTCTATGATATGGAGAAATACAAACTTTCCTTCTTAGGAGATCATAATGCACATGAATGTGGCGTGATCAGGTCATTTATGTTTTTTGGCATAGTAACTGGTGTCCTCCTAAAACTTACGTCCTCTTTACCTGTTTTTTTTTTAAGCCTTGTGTTGCTCTATTAGTGCTATTCCATTCCTGACTAATGGGATAAAATTAAAGCTGGTTTCTTTTGTGGTGAACTCCACTAGGTTATGCTCAAATTCTCCAACTTGTTGTGTTATCAGTATAGACATCTTCCATTTTCTTAATTTGGATTAAAAAAATTTGAGTCTAGGATGAGAATGCCTAGCGGCAAAGACAGAAAGAAAGAGAAGTGACCAAAATAATATTTTGTTTCTTCTTTGTTTGGATTCAAAACCTGTCCAGTCTAGTATAAGAAAGGGCAACATTCTTTGTTTGACAGAGGGAAGGGATGGAATTTCCTGGTCCTACCACTACAGAAGGGCAAAAAGTTTTTAGGAGAACATTAAGATATCTTTGGGGCTTCAATGAACTTGATAAGTTTTCTGTTTGGCGTATCGATGCATATTAATCTAAAAGCAAACCAGAAAGTTATTATTCGAAGAATTTGTTAACTATTGAGGGGTTAATACTTCCATTGATGAGCATGTGTTTAACGTTAAACTTTGTTTTGGTGTGTGTCCGTAACGATCTGTCTAATGATGTCTCTATTACCAGGTAGTAATAATTTTGTTGCCTTTTTTCTCTTCCTTTGCTTACCTATTAACCGCTTTCTTCCAAGTCTGACTTTCACATGGGACTTCTATGCAGGTTTTTTGCTATTCCTTGCTCTGATGATTGACAGACTGCACCACTATATAAAAGAACTTCGTATGAGGAGGAAAAGCATGGAAGCAGTGAACAAGCAAAACAGAGGTTTTGAGGATGGGAAGAATGGATCTTCTGACGAGATGAAGTCTTGGGAGGAAGAGGCAAGTGCATTGCATTTGAAAATAAAGAAGCTGGAGGCTACTATCGAGGAAAAAGCTAGAGAAGCAAGCGATGCAGAAGCCAATGTAGTTGCTCTTAAAAAGCAATCAGAACATTTTCGTCTTGAAAATGATGACTTACTTGAGGATAACCAGAATCTTCGCGCTCAATTGCAATCACTGAACTCTGATAGCAAAAAGGCTTCATAAGGAATTTCGTCACATGTTATCCTGCTACTCATAATTTGAAAGTTCTGTGATGGTTTTCTTTTAATAGCTTAGTGCCTTTCATGCTCAAAATATCATGTAGAAACTTCTAAGTTCCCGTAATTTTTTGCGATTTTTCTAGGGACAAGGCTCTATTGAAGTGATCGAACTTTAGCCTTACGAGCTGCATTTCCAGATTGTCTTTTCCTCAACTAGTTTACCAAGCCTCTGAAAGTAATTCTTGTCTATAAGCTGTTATTGCCTAGTTCATCTGTCAAGACGGCTTTCGACAAAATTCTTTGTAGGTTTGATTTTGGTATCCTGGTTTTAATGTTTTGAGCTGTAATTAATTTTTAAGGAAAATTTGTGCATTCAAGTAACAATCTCTTTTTGATCTTCTAGCTTTTCATTTTCTCCGGGTAATGATGTTTCCGTTAGTTTCTCTTCTCCTAGAAACAATATCACATGGGCATAAAACTTCAAATTGGCAAAAAACGAATTATGCCTTGGCGACATTGGGAACTTCATCTATCTTATCTCAGAAGCAAAAAGGAGAAGGCCTTACAATGCAAAGGCAGATTCAAAATCTAAGCTCTTAGTCAACCCTTACGATTCTTACTATTTGCATTTTTAAAACCGTAGGGTTATACCTACAATTTTAATACAATTTTCCACAAAGTAATGATTCGCTTCGGAGATACTGATTCAGATGAACACATTGAAACCAAGTGAAAAACAATATATCCTCCTCTCTTAGCATGCCCGGAAGGCAATTGCACCACGATGATGATGAATTGGTAGAAACACTACCAACTAGTATATCAAGGCAAGTAAAAATATGCACGCTAGTCCCTCTCTGGGTAGCCATTCCTTGCTCAATAGTTGATTCATATTTCAGATGCTTCTCCACAAAAATGTCACGAGTCGAAGAGTGGTACACTCAATCCTAATACAGCATAAGGAGATCATCGCTGCTTACCTAAATTTATGACGACTCATAAGATACGGACCTTATGTTCATTTACTCATTTAATGCCCTATAAGGCTCTTTCAAATACACGTCTATTTTATTTATTTTTAATTTTTAAACTGGTAACTATCAAATCACGCTATTTTTATGTGGTCCTCATTAGCTAGGTGCAATTGCTTAAGCTTTCTTGTCAACACTAAGCAGCAACGAATTTTAATGATGCACCACGACACATTCACCTATATTACGCCATGATATATATATATATATATATATAAGTATATATTATAACACACGGAAAAAAGAAAAAGAAAAAGAAAAAAGAGAGAACAAGCATGCCCCTAATAGTACTACATATCCAGTCACGGAGAAGCCAATATTTACAAGGTTTTTCTCTTGCAATACCTTATGATCCACACTTCCACAATTCCATCTGCTAATGACCTACTTAAGGGGCAAGTCACTACACAACAACATCTGGGAGCAAGGGAACAGGGGGTGGGAAGGCTTGCTTTTTTTTATTTCATTAAGCAGCTTCTGCAAATCCCACTCTAAGTTTGCCATAATCAAAGACAGTGTGGTATCGACCCATAAAGACATCCCCCAAGATCCTGCACCAACAACGTTTATCGAATAAGACAGGTTAGCTGGTGAAACTTTACAAAAATAACAGAATTTGCGCATGCGAGTGTTAGCACGAGTGGAAAATATACCAGAGGGGTCCACGGGGTGGAGGAATGTCCAAAGCAGTGAAGCCACTAATACATTGTGCTGCCTGACCCTCGCCCACCTTGAGTATGTACTGTGTGACAAGACAAGCTTGCAAGTTTAGTACGACTGTTAATGTTTTAACTTCACAAGCAAACAAGACAACTCAAAGAAATTGATGTATTAGGAACCTTCCACAAAGCATTAACCATCAAATCAATGCTTTGAGGTCATGTTTAAATATTTCACTAGAACAGATTAATTCCTACTGCTCTTAGCAGCAGCGAGATGCAATGAAAACTCTCGACTGATAGAACTCCCTTGATGCAAGCATGAACAAAAGATTCATCTGTCAGCCACTTAATTCAAATGAAGAAGAGTCCAAAGAGGCATTTCAAATTTTAGAGACACCAGACACTATGTATATCTATAGATATTACTATCGAACATTGTATATCTATACATATTAATATCGAACATACCTCCTCGGGAGAGAGGTCAAACGTTTTGCCACCGATTGTGAAGGAAACACAAGGCATGCCAGAAAGTTTTCCACAGTCAACAGCTGATTGTCCCATTGGGCTTGGAAGTCGCTCACAGAGCTGTTAAAGCCGGTCAGCAGTCTGGACTAAAGTAAAGAAATCAAAAAATACGTGATGGAAGATATTTACCTCATTTACGTAGTTCAAAATGCGTTCTTGAGTCTGGTTCTGTCCAAGCTGGTGCTGCATCCAAACAACCGCCATTTCACAAGCAGAGCACATAGCATCATTCCGTCCAGAAGATTTGCCAGCTTTCTCATCTACAACACTTTCAATGCCCATGCTACACGTGGAGGACAGAAATACACTCAGCACACAAGTCATAATAGGATTTGGCATATCAACTGTATGACCTAGGCGAAGGAAGAAAGGGCCTGAAGCCTAACCTAAGACCTCGAGTTCCATCAAAAGTGCATAATCCAACCTGTGAACAAATCTTCTTTGGGTGTGCCTGTTAAGATGCCAATCCATCAGAATATTGGGAAGGCAGCTAGTAATATTAAAGGGACCAGCTCATGAAAAAACCAATAAAAGGAATACAAAGTATCAACTTAAACATATGGTTGCTCACCTCTGTTAAAAGCATATCCATTATTGTTTGCCCATACTGTTGAACAACAGCTTTGCATTGTTGGCTAACAACTCCGGAGGCCCCAATGGCATGATTAATCATAGTGATTATAGTCTGCAAGATAGAAGAGGAAGGAGACAGAGGGTAGAATGATGAGGACTGGAAATGCAGCAGTAAAGCCTTTCACTACTATAATTGTCTGGGCAAAACGCTGAAGTTTTTTCCTTTTATCATATCGTCAACCACCATAAAGGCCTTAGAGATAACAATATAGAAGCAGTTTTCAAGTTGCACTATTTTTTCCTAGTAAAGAAGATCCGCAAACAAATAAGACACTAACAACAGGGAAAAAGCCAAAGGAAGAATTTGTCATCAAAGGAAATTAATAACGTAGTATATCCCAACACTGTAATGAGAATCAATTTCATCACAATTCTGATCCTCATTTCATGGCTTAAAAAGGGAAAAAATGAGAAGTTCAAATGCCTGACTGATTAATAGTAAACTGATACTCCGAATAAAAATTAAACCTAGTCAATCCTCTCATACCGAGCCAATTTGATGAAGCTACACAAGAACAAGACTGTACAAAACATTCTGAGATAGTTCAATGTCGATACAACAACAACAACAAGCCCAGTATAATCCCACCATGTGGTGTCTGGGGAGGGTAGAGTGTACGCAGACCTAACCCCCACCTTGTTCAATGTCGACAGATAGTTCAATGTCGATGATGGTAACAAATAGCTGAACAATAGGAACAAAAAAGGGAAAATTTGTTTTGGAGAATACCGTTGGACCAGCCAAGAGAGAAGTTCCCGAATCCGCTATTGCAGAACATCCACCCTCACAGTAACCTACATAATTCAGTGTGTCAAAACAGCAAAATAGCAGGGACAACCAGGGCTAAGTGGTCTCATCAATATCCTCAAAATCTCCAAATTAATTTCCTGTTCGAAAAGAGAGAGAAACACAACATACCAGTAGCTTGGCCATCGATCAGAACATCACCCATATCAAACTGCCAATTATATTCTGAGATTAAAAAATCGGTTGCAGAAAGTCGAACAACAATTTTCCAAAGATATAAAGACAGTTACCTGCCAGTAACCTTTCCGTGTGACTGGGACATAAGTGTGTTTTCCCCTATGGTGGTTAGGATCAACCCCACCAAACACAATTTCACCGCCTTTCTCTTCCTCAGTGTTTCGGTTGAGCCAAAATGAGAAGACAGGCTCCTTGACAAGACCCTGTTTGACCATGTTGTACCTATAAAACCCAGAAGAAACTCTCAAGATCAATATCAGGTTATCAACTCAACTTTCTTATATAGGGAGGCATTCAGGAAATCCTGCGATCCAGAGGATGAAAGAACATTTTGATGTGATAATAAAATGTCCAAAGCATGAACTTAGTCAATAGGAAATTGAAAAAATATTTCAAAAGAACACAAAGAAAATAAACCAACGCACCATACTGGAACAGAATTTCCAACAGAAATCTCACGGAATCCAAGACCCAATATACCATCAAACTTGGCTACCAAAAATGTCACACTGGGTTCTCTGGTCGCCTCAATGAACTCCTGTTGGCATTAACAACCTCCATAGATGAGGGACCATATGTCCAAGAAATCTATAAACCAGAAGACAGAAACCACATTTCACCTGATTTTTCACAACAAGGTCACCAACTTTGACATTATCTTGACTGAAGAATCCAGATATTGCTCCAGTGCCATAATGAATTGCAGCAGACTTCCCTGTATGGCATATTAAGCAAAAAAGGTGTGAATTAACAGGTTCTTATTACATCACCAATTCAACATTAGCAAGGGGAGTGGGGATAGGCGGCTGGACAGTAGCAAGGGGACGGGGGCTGGCAGTCGGGCTAGCTGGGGCTTGCAGTCGGTCCAGCTGGGGCTGCCTCACCGTGGGACCAGCAGCGGTGACGGGAGGCAGTGGAGGAGCAGTGGGCTGCTGGGCAGCGGGCGGGGAGGCAGTGGAGGGGGCAGGTCCCGATTTTGGAGGTGATGAAAAATATAAGGGGAGATCCCTTCATCCAAAAAATCGTATGTATGGGGTTGAGGAGTAGGAAAGTTAGCAAAGGGAAACCGAGTCTCATCGAAAACAACATGACGACTAAGGATGATCTTATGTGATGAAAAGTCATAGCATTTGTAGCCTCTATGGTTTGATGGGTACCCCAAAAATACACAAGGTGTAGACCGGGCCTGCAACTTATGAATCGTAGTTGACGGGAAAAGAGGGTAGCACAAACACCCAAAGACCCGAAGGTGCGAGTACATAGGTTTCTTATGATATAGAGCATGGAGGGGAGACTTATGGTTCAATAACTTGCTTGGTAAAATATTGAGTAGGTAAGTTGCCATTTGCAATGCATGATGCCAAAAGGAAGGCGGAAGAGAAGCGTGGGTAAGAAGAGTGCGCACGACGTTATTGATAGACCGAATCTTCCTTTCAGCCTTCCCATTGTGTGAGGACGTATGAGGACAAGAAAGACGAAAAAACATCCCATTCGACTCACAAAGACGCCAAAAATCATTATTTTCATATTCTTTCCCATTATCACATTGGACATTTTTTATTTCTCGTTCAAAATGCGTTCGGACATGGGCCCGAAATTCTAAAAACTTAGCAAAGACATCAGATTTCCTAGCTAAGGGAAAAGTCCACAAATATTTCGAGAAATCATCCAAGAAAAAAACATAATATCGATGACCCATGGAACTTAAGACAGGAGAAGTCCGTAAATCACTATGAATAACATCAAAAGGCATACAAGTGTTAGAATTAGACGGAACAAAAGGCAACTTAATATGTTTTCCAAGCACACAAGAACGACAAATACTAGAGCAACTAGAATTATTACATTCAATGCTTTTATTGATCCTAAGAGAATTCAAAACTGACGCTCCCGGGTGACCCAAACGATCATGCCAAAGAGAAGAAGACAAAGCAGCAAAGGTTGATGGAGAATTGGTTGTGTTTGTGATGGTGGTGGTGATGGGATATAGATCACCCCGGCTCTCACATCTCATTAGTGGCATCCCCGTCTGAAAATCCTTCACAGAAAACCCATATGGATCAAAATTAACAGACACAAAGTTATTAGTAGTGAACTTTCTAACCGAGATTAAGTTTTTAATGAGTTTTGGGGCGTGGAGGACATTTTTCAATGATAAAGGAGGGTTTTGGGGGAGGTAAATGAGTATGACCACAACCGTGAATTGGAATTGAATGACCATTACCAACAACAATACCATGATGATGATTGCTCAAATCAGAATACGACGAGAGATTACCATTTGTGGATGTCATGTGAGATGTGGCACCGGTGTCCATGTACCACTTCTGGTCCGGAGGATTCATAGTCATTGTATGCATTGCCGATTCGATGTCCGTGGGAGCATAAGACGGGGCATACATCTGCTGAAACGGGGCAACAGCATACGCCTGCTGCGGAGGCTGGGGAGCAGGGCCGAGAATGCTCGGCTGTTTGGCTGAGGGCCCTTGCGAAGACGTCGGCCAAGTTGACGGATACGGGCAAGGTGGCACGACCCATTATGGCATCCATCCCCAAGCATAATTTGGAAGCTGCCACGGCTGAGGAGATGGGTGATGCGGCCAGCTGCCTGGCGGTGGCTGGTGATTTCCGCCGTTGGGACCTCGGCTGCCTTTGCCGCCAGCGTTGCCACGGCCAGCGCCGTTCCGACGGCCAGAATTGCGGTCTTTGTTGTTGTTATTTTTGCCCCTGTTATTCACAGCATGACTAGACGAATGAGTATTATCAAAAAAAAAAGTCGAACCCTCACCACCTGTGGCAGCCACCATCGCCGAAGGAGTAGAGTGGGCCGCCTGCATCGCCTGTTCTCATTCCTCCAGAACGAGTGAGGAGCGCGCCTCGGTGAAAGGAGGCAATGGTTTGCTATGACGAATCTGCGTTCCCACACCCTTGAATGCGTCGGTGAGACCCTAAACAAGCTGAAGAACAAGGCGGGAATTAGAAACCGGAGCCTCCACATTTTTTAACTGATCGGAGATGCTCTTGAGCCTTTGACAATACGCAGACGCGTTCGGGAAGTCTTCCATCCTAGTTGTGTAAAACTCTTGTTCGAGCATAACGGCACGGGAGTTTTGATGGTCCTGGAAGATGTCACGCAAGCGATCCCAGGCTTCCATGGCCGTTGCTCCAAGTTCAAGAATAGTAGTAAGGAGGTCATTCGAAATCGTGGAATAAATCCACTGGAGCACAGTCGCATCAAGGGTCGACCAAAGTTCTTTGTCGTCATCGGAGGGAGGGCTGCCTGCTTCCCTTTCTCTGGTGCGATGATATGGTGTATGACCCTATGGGATATGGCGTGGATTCTAAACAATTCTGCCCATGTGTCGTATTGTGCATTCTCCATTTCAAGAACCACAGGAATGTGATTACGGATGTTGAAGACGGCGAAAGCGGGGTGGAAGGATGATTTAGAGGCGAACATGGTGGCGGAAAAAGGTGGCAGCCGACGGAGCTAGGGCAGAGGAGAGGAGAGAGGAGAGGAAAAAAAGAAAACCCTAGACTGCTGATACCATGAAAGAATTATTTTCCGTAATTTCCTTTCAATCCTTGAATTGGTTAATATACAAAAATATCCTACCTAAAATAGGAGAGAATAAAATATTACAAAATATTCTAACCTAAATAAGAGATTACAAAATATTTACATAATCTATCATTAACCAACTTAGAAAGTAGACACTGAAGAATGACCAAAGGTCATGCCCGAACACACAGCAGACATCAAGTTTCCAGGAAATTTTAATAGATATCAAAACTCAAAAAAGGAACTCCACCATAACAGATTCCTTAATAGACAAAACACTCCACCATAACAGGTTCCTTAATAGACAAAACACTTCAAAAGGCACATTTTTTTATTACCTCATATGATAGAATAAAAAATGAAGAGATAACACGAGCAGCATCTTTTGGACGGAAAGCATGTTATCAAATTATATTTCTCAAGAGAATTTATGTACATCACATAATTGTATGACAACCATAAGAATGGTGAACGTCTTCTTTATTTTTATTTTTTTGGTTCGGGACCTATTACAGGTCACGTATACGGCCAATAATGGCTCACTTCCTCTTATAGAGGACGAGTTTCAATTTATGCCAC
The DNA here is from genome assembly GCF_019175385.1 of Lycium barbarum. Lineage (NCBI taxonomy): Eukaryota > Viridiplantae > Streptophyta > Magnoliopsida > Solanales > Solanaceae > Lycium > Lycium barbarum. The sequence goes on along the minus strand of NC_083348.1, from coordinate 71,981,245 downwards.
ACTATAATATCCTCATTAATTCGTTCCAAAAAGAATGACATGTTTCTATGTTTGAAAATATTTAAATTTAAACTTTCCATTTTATCCTTAATGAGGAGCTTTTATAGCCACACAAATGTTGTGGCATGTATAAGATCACAAGTTTCAAGAGACCTATTATTGTCACACAAATGCTACGACATATTTAAGAGGTTCAATGATAAACTGTTCACATCAAATATAGATAAAGGTCAGACACGAACCATTTTTCTTATAAGTACTTGATTGGCTTGACTTATACTTGGAATGGAAAAAGCAGGGAACCTGCACGAATAGAGTAGCATAAATATTGATGATCATCAATTATGGCCAATGTTAGCTTTCTTTATACTTTCCAACAGTAACGGTAAAAGAAGCTTACTGAGAAGTAGCACTTTGCTGAAGGCACCCACAAATTAGAGCTACCAGTATCAAAGATCACAGTGAACTTCTGAGGAGGAGTGCCTACACCAATCTCCCCAAAGTACTGAGCATCCATATAGTTTTTCAGTGCTACAATGTCTGTATCCTCGGATGACCCAAGATTACCACCGAAATTGTACTTCCTAACAGCGGCCCTCAAAGCTTCCCCCTCCTTGGACTCGATGCGAGCAGCAAGTCGATTGTTTTCATCAAATTTCATCTTTTTTAAACCAATTCTAACCAAGCCATCATTTGATGTGGAGAAGGCCAAAGGAAATAACAACGATGACAGGAAAAAGGCGACAAGAAAGGCTTTTGCTCCCATATTGACCTATGCAAGTTCAAATCACCATTTTGCATTAATAAATTTGAGCCAATCAGTTAGTGAAGACAAATCTAAAACATTATATCAACAAGAGTAAAAGCTCAGCAGATTAGATCTTTCATGTTAAGCCTATCGCGTGTTTTTGCCAGCTATGAAAATTAAGACTGACAACAGCATGCAAGATGGATAAATGACTATCTAATGAAAACTTAAAAACTAAGCAATCAATCAACTAAGCCTCAATCACAAACTTGTTGGGGTTAACCATATGAATCCCCTCATATATTCTGCTCTATTTCGCCACATTTCACTCAGATACTCATAAGTTACTTGTGTTTTAAGGCAAAATATGATTTCACTTATGTTTATCCAAGCAAATATATAAGCTAACTGCTATGTACAATAAAATAGGAAAACCAACTTACCAAAGTGAAAAAAAAAAATGAACGAATTATCAGACATAACTTGCCAACTTGGTACACATTCAAATGGTATGAAGGTAGCTAAAGATTGGAGCTTTGTTTATTTTCTCTTCACTAATCATATAGCTTACTCCCTAACAACAACAAAAATAGGTCTACTTATACACAGTGGCAATTTTTCCCCAAAATTTAGGTTCTATAACAGCACCCCATCAAAGCATATAAACATTGTTAAATGTCATAAAAGAGGAAAATAACATTAATAAAAGAAAAGAAGAAACAGACACCCAAACCCTCAACTTTTCATCAACTTGTAATAGAAACACAATCCTCGATAACAGCAAACTGAGCTTCACAAAAAAACATAAATAAATTTAAAAAAAAAAAAAGTTCTTTCCTTGCTAGAAAAATACCCAACCGACTTAAAAGTTTTAAAATTGCGAGACAAATATTATATGAAATAAAACCCAAAACCTCTGATATCTCACAGAAACAACAAAAAACACAACCAACAATCTATTTTAAAATGATTTAATTTAAACAAAAAAAAAAAAGAATATGTACTCACCAGTTTGATGAAGCAGGAAAAGGAAGAAAAGGTGAATAAGAATAGAAGTTTGGAGATGCTTTGCATGAATAAATAGGAGAAGAAAAAGGAACCAACTTTCAAGCCCCACTATGCTGAGATCAGCTACAGTTCCTCATAAACTCTCAACCGTTAGATAGATTAATCAAATTTGGACCTTTGATTATCAGTTACAAAATCGCTTTCCCAATATTCTTATTTTCAAGAACAATTCTTAGTTAAAAAAGATTTAGCACACGATCGGAGCCGTTGGTTTTGCAATCTACGGTGGAAACAGGGTCATAGGGATAAAGTGGGTCCAAAGGTAGAAGATTAAAGAAAAAGTATTTTTTTAAGTAGTGATAAGGATAGATTAAAGTGAGTGAAAAGGACACGAGAGAGTGGAGAAGAATGAATAACTGAAACCTTACGCGTCAGAAATGTATGAAACTTCTTTTAATTGTTGTCCAGCTTTCTACGCGACACATTGCTTTTTCTTACGTTATTCTTCCCCCTTCAATGGAATACCTTACTCCCTTCGGTTTGAAAAATTGTCCACTTAGAACTATTAAGGTTAATGCTAAATAGGTAAGTTCAGTACCCAGTATTGGACTTTAATCATGTAACACTTATAGGAGTAAATTTAAAAAAAAAAATTATTTTTTAATTTAGTAAGTGAATAATTTTTTTTAATCAAAAAATAAAGGTAAGTGGACACTCTTTTTTAACCAGAGAGATAATTTGTTTCGATACCAGCATTGGAGAACTACATTTGGATTTGAGCCGCTTAAGATCCATTTAGGGAAAGCGTTTCCTACCGAGAATTTTTTTCATACCAAACCTCAAACCCGAGACCTTTGGTTAAGAGAGGAGCAGCCCTTACAATGAAATATTAAATATCTTCTGACCGTTTATTTATTCTCATTATCTCTAATTTCAATTATATAAAAGGTTTGAATAAGAAAAATTTTAGTTTAAAATGATATGAAAAGTTTAAAATTTGTTTGAATAAGTTATAGCGAATAATCACTTTTCTTTTGCTAATATTTCGTAAAATTGTGTTTTGGTTAGAAAAAATAGTTTAATAATTTTACTGCAATTAAATTATAAGTTCGATCATTTGTGTAATTAAGCGAATCAACAGTGCAAGAATATCGCTTTTCCTCAATAATTTGAACAAGATCCTAGTCCAAATCTCACCGTTCGTATAATGACAAAGTGCTTCAACAACTTTAGACCAAAAATAATAATTCAATTCGTACATGAGGGACATACAAAAAACACTATAATTCACTAAGACTAATGCGGCAACAAACGAGGAAGGTGAGTAAAAGAATATGTTCCCCATGCCTTGTCGAAAAGAACAGAAGGGAATTGGAGAGATCATGCCATATGTTGAATACAGTTTGATATAAATGAATATTATTAACATCAAGCTCAAATAATTTAGACAGTTTCTGATATTTGGCGCAATCTTTATAACTTTGGACTTTTTCACTATGCAATAAGGTTGCACCACTTAATGGGCAAGAAAAATGGGAGCCCCTACGGCCCCACCCATTTAAAAAGGTAAAATAATATGTAAACTAAGCTATGGCAAGTATTGTATAGATGGCACTGCTTTATCTTAAAATGGACAAAATTGGTAAATGCATTATCAAACTTTTAACTAACAGTCAACTCATTGTCTAAGTAGTACCTTTCTGTAAAATTGTGTATTATTTTGGTTAGAAAAAATTGTTTAATAATTTTACTGCAAATAAATTTTAAGTTCTATCTTTTATGTAATTAATCTAATCAATAATGCAAAAGTATCATTTTTCCTTAATAATTTAAATAAGATCCTAGTTCAAATCTCACCATCTCGCGTCATGACAAGTGCTTCGAGAACTTCAGACCCAAGAATAATAATTCAATTTGTACATAAGAGATACTAAACAGTGTTAAGTTTAAAGTCCACAAATGCATTAAGTGAGGGACTTTAAAGGTGAAGTATGAATTGAGAAATTGAGGGAAATGAAAGTATGAAAAAATAACCTTTCAAGTAAACACTTCTCCCACATTGGTGGTTGAAAGTGTTACGTGCCTGCTTATATTAAGCAACACATTCTCTAGCTCATAAAGGGTTGAGAAGAGACCACCCCTCGCGCCGCCGTCATGGTCGCTCGGCTCGACTTTGGATTTGGATTTGGTCAAATGATTTGATTGATAATCTTTTTTGACCAAATTTATTTTATTTCCATTTTCGTTACTTAATATTTCCAATCCGGATATTAATTAATTCACACGAAATTTAACTTAATTTATTAAATTCGCGGAATTATTTTTTCCAACGGATTTTTTTTCCAACGGTCATCTCCTTCACCGAACAGGCACTTTCATACCTGTTCAAGATCAAATAACATGCTATAAAATTTTCAGAGGCTTCGCCTCATTTCTTTACACACTGAAAAACTGAAAACATTTTTGCTATCTGAAAAAAACGCAAATTTCCTTTCCCCTCATACTGCATTCTTTTCAAAACCAAAAATCAGTAAGTGTCGTGTGATTACTACCATTCGTTGAGTTCGCCGAAATTCTGCAATTTCCATTGCCGGTATTGCAGAATAGAATTTCGTTCTATCCTGGGAAGAATTAATCCAAACCTTTGGCAACTGTGAGGGGATTGAATTCTTTAAGGAAACACAGTTTTCTGTGGGCTCGAAATAAACACACAGTTCTTTAGTTTATGTAACCAGATTACAATTTTGATTAATAGTAATCACAAACAGTATCTATATTTGGTAGTCTATCTAATAAGGCGACAAATGAGGAAGGTGAGAAAAAGCATTGGTCTCTGTCCCTTTTTGAAGAGAAGAAAAGGAGCTATATAATTGGAAAGGTCATATGACATTATGATTAGAGTTTGATGTAATTTTGAATATTATTAATATCAACTCAAATAATTTGGGAAGTTTCAGATTATTGGCGCAAAATTTATAACTTCGAATTATGTCACTTCTGCAATAAGGTTGCATCACTTAAGGGGCAAGAAAAATGGGACTCCCGTGAAAACAATTAATTACTGTATATAAAAAGTGACAATGTAATGGATTTTGTAGTCCTTAGAGCCCGTTTGGATTGGCTTATAAGTTACTTATAAGTTGCTTATAAGCTGTTTTTAGCTTTTTTTGAGTGTTTGGCTGGCCAGCTTAAAGTCATTTTGTGCTTAAAATAAGCTAAAAAAATAACTGGGCCCATTTGACTTAGTTTATCTAAAGCAGCTTATAAGCTGTTTGCAGCTTATAGGCATAAGCCCATCCAAACAGGCTCTTAGTTATTTTTCAACTTTCTTGTCGGGAAGCTTGCTAATCAAATGGTGTGCACTTACAATTTTGTCCTCGTATTTGATATTTATTGCATCATATGTCATAGTATGTTTTCAATAAATCAAGACACTTTCGAACCTATTTTGGTAATATACATCGTCCCTCAAATTAACTTTTTGTAGGTGTATGTACTTTTTCAGTCCCACAATTTTACCCCTACTTTATTTCTTTGTTACTTGAATTGCCACATTCATTTCAATTGGGTAAATAGTTAACAACACATAATTAAGAAGCAATCATATTAAAGGAGTTGTGCCAAACAAAAAACGCAACACCAATTTTTTTTTTTTTATCTAATTAAAACTTTTGTGAATACTCTTTATCTTGATTTTGAGTGCACAGGCTTTAGGGACTAGTTATTATTATATGTACTGAGCTATGCCAAGTATTGTATGACGACACTTGCTTTGTCTGAAAATGACAACATTGATGAATGCATCATGATCAACTTTAACTAACAGTCAATTCATTATCTAATAATTAGTAAATTTTCAAACGGAGTGTGCTGAGCACTTGGATTGGAGTGCAAATAATACAAGCTGATGCAGCACATGCCCTACAGTGGATCAAAAGCAGGAGATGGAAACAGTTTAGAAAAGAAATGGTTGCTCCTGTTTGGGGAGCCATGATCTGCTATACATGGCAAGTGAGGAACTCGAAGATATTTAGGAATATAACTGTAAATAAAGAGTTTGTAATAGCTCAGGTCCCAAAGGACATTAGGGGAAGAATAGAGAAACACAGTAGCTCTTAGGAAAGCTAGGAAATGTCAATACTTGATACAAAAAGTTTGTAACTAGAGAGGTGGACCGGCGGTGCTACGTAGAGGTTCAATGGCGGAAACACCTTCCTAGAAGGTGGTTAAGGCTTTGGATGCTCTTAGTGTGTATAGTTTTATTTTGTTTGTCTGAGCAATACTTCACAGGTTATTGCCCAAAAAAAAAAAAAAAAAAACAAACGGATACAGTTATAAGATAGGGTGAAAATTATTTACACCCCACAACTATACTTTAAAAATCGAACTCCTCCCTCAACTTTGAATAATAGACATTCTCTCTCCCTTTATCCTATGGAATGACTATTTCACACTTGCTTTTTTCAATCCTCCATTTATGTAATACATTTTTATATTATATATGATTTTTTTTTAATCTAGGTATTTATAAATTCTTATTTAAGTTCATTTACATTATAAGTAGAATAATACTTTTATGAATTTGCAACAAAATCTAATGCTATTTTTTATGATTATTATTTCAAAATCATATGCAATAAGTATGTGTATGTGTATACATACATACATATATATATATATATATATATGTGTGTGTGTGTGTGTGTTTAAGTTTCACTTCTCTCTTATTCTCTATGTTCATACAAATAAACAAGTTTTGGTTGTCACTAATAAAAAAAATTCTTAAATTATAATAAAATTCATTTACAGTTTAATAAATCATTTTTAAAAATTTGCCTCTATTTTTAATTGTTATTTCATTACTTGCATAAATATGTATTTATAAAGTTCTTATGACTTGTTAGTTTTCACTTGTAATAAATATTAAAGTTTTGATTTTTTTTAATAAAATTATTTTTTGTTTATTTTGCTAATTTATTTTATTGAGATATTGTTAACTTATATACTCAATTAGTAAATCTTACTTTTTCTTCGCCTAGAAGATAATATTTATTTTTTTATAACAAATTTATTACATAAATTAAGAAAATGAAAAATATCATGATTTAAAGAAGTAAAAAAGTAAGACAAAAGTAATAATGTAAAGGGTTTAATAGGCATTTAAAAAGTCAAATAGGATTGGGGGAGGGCGGGGGGGGGGGGGGGGGGGGGGAGAGTTTGATTTTTAAAGCATAGCTGAGGGTGGTAAATGATTTTCACCCTTACAAGATATACTTAGATTTACCCCTTATGGCATATACAGTTTACAAGATATAATTAGATTTACCCTTCATTACCTCTTCTCTTTTCATACTCTTTTCTTTATCTTCAGAAGATGTCATATTAGGAACTATATTTATGCACGGATAAATATGTCCTAAAAAAGAATGAAGTTACAGTAGTAGATATAATATAAACACATGTTTGGGTAATTGAAAAGAAAAAGAATACGCAAATCTCACATCAATTCAAAGTCATATATATTTGAAACCGTTAAGCTTTATAACTTTAGGAAAAAAAAAAAATTGGGAGAAACAGGAAAAAGAGATAAGTGAATAGAATGAGTTTGGAGTATGTACTTTAATGACACATTTTATTGATGTCGTAAAATATTTCTAATAGCATTTGACATTTTAAACAGATTTAGCATTTTGTAGCGGTTTCTACTGACTTGTCTATCTTCAATTTGAATCACTTGTACATTTTTAAATCTGAACCCGTCGACTCTTTAGGTAAGATTAGCTTATGAATTTAGGTTTGCACGTTGAATTGATTTTATGCATAAATATATAGAGCCAGTTTGAATTAGCTGGAAAAAAGTGGCTTTTAAGCATAAGTGCTTAAAATACTTTTTAAGTGCTGAAAGTTATTTTATCAATAAGCAGTTACGTGTTTGGATAAAAGTGCTTAAAGGATTTTTAGAACTAACGGTAGTATTGAAATTAACAGAAAATATAAGAGATAAAAGGGTAAAGTTGTTGATCAAACCAAAATGGTTTTTAAGCAAAAAAAAAAAAAAATGGGGTTGAGCAACTTCTTAGTTTTGTCTTATTTTAAGCACTTTTTAACTTAATTTAAATTGTTTTCTATTTTATCAAACACCCAAATAAATTAAAAAATGACTTATAAGCTCGTTTGACCAACTTATAAGCTAATTAAACGGGCTATACGAAGTTCGAAACATGGAACCGTATCTCAGGATGCCACTACGTTGCAACATAATTTTCATGTTTAAAGAAAATAACACTTTGATGGAATGATGCTAAAGAAGAAGGGAAAAGGAAGTTACCTGGCCATCGGAAATTTTAATGGCCCATATTTGAGTTATTGCTACGAATTGGCTTTTTGGTCCAAATTGTTGACAAGCCTAGTCCAGTAGCCTAATCACTATAAGAGATCAAATTTTATTGTGGCGACTAAAGTTGCTAAAGGGCGATGCATGTACTGCTGTTGCTAAAGGTTCTTTGTGACGACTCCAGGGGTCGCCACAAGAACGACACATTTTGTAGCGACTAAGCTTGCAACAAAAATGGAACAAATAGGCCACGAAAAAAATTCATATTGAGCCTTCAAAAAATATCCCAAAATATGTAGAATATGTGTATAATTAGTAAGTATACGTTGATTGAGCTTTCAAGAAATATTCCAAAACATACATAATATGTTTATAATAATTGTATAGTACGGTATAATTAGTAAGTATACGTTGATTATAAATTTATTAACACAAATTATACAGCAATGACACATTTTCTAGACACATATTGTAATGATACATATTTCACACAACAATGATACATTTTCTATATGTATGACACATATCATATACAATAATGATACAATTTCTATACAGCAATGATACAGTTTCTATATATATGTTGGAATTAGTTGAAAAGAGATTACAAAATAGAATTATTTTTAAAAGGCTAAAAAATGTCTTTTAAGGTTCTTGAGTCATCCAATTGTCAATAGTCATCTTTTTGCACATATTTCCCTTCAAAGGCGTTGGTCTTTAATTTTTGTCCCCTCAAATTGATGGTCTTTAATTTTTGCCCTTCGCTTAAAAAAGTAGCCGAAAATACCTCGAGATTTTGGGTTCGAAACCCAGCTTAGTAAAAAAAAATTCGCAAGACAAGGCCTGCGAAATTTTGTAAGGCGATTTTTTTTTTCACTCTCCTGGAATTCTACAAAAGTTAAGGCGTAACTCTTGCCCGAATAGGCCTAATTTTGTTCTAAGTTCTCTCATACAAAATTATTATTTGTAACTAAGTTGGGATTCGAACCCAGAAACTCAGGGTATTTTTGACAAAGGACAAAAATTAAAGATCAGCAATTTGAGGGGCAAAAATTAAAGACCGCCCCGGAATAAGGACAATCGTGCAAATTATTTGGGCCGGATGGCCACCTGTGTCCTTTTCCCGAAGAAGAATTCATGTACTCGAACTATGGGATATTTGCAAAACTGTAGCAGTATTACTTGATTAACATTTTGTAACAGTGGCATTTTATAAGAGAATTCTTCTTGTTCCAAATTTTTAGGGGATGTGCTGCTAATTTCACGCTTTATCTCTCTTCCAAAGAATGATTTTGCCATAAATAATAATTTATAATAAATGTGATCTTCCTATTTTCTTGCTCATAACATATCTTCTATAACTGCTTCTCCTACGGGTTTTCCCCTTACTCCGGCCCCCTCCCCTATTCTTATAATTTCATTATACCTTATATAATACGTTTTATATACCTAGTATCATCTTATTATGTCTCATATAATAAATTTTATATCTCGTATAATTTTGTGTGTAAACTAATAATATTTGTATATGCAATTCTAACTTATATAAAAATTGTTTTTCAGATGTGTTTTTTAAAATGTATTTGTTGGAATTTTTTTAAACAATAGTTGTATTTTTTTAAAAAAAAATTAACGATCTTTCTTTTTAATGTAAGTCATATGTGTATTGCATAATTTGAACGCTCCGGTGACCAAATGGCATATGCAGTGTGTAATAAAATTATGCATGTCTTATATATATATATATATATATATATAACCTTATAACCTCGTGTAAATTCTCGAGAACTCGCAGCAACCAAAAAGGAAAAATGAAAATGAATGAGGAGATGAGTAGTAGCATGCGTGGAGGAGGGGGGGGGGGGTTGCTGTTTTGGTTGAAGAAGAGAGAATTGTGCGAAAGATAAATGTTTATTAGTTAAAGAAAGATAATGATGAATAAAGATGAGTATACTCCTTAAAGAATGGAGATAACCGATAGTAGTAACAAAGAATAAGCAAATATAGTCAATCCCTAATTTAGGGGGATTTTTTTTTTATAAGATTTTTTTAATATGGCATAAAGGTATAAAATCTGTCATTTCTGAAGAATTTTAAAAGATGTGTTAATTATGTTCCAAATTTTAAAAGATGTGTTAATTATGTTCCAAAATTCAAAAGCTTGACTTCTTATAACAAGTCTTTGACTGTCCATACGTCGGCCCACTCTCTAAGTGATGGGCCACCTATTGGGTCACACTAACGCAGATCTGAGCATTGTCAGGGTAGATCCATATTCATGAGTTGATGGCCTATTAAATTCAATGAGCATAGGCAGGCAAGAAATGCAGATTATATGAGATAACATCAGGGCAATTGGCACGATTGCCCCCATCTTTGGGTGTCTTTAATTTTTGTCCCTCAAATCGCTGGTCTTTAATTTTTGTCCTTTGCCACTTTAAGTGATAAAGAAGTGGCCGAAAATATCCATGAGATTCTGGGTTTGAACCCAACAGAGTGAGAAAAAAAATCACAATCCAAGGTTTCTTAGCAAACTATGCCTATACGAACCAAGTTACATAGAGATTATGCCTTGTCCGTCATAGTTCTGTAGAAATTAAGTTATCCTACAGAACTATGACTTAAGGCTTAGTTTTTAATTAACTGCATAGAAACTATGTCTTGTCCGGCATAATTTGTAGGATACTATAGAACTATGCCGTATGATATAGTTTTTATGAAAAACTTGCCTTGCAATTTTTTTGTTTTTTTTTACTCTTCTGTGTTCGAACCTAGAATCTTTCTAAGGGTACTTTTCTCCCAAAAAATTTCATTAAATGAAAAGTAGGACAAAAATTAAAGACCAGAGATTTGAGGGACGAAAAATTAAAGACCAGTCAATAAAAAGGACAAAAAAAAAAAAAAAAAAAAAGAAGTAGAAGAAGAAGAAGATAACATTAGCATGCATCTGGTCCATTAGCAAATGGGCCAATTAGAGAGGCAGGTCGTGGCACAATTTGTTGAAGCCCAAATGATAAAAATGCATGCCGCAAGTCGGTAGGATTTCCAAGTCAACGTTACTAGAATTTTCTGAACGATTCATAATATAAGAAAATAAATATTTAAAATAGTTAAAGAGGTTCAACATCTATAAAATAATTTTAACCTTATACTATAGTTTTTCGACAAAGAGGGTTCGTCACACTAGCTCCGCCAATGCCCCCATCCGCCACCAGATAGTTAACATATGAGAATTGATAAAAGAGGCGTGCGAAGTGTCTGAAAGAGGCGAATCGCATTGAATCTATTGTGTGTATGTACGCATCACCATTATGCCAAGGCTTCTGTTTTAGCATGTGTTGCAATTATGACTAAAAGATTCATTATTAAAGTTCCAGAATTTTGTCTAATGTCTCTCTCCATCTCTCTGTAACAAATCAATGTTGTATCAATCACGAATTTGTGTTTCAAAGCTTACTAATTTAAGTGATATTAGTTAATTACATTTTCCAAATTAATTGATTTAAATTACTTATAAACACCTCAGTGATTTAGCTGTGCCAACACCTTTCAGTGTCTCTTCGCAATTCTTATGGCATGTCCAACAAGGACTTGAACCGCAATAATTAAAATATCCATCCTTTAGAGCAAGGTGCAAGTGATCTAAATATCCCATTTACATAAACTAAAAGTTACAAAAAATGAGATTTTTTTATGATAAAAAGAGGAAGAGAAACGCACATGGGACCATGTGTGAATAATGATAATAATAAGGTCGTTGGTAAACGATGTTGTACGGTGGATATAGTACGGTTGCGACCCACAAAGTCCCACGTTCGATCTTTTTATATCTTTTCTTTGTTTAAAATAATAGGATTATTAAACTGATACATGATTGGTAGGCACATCATGAAATTAAAAGTCCTATGTGCACGGAAGTCAATAACGTATCTGAGTTGTCCAATAAAATACTCCGATTTGTAGACTACTCTTATACTCGTTTACTTTTTTTTTGTTCCTTAAGCACAAAACCTTTACTCAATATTGCAGTCATCCACGAACTTCTGTTTATCACAATTATGCAGTCACTCTCAATTTATATTAGTAGACTAGAAATAAATTTTAAGAGAAAAAGGTCTAAATTTGTTCATGTATTATTTGAATTTGCTCAATTTTATCTTCTATTACACTTTAGGCCAATTTATATTTCTGTCTTTAGTAAATTTTTACGTGTTTGCTCTTATGTGAAAGCGGTGGATTAGCGTGTCTAAATTCTTCAAAAAAAATAATTCAAATTTACCATCAATTTCTTACTATAATTAAAATTATTCTCAAGTTAAAGCTTAAATAGAGGTCAAGGATTAAAATGTGACTTTTTCTTAATAATGAGATAATATTAAATAAAAAATTTAATAAAAGGAAAAATTGCTCAAGTTTAATTAGTATAGGGATAACTTTGGTACTTTAACCTAAAATACCTCATGTTCACATCTAAGAACATACGTGCTTTGGATATTCAACTGCTCGATTTGTTTCGTTTACTAATCTTGTGGTGGTGTGGTAACCCACATCATTTATTTATTAATTTCTTATCCCTCAGAAAATAAAATATAATTCTCGTCCCTTTCATAAGTCTTTCATAAGTTTTTAAAGACTTATGAAAGTTTATAAACTCAGTGCCTCAATGACCATTGTATTCAAAATAAATCTTATGGTCAGCCCATATGATGTTGCTACGAAGGAGGCATTTAATTTGCTGCATTTTCTTTTACAATAAAAGATTTGCTATTATAAGTAGTTTAACACTTTTGGCCCCATCGCTAGCTGTTATACCATCATTTTGTGAGTCCAACTATTGAAAAAGAGAGTAAACTCTTTATGAATATAATAACAATAAATAAATAAACAAACAGTGATATAGGAGACAGCAAACCATCTTGAAGGAGGCGAAGTCAAATGAAGACGTCCTTGTATATACTAATAAATCAAATCCTTTTGTTCTTTTAAAAGTTCTTTGGTTACTTCAAAAAATCTCCGGACATGAATGCATCGAGATCATGGAGGACATAATGGATTTGACCAAAACAAAGAGAACTAAAATGTTAGGATATCCTTAGGTTAACTTAGCAGTTATCAGAGACTTGTAAGATGTTTAATTGGCAAATGAATTTAGTTGTGTATAACTATTAGTATTGACGATTTAAAACTTTTTAATTTACACGAATAGTGTAACTTTTCAATTTGCAAAGGAGACGCTACTTTTTATTACTAGTATTTAATTATACACTACGAGTTTGTGAGTGTAAAAAATATATATCAGTCAATAAAATTTAACTAGTTATAACATGTAGTTTTCATCTAGTTTCATGCTACCAATTTATATGTATTGCAAAGAAAGTAAACTTTGTTTTTAAAACTATATCCACCAGATTCCAACTTCAATTATCTAACATAGTTCTGTAATTAATGGAGATCCAACAGCTCGATGAATGACTAGAGAATCAAAAGGAAGTTGCTTTGAAGTTTCAATAAAGTTCATGATTTCAAACTTTTCAAGCCTATCTAAAATAGAACAACCTTTACGTGTCAAACAACTATAGCCTGATTTTATTGACTACTCCCCAATCACTGCAACTTCCAGAATATTAACTTTCTGACGTTTGATTATTCTTTTCTTCTTCTTGGATCTTGCCAACTACTCTTTTAAGTCCTAATTTTTTCCAACTTACTAAAGATCAGAAGAAAAAGGAAAATAACAATGACATTCACGTAAAGACAATTAGTACAACAGAAGATGATTTGATTAAGCGACTAAGAACACTGCATTTGCTTTTGTGTGTATACCCCAACATCCAAAATCAGAATAAAAGAATGAAAATAACTTCTTTTTTTATCTCCTATACCCTTTAACCCCCCCCCCCCCCCAACGATAATAATACAAAGCAAAACGATATGAACATGTATATTCATTCCAAGTTTCAGCCCCTAATATCCTAAATATTAAAAAAGAATGAAGAGGAATATTGGTAATTGACAGCAAGTTTTACAAAAGAAAATAATATGGCTCATATTTTCTTCATTAGTTCCCTGTGAAACTACTAGTGTTGTTAGTGTGGCTTGACGGAGCGGACATGGGGCTGTTGCTGTTGTTCGGTTGAGAACCACCGATGATGGAGGAGATAGCGGCAGCAAGGGCGGCAGTGAAGTTGGGGTCAGCGGTAATGGCGGCTGTGGCAGCGGAGAGTGTGTCATGAGAAAATAAGGGGTGGTGAATATTGTCTTGAGAAACTTGTAAACCTGAAAACTTTGATTGGTTATACAAAGCTTGGCCTAAAACCTGTGGCATTTGTGGACTTGACATTGAAGCAACGAAATTCGGGTGATTAAGTCCAGCTGGTAAAGGAAATTGGAACTGATTACTAGCTGGATTAATTCTTTGATGATAATTAGCCAATGCAGCATTTGGATTTTGGGCTGTTAGGTCCAATGTGACAGTAGGAAATGGAGCTGATGCTGAAATAGTTGCCATGCTAGATGAACATGGTAACATGGCCCTTGCTAGGAAATTTGTATTCATCATGCCATCAGCACTTGGCATGGAACCAGAGAGTAACATCTTTGCTGCTGCTGAGGTTGTGGATGCCATAGCCATAGCTGCTGGTGGTAGGGGATGGTTATGTGTGCCTTCATATGTTGTTATTAAGATTGTCCTGTCTTCTGCACACCTTTGTACCTGAACATTTACAACAATTCTCCACGTTAGAATTACTTCTATCTTAAACTTTTATTCGCTAACAGTATAAGAAAATTCAGTTATGTAATTTTTTATATTGTCGGTGTATACAAGTTAGAAAGGAAAAAGTTGAGCATATATAGATGAGTACCTGTTTGCGCACGGGACAACCAACAGCCATGGTGCATCGATAATAAGCACGTGGACACGGATTGCCTTTTGCCATCTTTTGACCATATTTTCTCCATTGGCAACCATCACTAATCTGCAAATTTTCCAACAAATGATCAGCAAACTTTGATGCAAAAACTATTATTATGATCAATAATAACAATAACTAACAAGTGATATACCATGGGAGCTTCTGATCGGGCACGGACGGAGACACGAGCTTTCCTCATAGTTGCTTCTGTTGATTGCTCAACAGGTTTTGGTGAATTCATCAATTTAGGCACCTTGTTTGGTGCCCAACTCTCAGATTCTGGACTTTCTCCCCGGCCAATTGCCTTATCCCTTGACATTAATTCCGTATTGTTGCGAGGTGATCCAGAAAGCGTTCTTTCTTCTGATGAAGAGTGGGAATGAGATGGCTCCTCCATTGGATTAGCTTTGGAACCACTTGGACCAAGCTCCATGAATTGTCTTGGAACTATGGTCTCATTATTCTCTTGCTTCTTTTCTTCAGGCTTCACTTCAACAACCTAAAGAAATTTAATAATGTTAACATTTTCCATGGCATATAGAGTTTAAGTTCCATACACAGTATAGGTGTAATTTTTTTTTTTCTTGCATAATCAAGTTATTTATATGGTAATTATTAATTGTATATTAATTTCTATAATGAACATTAATTGATAACCAAATAAAAATAGGACTAATTAATCTACGATCGTAACATAAATTACACTAAAGTTTAAAAGTTTATATATTAGATAAGTATATATAAGACACATGCAATTATTTAGACTTCAGGAGTAGTATTTCTTAAGGTTTTTGGGAATTGTACCTCATGGTCATGTGCACTTTCAGTTCTTAAAATCAGTTGCTGCTGCTGCTGCTGCTGTTGTTGTTGCTGCTGCTGTTGCATGAGTGTAACAAGATGCATCTGAAGTGCAGAATAACTGTTGCCAACTTGAGTAAGCATCCCTTTTAAACGTTGATTTTCAGCATTCATCCTTTCAAGCTCAACTTGCAATTGTGCCAACTGCTATATAAATAAATTAAGAAAAATAGAAATTTATAATTCAATTCCCAGATCAAAAATACATATATGTGACAGAAAAAATACAGTACTAAAGTTTCATTAATAGAAATTTGAAGCCCACAACTTTTTTTTCTTTTGGAATAATAAACTAGTAGGAATAAGTTATTGCAAATTACCTCATTTTTAGGTCGTTTATCTTCAAGTAATTCCGATGAAATCCCATCATCTACTGTTGATTGATCACTTCCAGCGTTAGCAGTCACAAGTTGCAAACCAGTCTACATAAAATTAAATTACAAACAATTGTTATCAGTTGAAATTATTCAAATGAAAGATGCAAATCCAAAATTTAAACTTTATAGGTTCTAACTCTACCTATACTTATTTTTTGTACATATTAATAAAGGTCAAATCAAATCCAAAATAAAAGGGATCATCACTTACATTTACAACATAATCAATCCTCATAGAATTGTCAACCTGAGAATTTTCCTTCTTTACAACAAGACCATTAGGTTTCTTCTCAGAGAAGAAGTCAACTTCATTAACCATGCCACGTGTCTCACCAGCCGAGCCGGAAAACATTTCACTGGCGTTGATAGGATTCAATCTTGGACTTAAATTAAAACCAAAAATAGGTTTATTTTTTAAAAAACCAACTTTATCAGAAGAAGAACTATCAAGGGTAAGACCCCATCCTTTGTCCATAAAATATCAAAAGAATTGGTAAGCTAGAGAATATAGAGCAGTACTAGAAATTTAGAAGATCAAAAAGCAAAGAACAAAGATAGTTGGAAAGTGTATGTAGAGATAAAAAGATGATAGATATTGAAGAGCCTAAGAAGTTTTTTAGCAGATGCAATGGACGCTGCTATAAAAAGACACGAGTTGGGTGACTTCTGCGAAAGTTACGTAGACCAAGAGAATTACTTTTATTACTTTATTTACAAAAATAAATTAAAACTAAACACTCTATCCTCCCAAAAATTGTCACTGTTGCTATTTGAACACTCAAACATTTTTTTACTTAGCGACAACTTTTTCATATAATTTCAAATACAAACTACCATATAAATTATACTCCCTCCATCCCAGGTTATGTGATATGTTTTTACTAGTCACGGAGTTTAAAAAAAAAAAAAAAAATTTGAAACTTATTATCTGAAACAAGTCAAAGATATTTATATGACTGTAAATTATTTTATTAAGGGTAAAAGGAAAAGTTTAAATCTTTTTAGGACTTGCTAAATAGATTGGGACAATGGGTGTAGTTTATAATAACTTTCATGACATTTTATAGCTATGCTTGTTTTATTTAAAAATATTTAGAAATTAATTTATAAACTTCCTCAAAAAAAAAAAGAGTTCATCCTTTTAAAAAATCATTTTGAGTAGTTTTATTTAAAAACAATTTTCTTTCTTGGTGTTTTGCTTAAAACATTAATTACCATAATAAAGAAGAAAGAAAACAAAAAGAGTGGTCAAAAGTGAGAAGAGAGAAAGAAAAAAGGAGGCTCTACTCTATGGTGAAAATTCAGTTAACGTAAGGTGGTGCGTCATGGTATTGGTGACAGGTGTCAAAAAGTGGGACCCAAAAGTAGAGGGAAAAGTGGGGAAGGGTGCTTTCGTCTCAAATGGTCAAGACTGAGTTTGACTCGTTCGCATTTAAAGGGTAAAGAAGAAATCCACCGGCCCGAACGGTGCGGCGCGTCCCACGTGATCGAAAAAGAAAAAGTATGAGAATAAAGTCAACGAATTTGACGGACTAACTTTTCGGGTCACACTGTCGACTGGGTATCCTCCTTTTTTTTCTTTTTTAAAAAAAAACAAAAATTGAATTTACTCAAGTTTACTTCAAAATTGTTGTAATTATGATAATGTGATGTCCATAGCTTCTAGGAGTTAATTCACTATTATGTGCATCATTAGTTATACCACACCTCCACTGCTCCCTTATTTGCTTCCCACAAGCACAACCAAATATTCTTTTCACCTTCTCAAGGGGTTAATGTCATATTCAAGACAATTTTGTAACCCCTTCTCTATGGAATAGTATAAATAGAGTTATGATATGTGATGTACTACACACTTGAAAGAAAAGAAGAAAATCATCTTTATATTGTTTTATTCTATATTATTTCTCTTGTTCTAATATTTTATATTATTACTTTGAGCTTGATTTTGCAACACGTTATCAGCACGAGCCTAAAACATTAAAGATAAATAAAATTCCCCAGTCTTCAATTGGATCCAAGATGAGTAATGGAGATATGGGTCTTTTTAATAGTGCTACAACTCACACTATATTAAGAGAAAAGAAATATTTCTCTCATTTAGTTATGAAAAAGGCCCGTGTTAATACAATATCTGCTAGTAGAAAATTAATTGAGGGCTCTGGAAAAGCGACCTTATTACTATCTGGAGGAACAATATTGGCCATTAATAATGTACTGTATTGCAGCGATTCTCAGGGAAACTTATTAAGTTTCAAGGTTATTCGCCAGAATGGCTATCATGTTGAGACTGCCAATGAAGGAAAGGTGAGTACCTTTATATTATTACAATGAAAGTTGGGGAAAAGTTTGTGCATGGAAAATTACCCGCACTTTCTTCCGGGTTGTACCATACAAGTATTGGTGCGGTTGGAACACATGTTGTAGTAAACAAAAGGTTTAATGGTTCTAATGATTTTATCTTTTGGCATAACTGGTTGGGCCATCCCGATTCTAATATGATGCGCAAAATAATTAAGAATTCACATGGACATACTTTGAAGAACCAAAAGATTCTTCAATTTAAGGAATTCTCTTGTGCTGCTGATTCTCAAGGAAAATTGATTATTAAACCATCAACAACTAAGGTCGGGATTGAATCCCCAACATTTCTAGAACGTATATAGGGTGACTAATAAGCCTGTTAACCGGTTGAAACCGGACCTTACAGGCAACCGATTAGGAAACCGGCCGGTTTCCGATAAAAAAACCGAACCGGCCACCGGTTGCCTGTTAACCGGAACCGGTTAACCGGTTCCAAAATTGGAAACCCGAACCGGTCGGTTCTTAACTTAAAAAAACCCTGTTTTTTTATTTTTTGTATATTTTAGGTATATTTATATATGTTATATAAGTTTATAACTAAAGTTTATATATTTACTAACTAACAGCATATATGTATATATATATTAAGTTATATGCTTAAGTTATACTAGATATACCTAAAATATACTAAGAATATAAATATAATTAAGTTATAAAATAGCAATTTACAAACTTAGAAAAAACTTAACTTATAAATAACTTAAGTTATAATACCTATAACTTTTATATATATGTGTGTTTAAGTTATATGTATTATAAGTTTATAACTTAAGTTTTTTCTACGTTTATAAATTCCTATTTTATAATTTAAGTATATTTATATTATAAGTATATTCTTAGTATATTTAGTTATTTTCCAAGTATATAACTTTCTATTTTTTAATTTAAATAGATGTATATTATAAGTATATTCTTAGTATATTTTAGGTATATTCCTAATTTAATATAAATAAAAATATGAACACAAATAAATAGAAGAAAGCTCAATGAGCCATATATTTTATTCATTCATGGATAACATTTATTTGCAAGTTGTAGTTTTTTTTTTTTAACTTGCACATAATATATGAGTTGCAAAAAAGTAGTAGAATAATAAAATCAAAAAGTATCAATCATTCGACTAATATCCGCCATATTATATTCGTTCTTTGAGATATCTTTAAAGTCTTCCATTTGGTCTATTCCACTTGCTATCGAATTTTCAATCTCTTCATGTTCGCCTTCCACCGCTTCTAAGTTTTGGTTGCGTCGCTCCGATCTAATCCAATCGCGAATGCAAACTAGTACTTGCAAGCTAAATCCGGATAATGAGTGTCTATGGTCTCCAATTTGTTGTCTTCCTTGGCTAAATGCATTCTCCGAAGCCACGGTTGATATTTGAACCGTAAGGATATCTCGAGCCATTCTTGAAAGTACCGGATGACTCGCCTTGTATTTCTTCCACCATGCTAAGACGTCCAAATCATCCAGTTGGTTGATATCCACATTTGGCTGCATCAAATAAAGGCGATATTCATCAAAGTTTGCATTATGAGAAGGATTTGGATGTGAATGTAAAACTTTTAAATTCGACAAACCCTTTTTGCTACTTTGAGAAGTAGTAGGGCGTGGGATAACGGGTGTAGTACTTTCTTCCAAATTAGAATAATGACTAAAAACTTTTCTAAACTCGGCATCAATCGCGAGCTCGGCTTCATTTAAAGATGGTTCAACTTCCTCGTCAATTTCTAAATAGTTATAAATTTTACCAACCAATGCTCTAGTGTAAGACATTTTAAAACAAGGATTTAAAAGAGAACCCAATATAAATAAAGTTGGGATGGGAAAAAATACTTCTTAAATTTCGTTGTTATATTAAAAATAGCCGCTTAATAACCGGATTTATCTTTATACTCATATAAAACTCTAGCTATTTTCACTAAGTAGGCTAAAATTCCGGTTACCGTGGGATATAATTGTCTAGAAAAAGCAAGAGCTGCATTATAAGTTTTTTGTAAAAGTTCAATACATTCCTTAACATCTTCCAATCGGTAATATTTAACCAATCATCACTATCCGTATTAAAATGGTTGTGAACTTATTGTATGGGAATCCTATAATCATATGCTTGTTGTAACATAATGTAAGTGTAGTTCCACATAGTGTCAACTTCTACTTGAATTTTCCTAGGTCTAAGGCCATTTCGCACACAAGAATTCTTAAAATCTCTCATTTTTTGCTTATTAGCATTACAAAAAAAAAAAACAATGGCATTTCTAACTTTTTGAATAGAATCTTCAAAATAGTCAAGACCATCTCTAATAATCAAGTTTAAAATGTGACAACTACATCTCACATGAAAAATATTTTTTAGCGGAGGGTTTAATTCTCTTTTTAAAAGACCAACCGCTTTTGTATTATTAAAAGCATTATCTAAAGCAATAAAAAGTGTTTTTCTATAAATGTTAAAAAATTTGATAATAGTTGACATTGAATCCGCTAAAAATTTTCCATCATGACAACATTTATCTTCATCCTATAAAAAAGCTATAATTCTTTTTTGCATCACCTAATGGCATGTAATAGCAAAAAAATCTAACTTGTTAAGACTAAGACCCAAATCGGCGGTAAGAGAAACATTACAATTTGAAGAATTAAATACATGGCGCAAATAAAATCTATATTTTTTTATATAAATCTATAATATCCGCTCTACAAGTACTTCTAGGAATACCCTCAAATAACGGATTATAAAAACTTTGAATATAAGTAACAAACCCCAAACCCGAAGGAAAGGAAAATGGTAGAGCATCAAAAGCAATCATTTTAGCTATTTCTACACGATCTTTTTTCTTGTCATATCTAAAACTTCTACCGGTTCGTGGGTCAATTGTTTGTTGAATACCCCCACATTTGAACCCGTTTTCTCTCCCCAAACATCCTTATGTCTAGAACTCATATGACCCGTTAGTGAACCCGTTCCACCATCCTTACTAGTCTGTTGCCTAAAAACAAACTCTGTTTTACATAAGTTACATGTAGTTGTTGTCTTACCTTATCCTTAGTCATAAATTTCCAAATTCTAGTGGTTGGCCTACGAGTTCTTGGCGGTCTGTCTTGTGTATGTGATTGTGCAGGACCTGTATCTCCTATAGGATTTTCGGAGGCTTGTGTTTCATCATCATCATCATCATCAATTTCATTAAAAGTGTCGATATAGTGTTGTTGCATTATCTCATGATCTAAAAGTGGATTATTTCGACCAATATCAATACCTAAATTAGGTGTTTTCGTTCACGAATGTTTCCTCATTAAACTCACCCCTAACAATACCACTACTACCCGCACCACGTCCGAATCTCTTCGACATTATTAGATAGAGTTAATTTAAATCACACTCAAATCAATCACAAGAAAATAAATTGCAACAAATTAAATTGCTAGAATTAAATTGCGTAAATTAAATAGCGAAAAATAAAGATATAGTTGGAACGAAGGTACCAAATTGCCGGATTAATTTCCACCAAAGTGAAGGCGACTAGAATTGCAAATCCACCAAAGCTTTGGAGCTACTTCGGATTGTTGCAAAATCACCAACTCCACCAACAATTTGTTTTATCATTGCAAAATTAATAATTGAGACTAGAATAAAACTTTATAATATTTAATTGAGAGAAATTTAAAGTGGCTAATTGTTGCAAAGTAACTATAATTGAGAGAAATTGAGAGAAAGAGAAGAGTGAATTGGTGTGGATTAAAATTGGAAATGGAGAGGGGTTTATGTAAAGGTGGGGAATGAGTTAAAGTGTAAAAAAAAATGTGGTGGGGAGGGGGGGAGGGGGGGGGGGGCGAGGGGTGTTGGGGGGCCAAAAGGGGAGTTTGGAGCCGTTGGCAACAGTCATTTTTGCAAAATGGACCGTTGCCCAACGGTCCAGTCCACGCAGTTATATATTAAAAAAAAAATTGACTGGTTAACCAGTTTTAACAAGCTGGTTCCGGTTAATCGATCCCAAAAATTGAAAACCGGACTGGTAAAAAAATATCGGTAGACCATTAACCGGTAAACCTGTCCACCGGTTCCGATTTAACCGGTCCGATTACCGATTTTAACCGGTTCAATCGGACCGGTTGACGGGCTTAGGGTGACTTATGTGGGCCAATTCACCCTCCATGTGGACCATTTAAATATTATATGGTCTTGATTGATGCATCTACAAGATGATCACATGTGTGCTTATTATCAACTCGCAATATGGCTTCTGCGAGATTGTTGGCTCAAATAGTAAGGTTAAGAGCACAATTTCCAGATAATGCGATAAAGAAAATTTGTCTTGATAATACTGGTGAGTTTACATCTCAGGCCTTTAATGATTATTGTATGGCCACTGGAATAAAAGTTGAACATTCGGTTGCTCATGTTCATACTCAAAATGGTCTAGCAGAATCAATGATTAAACGCCTACAATTGATATCTAGACCATTGCTAATGAAGACAAAACTTCCTGTTTCGATATGGGGACATGCTATTTTGCATGCAGCGGCACTTGTGCGCATAAGGCCACCTAGTTATCATGAATTCTCCTCATTACAATTGGCTTTTGGTCAGGAGCCAAATATTTCCCATATTCGAATTTTTGGATGTACGATATATGTTCCAATTGCTCCATCGCAACGCACAAAGATGGTTTCCCAAAGAAGGTTAGGGATATATGTTGGGTATGAATCTCCTTCAATTTTAAAATATTTAGAATCGATGATTTGAGATTTATTTACAGCAAGACTTGCTGATTGTCAATTTGATGAATCAGTATACCCAACATTAGGGGGAGAACATAAGCAGTTGAAAAAGGAGATAGATTGAAATGCATTATCACTATCTCATTTAGATCCTCGAACAAATCAATGTGAGCAAGAGGTTCAAAAGATGATTTATTTACAAAATGTCGCAAATCAAATGCCAGATACATTTGCTAACCTTCCAAGAGTTACTAAATTTCATATTCCAGCTACAAACACTCCATTTCGAGTTGATGTCTCGATAGGACAAACGGTAAATGCAAATGAGTCCAGGCCACATCTGAAACATGGTAGACCAATCGGCTCCAAGGATAAAAATCCTCAAAAAAAAAAGAAAAGAAATAAGTGATCAAGATGATCATCATGTGAGGGAAATTGCTCAAGAAGAGCCCCGAGACAAAATAAATGATAAGCCTACGGAGTAGGTCCAAATATTTCAAAACAACGAGAGGGAAGAGATCTCGATAAGTTATGTTTCAACGGGGAAAAGATGGAACCGAAATGATATTGTGGTCGACCATTTCACCAAAGTTCTTTTTTACTTATGATCTTGAAAAGAAAGGTGATTAGATGTTCAACAAATTCCCTCGATTGATAATTTGGCGGATCTGTTCACTAAAGCATTGCCAACCTCGACATTTGAGAAGATGATATACAAAATTGGAATACGTCGTCTCCGAAAACTAAAGTAATCTTTTCATCAAGGGGGAGAAAATACGCGTTGCACTCTTTTTTCCTTGGTTGAGGTTTTGTCCCATTGGGTTTTCCTGACAAGGTTTTTAACGAGGCATCAAATAATGCGTAACGAGACACATTATCGGTCATCCAAGGGGGGAGTGTTGTAAATATGATAATGTGGATGCCCATAACTTCTAGGAGTTAATTCACTATTATGTGCATCATCATGTGTAGTTATACCACACCTCCACTACTCCCTCATTCATCTCCCACAACCACATATTCTTTCCATCTTGTCAAGGGGTTAATGCCATATTCAAGATAATCTTGTAACCCCCTCTCTATGGAGTATTATAAATAGAGGTATGATATGTGATGTACTACACACTTGAAAGAAAAGAAAAAAAAATCATCTTTACATTATTTTATTCTATATTGTTTCCCTTGTTTTACTATTTTATATTGTTACTTTGAGCTTGGTTTTGCAACAAAAACCTGTTTAACTTATTATTTCTTTCATTTCAAGTTATGTGGCTATATTATCTTACTACTTTCTCTGTTCACTTTTACTTGTCCATTTTTAACTTTACACGTCCCTTAAAAATTAATAGATAAAGTATACATTTACCATAGTGCCCATATTAATTGGTGTATAGTCTCAATAAACTTGAAAAATGATTTGGAAATGAGTAATGATGATAAGGGTAAAAGAAGAAAAAAAATTGTCTTTCTCTTGATATGCTAAAGTGGACAAGTAAAAGTAAAAATTTATTTTTAGTATAATGAACAAGTAAAAGTGAACGGAGGGAGTAGTATGTTAAAGAAAAATTGGAACACTTTATATATATATATATATATATATATATATATATATACGGTAACAACAACATATCTAGTGAAATCTGATAAAATGGAGTCTGGAAGAGTATAGTGTACACAGACCTTACCTCTATTTTGTAGGATAAAGAGGTTGTTTCCAGTATACCCTCGGCACAAGGACAAACAATAAAAAAACAGTACAAAAACAGAAATAACAAAAGCGAATAAGCCATATACTATAAAAAGCATGGCAGGTAATTTGAAAAAAGGAGCAGTAACTATAACTAATTAATACGATAATTGAAATAACAAATAGTAGCAAAAATTAAAGGACAAGCACCTACCAGAATAATACTACTACTAGTAATATAAGTTAGGGCATATTTCAAAAAAAATTAAAGAACATGTAAAAGTTTACGTAACTCTAGGATAGGAGATAGTGTGTATTAAAATTTAATTATATCTAATGGTGATAGAGTCCTGTTTTTTATATCTTGCGTCTGTGATGTTTCGTTTGACTTTTGTTGGCACAATATATATCTAAAAACGAAATCATACATAAAAAAAATTATCCGAGCACTACCGTTTTTGTGATTATTTAAACTGTAATGGCGAAAGTTCTCCAATAATTTTTATTTTTTTGAAAAACTTATTACGAGTTTTGTTTTTGAAGAAACCTTTTCAGAGCATTAGTGGTTTTATTATTTAGATCATGTTTCATTTTTTTTTTTGCGCGGATTGTCCTTCAAAGGCACTGGTTTTTAATTTTTGTCCTTCGAATGTTCAGTGTTCAAATCCTGGCTCAGTTAAAAAAAATTGCAAGACAGAGTTTCCTAGCGAAATTAGGCCTATTAGGGCAAAAATTAGGCTTTAAGGCAAAATTTTGCAAAATTCCAGCTGAGTAAAAATAAAAAAAACACCTTAGTGCAAACATCTGCCTTAAGGTAGAGTTTTCCTTATACCTGAAGGCAAAACTCTACCTTAAGTAGAGTTTGAAGTCAAACTCTGCCTGATAAGGTAGAATTTGCAGGCAAACTCTGTCTGATAAGGTAGAGTTTTGCCTTAAGTTAAAGTTTGAAACTTTGACTTAAGGTAGAGTTTTACAAGCAAACTCTATCTAGCAATTTTTTTTTTTTTAATTTTTGATTGAGCGGGGTTAGAACCCGAAACCCAAAAATTTTATGCAAAGGGTAAAAATTAAGACCTCCCCGAATAAGGGCAATAGTGCAAATTTCCCATCGTATTTTAGCATTTATATAACTTGTACAATAGTTGGGTGGAGCTTCAATTCGAACTCCAACATATCATGTGAGAATTTCCCATATAAAAGTCCAAAACTAGGCCCTCTTTCTTGAAGCTTCACATGTCACGAGTTTTTTTGTGTGTTGATATTAACTTGTCAAAGTTTCAAAACTCCAACATAATTTTTCTGTGTTTAAGTTAATGATAATTGTATCTAAATTTTATTTTCGAATTAAAAAGTAGCTATTTTTCCATTAAGTTTCAATTGGTGGAAAAATATTTTACAGCATGATCAAAAGGTGAACAAAACCTACACTATTTTTACTTTGAATCATGAATTCTTGAGTACCAGATAGTTAAATATTCATATATTTCAATTTTTTTATCTTACTTTTCTTTTTAATCTTTTTAAAAAGAAGATGTCACTCCTTATATTTCGTAATTCTTTGCACCCAATATCCTAACATAATACATTTAAGATCACAAGATTCAAACGATATTTTGATACATTACACACATTTTTAATTTAAGATCATACGATTTAAAAATCTTCATTATTTTTGTAAACTTTTGTATTGCGTCAAACTAAGACAAATAAATTAAAACAGAAGGAGTAAAAAAAAAAAAATTCATAGTTTTATTTTATTTTTGTCAAAGAAGAAAGAAAAAGACTCGAGGGTGCTTTGTGTGTGTCGTAGTCGTGTATGACTGCTACGTGAAATTTCTTAGGACCTACGTCGTTTACACAGAAAAGCCTTCTTTGGCTCCCCGTTCCCCATTAAAAAGATAGCACCCCAAACACGTTACAGATCCCTAGAGGAGGGACCATCTGTTGACTCTTTTTGCTACATATCTCTCTAGATTTTTGAGCTGCTTGTTAATACCCTAGGCATTTTAGGATTTGTTATTTTGGTCCCCATTAGATCTCATTTACATACACTTTCAAATATTCTTTTTTAATTACAAATTCAAGTACTCTGTTTTTTTTATTTCAAATTTCATCAAATCATGATCTAATGCCTACTTAAAATTTTAAATCAGTAGTGTACTAGCTTAACTTGTACATTCATTACATACTATAGGCTATAGCAGAGATGTATTCGTGTTCACTGACGAAGAAAGTGATTGACAGTTGTTTACTTTGAATTAATGCATGAGGGTCAGTTGGATTTTGGTTCAACTTTCTTTGCAATCTAGAAATCTATTTTGTCTAGTTAGATTTTGCAGTCTCCTTTCAATTGATAATTAAGCTAATTAATGGTGCGTTAAATCGAGTTTAAAGTCAATGAAGTGGGCTACTTGATGAAAGTAGCCTCCCCTACCTATTAACATCAATCATCGGCCTCTTAATACTCACTCTAATGAGTTTTCTCCCTAATTCCAACCAGCTGTTGACTTTCATTAACTTCTGTGATTTGATTTCTAAATTACTTACGTTGATTTATTTTTATTTTTTTAAATTTATCAGATGCATCTGAAAGGACTAATAAATTACGAAGTTTGATATGTTACACCAAAAGTTACACACAGTAAAAGAAAATAGAGAACAAGAAGTTATATTGATTTTGGGGAGTTCAAGAACAAGAAAAGTTTTGAAGTATGAAAAATAAAAAGGAATTACTTAAAAACACCCTAATTTTTATAATTGATTTGAATTGCTAGAACCAAAGAAAAAGGTACTAGTCATTTGAGACGTCGGTCATATTTTTGGAACGAGACAATTGGATGGAAAGTGTATTTCTGTACACTTCTAGACCAAAGAAAATTGTGAAACCCTTACGCCCCTCTCTGAAATTGGTCATAAAAAAATAAAATAAAAAGTTCATATCAGTTGACATTGTTTCCTATAACAAATTTCTTTTGTTCATCAATAAAGCTTCTGTTATTAAAAATAAAAATTCACCGTCGATCTTTCCTTTCATGTTTCCTTCCACTACTCATAGAAAAACTAAAAGTTAATTTTTATTTGTTATTACATTTTATCTTCATTTTCCCGAAAAATTAACCCAAGATAGCATGATAGCTAGCTATTGTCTTCATAAAAGTAAGGTAATACAAGGTTATTATTAAAGATTTAACTTATATGTACTAACAATATAACTTTTTTTTTTGCTATTATAACATGTTCCTTCTTATATTTTACCCGCCTTAATTTTTAGTCAGCGACTCACTGGTCAAACTTATTTTGAACAATTATACATCTTATCTTTCACACGACCTAATAATACATAAATTCTTTTACCCAATATAAAAGTTAAACTCTACTTTAAAAATGTCGAAGGCTGACAATTCCTTCAGTTTCATTTTCTTCCTATATAGTATTATCATTATCATAGCTGGCTGAAAAAAGAAAATGAAAACATTGTTATTTGCTAGCTTCTCGTTATTATAATGATAGGCTAAAGTTTTCCCTCCCAACGATCTGTGGAACCAGTGGCGCTGACAGTGGTCTGAAATTGACCATACTTATGGATCTGTATTTCTTGACTCAACTAAATTAGTCTGAATACATACTAGAGAATCTTAACTATAAACTAAATTAGTCTGAATACATACTAGAGAATCTTAACCGCCTATTAGGAGCAAACTGACGAATAATGCAACAAAAGTTGGTGTGTAAGTTGTAACCCATGGAAAAAATTTGTGCCACCGTCAAATTTGAACAAAACTAGATTCCAAAGAGAAGGTCACAGGAGACAATGAAGCCATTTAATTTAGGGCAAACTTACGGGGACCACTATCTTTTAAGAGTTTTTAACAACCCGTCAGTATATTTTATATATTTACAGTTCGTAGCTAGTTTAGTGTAATTCGTTGCATTTGAGTGTATTTGAATACACTGTTCAAACGTATCCAATCTTATCTGATGTCGCGTGTATTTAACTGTATTTGAATACATGCAACCTTAATTTCTCTGAATACATGTGTATTCAAAATGATTGTATTTTTGTGCATTTAAATACATGACGGAGCTGTGTATTTTTATATTAATGTATCCTTTTATTTTGGCTGTATGTGAATGTATTAGCTCCGATCAGCAAGGTAGCCATTGGATGTCGCAAGGTTGAATGTATTCCACTGTATTTATACTCGAAAGATAATGAAATGAAGAATACAGTCAAATCCGGTCAAATCTCCTACGAAAATACAAAATACACTGCATTTAAATTAAAAAGGAAGAATACAATCAAAACTTGTCTGATCTCCGGTGAAATACAAAATACCACTGTATTTACACTAAAAAAATGAAGAATACAGTTAAATCCTTTTAAAAATACACTGTATTTTCTCAAAAAAAATTAAGATACACTGTATTCATACATATATGCAATAACTCCACCGGAGATCGTACAAATGCGACCTTATTGAATAATGTATTCACACTATATTTACATTAAGAAAATGAAGAATACACTAAAAATATACATTGTATTTCATAAAGATCTGCAGGGTTTGATTCTTTAGATCTGGTCGATGGCGGCAAGGAACCAGAAGGAGGAGATGGAGTGGTCGATGCAGGCGAAGGAGTTGACGGAGGGCTGGCGGTGACGGTGAAGAACCAGAAGGAGGAGATGTAGTGGTCGACGGAGGGCATCGGAAGAGTTGATGGAGGGCACAAATGATCTAGTGGATTTTTCTGTATTCTTCATTTCATCATTTTCTGAGTGTAAATACATTCAAATACAGTCGAATACATTCAACCTTGCGACGTCTGGTGGCGACCTTGCTGATCGAAGCTCGAATACATTCAAATACAGTCAAAACAAAATGATACATCAATATATAAATATACTAAAATACACAGCTCTATCATGTATTTAAATGCACTAGAATACAATCATTTGAATACACATGTATTCAAAGAAATTAAGGTTGCATGTATTCAAATACAGTCAAATACACGCGACATTAGATAAGTTTACAACTGAACAGTGTATTCAAATACAACAAATTGTCCTAAACTAGCTACGAAATGTAAATATATAAAATGTAGCGACGGATTGTTAAAAGCTCTAAAAAGGTAGTGGTTCTTGTGAGTTGCCACTAAAGGAAAAATTACTTGGCAGCTGAGGAGACAAT
Source organism: Lycium barbarum (assembly GCF_019175385.1). Taxonomy (NCBI): domain Eukaryota; kingdom Viridiplantae; phylum Streptophyta; class Magnoliopsida; order Solanales; family Solanaceae; genus Lycium; species Lycium barbarum. Next base: position 71,951,047 of record NC_083348.1, on the reverse strand, counting down.
ACCGGCTGGTGATGGACTTCCTTCACCAGATGGCAACGGTGAGAGGGAAAGGAGAGAGAGAGAGAGGCGAGGGAAAAACTTGATACAGTGGAATAACTCTATGTAGTTGGTATAGCTACGAAGAGTAATTTACAAAATCATAATAGCTATGAAATATAAATAAATTAAATAGTAGTTATTATCATTAATTACCTCTTAGAGGTAGCTATGCCAAGTAATTTTCCTTTAATTTATTCCCTTTATACCTTGACTTACCATATTGCACTCTTATAATGGATCAAGTACTTCACGTACGAGAATACAATTAACCGGATCAATTAAATCAAATAATTAAACACTCAGGAGTTATTAGTAACGGAAGTTTACATGCAAGACATTTATGTGACCACTAAATTCAAGAAACTTGTTTACAAATTGTTAAAATATGAATTTTGGGCCTAATCCAATCCAAAAACTAACTCAAGATGTGAGGATCGGGCAATTCGCAGGAATGCCCTTAGTTGGTCTTTAATTTTTGTCCCTCAAATTGGTGGTCTTTAATTTTTTCCCTTCGCCTAATACCTTGAGGTTTGGGATTCGAACTCCGGCTCAGTAAAAAAAAAAATCGCAAGGCAAAGTTTTGCCTGCTTCAGGCGAAGTTTTAAACTTTGCCTTAAGATAGAGTTTTGGGAAAAACTATGCCTTGAGGTAGAATTTGCGGCAAAATTCTGCCCTTAAGGCAGAGTTTCTGCCTTGCAAATTCAAACCTCTGGCTTGCGAAATTCCTTCTTTTTTTTACTGAGTTGGGGTTCGAACCCAGAACTTCGGGGTATTAGGCGAAGGGCAAAAATTAAAGACCACCAATTTGAGGGCCAAAGTTTAGAGATCACCCCAAAAGAAGGGTAATCCACGCAAAGAAATGATGACGATCGCTCAAACTATATAAAAATACCACCCATCTCGTAAAGGCCCGATGTGGAGTGCAGACCATTTTAATATGGGTGCCAACATTGGGTAACAAGAATTGGGGTTAGTCTTGTTCTAATACCATGTTAAGTTATCGACTTTAGACTTAACTCAATCCAAAGCGTAGATCAAAGGGTGAGGATTGCTGAAATCATATGACACCACACATGTCGTAGGAGCCCAATGTGGGACTCTTCAACTCAAAAGAACATATATAATTCTAGCTAGCTATCATACAATTCACACACTATTAGAAATTTAATATCTTAGCCAGTTTTCGCCAACTAATTAATTATAGAATAAATCCAATTAAAGTTGGTTTAATCAGGGAAAATTTGTACATGTGCAAGGTCTATTTGAACAAAACTAGCGATCCGTGAGAAAGGAGGGAGGAAAAGGCAAAGCACGAGAAGCATAAGAATGTCTTGTTTTCTTGCATGGTTGGATTCTTTTTATTCATTTTCTCTTTTGGAAGAGGGGAAAAGTTTTGGTTTTGTTCATTGTTTAGAATTTGGAAAATTGAATAGTGGAAAAAGGGTATTGGTCCAATATAATCAAAAGAATGGCTGCTACACTTTAGGACATTCGACTCATTGGGATCTTCAAAAAGAGCTCTGGATTCAAAAGACTGCTTGGACTAAACAAGAAGTTGGACAATCCGCTTTCTTCATTATGACTAGAGGCAAAACAACGTAACCAAACAGCTATAATAGCCATAGGTCAAATTAAATTGCTTCAATTTTTCTATCACATGACAAATTGACAACTACTAAAATGTCATTTTGTCTTCCCTTTCAAACGATTGGTCTTATCTAGTTTATTTTTTGTTGGTCCAGTCCTATTTTGATATCCTAATTCCAACTTTTATTGTTGTTATTTATGATATTCTTATTGTATTTTATCCTGCAAAAAATAATATATAATTTCTGCATAACTTATAAATGCATATATATACTATTTATGAGCTTCTATCAAATGTTGCATAAAATTATGTAGAAACTATGTTTTCTTATACAACCAACCAAACACTGCATAAGTTATGTGTGGATTACTTTTTCTATTCCCGCTAAACATTAGTATCGTATACAGAATTTTGTGCATGGTGTGATTTTTTTGCAATAGTTCCAAGTTCCAACCAAAATTTTCTTTTTGCGTTTCATCGACCAATACAAGTTCATTGATTATATCGACTTTGTCCTATTCTTATGTTTCTTCAAAGGTCCCAATTTTTATTATCATTCCTTCATATGCAAAAAAGGGTAAACAAACAAGGAAGACGAGAAGCAGTGGCAGTCAACATATGCAGGTAACAATTTGTCTGGTAGAGACATTTATTAGTACTTATATTATCAATTCTTGTTATTAAGTGGTTCCCATGTCAAAGATAAAAGATACTCCTCTATCTTCTTCCACAGTCCAAAACAAAGCCCATATTGTGAGGTCTCCTTTCTAGCCACCATCTCATGACTTTCTTTATTCCTCTATTTTAATTTTCTATTTGTATATCTAACAGTTGAATAGTTCGTATATATATTCCACTACCCTGACCACCTCACAAACATGCCAAAGAAGTACATACTCCAATTAACTACGTCCTCTATCATCAAAAAGGAAAAAAGAGACTGGCTAGCTAGGAAACCAAGAAAGGAAGAAGTTTGAAAAAAAATAGATGCCTTATTTGTGACTAAAAGAACATTACTCTAAAAGATTTTTTTTGTTTATATATGATGTAAAAGTTTCAAAGAATGGAGGCAGGGGTGTCAAAACATGTTAATAAGCCGCTTAAAAGTTACTTCGACTGAAAAATATTGGTAAAAATAAGTTAAACAATGAGTCGTAACTCAACCTGTCCAACTCTTACCAAGTTAATTTTATTTTCTTTCTTTGTTTAATTATCTAACAAAACTTGTTTTTCTAATGATATATATCGCTAGAATAAAAAAAGACATTTAAGATTTGTCATGGGTTAATTTGCGCTATTTATTAACCCATCTTTTAGATGAGTTGAATTGAATAGATTAAAATATGCCGAATTAATAAATAAGAAATAAGCGTGTTAATAATTCATTCAAATTAAAAGTTTTCATGAACTAATTTTCAAACTAATACAGTAAAACAGACAAAATAGAGGTTGAAGACAACGGAGAGTTGACTAAGATTTGTTTGACCCACGTTGCTTACTCCACGACGTAGAAAACTGGTACCCATTGTTAGGTTTGATTGGACAAAAATTTAGAAAAAGAGAAAAGGTGAAAAGAAAAGAAAGACATAGCATTGAATTCTCGTGATGATGAATACTTTACGTGCAGAATTTATAGAACAATATAGTGACATTTCACACGGGGTTCATCATCATGTACTGCTACATAATAAAGTTAAAGTAAAAAGATTCTTAATCTTTTCATACTCTTTCTTTTTAGGGTAACTTACCTAGTTGGGTCACTCACCAAGGCAAAGAGAAACAAGCTTAATTATTCTTTAGTATTTCCTTACCAATGTTCAATTACATTTAAGCATACATAAGATATCTGCTTGTTATGATCACAATTCGATTTGTAATTAAATGAGTTTAGGTCTGAAATTTTATATGTTGTGTTTAAATTTTTACTTTTTATCCCAAATTACATTTACTTTGTATTATTTTCATGCCGCGTCGGTCTATTAGCTAGATATTTACATTTATCTTTTTAGAAGAAATATTATTCACACACATATATAACTTTTTGCACATGATCGACAATGGGCGGAGTGACCCTTGCCCGAGCGGTGTCAAGCTATCCCCTCCGCAGGAAAATTACATTGTATAGATATGTGAAATTTTGATTTTATAGGTATGTATACCATTGTTGACACCTATTGACACAAGCTGAAGGTTCAGCGCAACAGTCAAGGGGTTGCAAAATCCCCAAAGGTCATGTATTTGATCCTGGGTCTCGATATATTTATAATTTTTGACATCCCTTAATATGAATTCTGACTCCGCTTCTGTGATGGTCAGTTTGCACCACCTCATGCATAAAGACTTTGAGTTTATACAATTTAGTAATATAGTCCTATAATAAAAGTCTTGTAACCAGTGACAGAGTCACATCATGTCAAAGGAATTTAACTGTATTTCATTCACTGTAAAAATTGTACCATCCAAATAGGAAAAAAATTAATCTTTTTTCCATAGATATAAAATCTTAAGAATCCCGTCAACATAAGAGACCTTGATTGCAGTGGCAAAAGTAATTACGTAATTGCTTTAGTCGCAGGTTTATAATTTTTGAATCCCCTTAAAAATTTTAACTCTGTCACTGTAAATTTGATGAGGACCAGGCATCGAGTTGTGTAGAAAAATTCATCCTCTGGTGTCCTCACACCAATTTCTAATTGAGTTCAAACCTAATTCTCAAGCCATGCTATTTTTGAGAGTGTTCTCGAGTTGCCGCTGAATGGTAATAGTATGTGAAATAGAAATAAGCCCGTCTTTCTTTTGTCAACCTTCCAGCTAATTTGGCAACTAATTTTCTTTTGTTAATAGTTCTCAAATTCTATAAGTAAGCCACGTCTTCGGTGACTTAAGTGAATAATTTAAGGGAGCTTACATATTTATAGGAAAAAGACAAATAGAAAATGACTACAGTAGTGTTTTAGTATAAGCGTTTCAAATTAATATCAATTGCGTCTAAGAAATGCAATCCGAATAAACAATGATTCTAAGCTCGATTGATTCTAAGCTCGATTAGACTTTGCCCATCAAGAGAGTGACATAGTTGAAGTTGGTGTTCAATATGTAGCTAAGTATGCATTTTTCCTCTATTTCCTCTAATGTTCAATACGATAACGTGGTTTCGCCTTATTCAATAAGAATAAAAGATAAAATAAGAAGATATTTTGTCGTCTTTTGTAATTTCTGGCAAAAAAGAAATAACGTTCAAAACACGTTACCTGATTAGGAACTATTGATGATTTTGAAATCGCAAGTCATATAGTTGATGTTAATAACCAAGATTACAGTATTTCCCCGACTTCCGAGTTGGATTCATGGATTAACATATCGCAATTGACCACTAAAGTCATTCAATTTTATTTTGTCTTCCAAAAGTCATTTAACTTTTCTTAGTTACCTTCCACAATGGCGGAGCCAGAATCTACACTTAGGAGGTTCAAAAATATAAATGAGTAAACAAACAAAGAACTCAAGGGGTTCAACATCTACTATATATACATAAAAAATAATTTTAACCTTATATATACAAGATAATTTTTCGCCCAAGGGGGTTCGAACCCCCTAGCCACTACCTGCATCCGTCGCCCCTGACCTTTCATGATCATTCAACTTTGCATAGTTAACTTCCATGGTCATCCGATTTTGTCTAGTTAGCTTCCTTGGTCGTTTTAGCCAGAAATGCAGTTTTCGGTATCTATTTAATGACGTGGTAGCTGTAAATTTTCAGGAAAAAAGTATTTAAAAAATTAATATCAATACTTAGATTTATTTAGGACCCAACTCACCTAAAATTTGACCCAATTCTTAACTCGACCCGCCAAAAATGAACTGCCTATATAAGAGATGCCCTTAACAATATTTAACTAAAAGAATACGATGGTTCTTCAATTTATAACATTTTGAATATTAAAGATGCCTTAATAACATTTAACCATCATATTCTTTTAGTCAAATGTTATTAAGTTGCATCTTTCATATAGTCAACCCATTTTAAGCGGGCCAGGTTAAGAATTGGATCAGGTTTAGTATGGATTGAGTCCTAAATAAATCTAAATGTTAATCTTAATTTTTGGAATCCATTTTTTCTAAAAATTTATAGATGTCATACTATTATAGGTACCAGATATTGTATTTCCGACTAAAATGATCATAAAAGCTAATTAGGCAAAGTTAAATGACTTTAAAAGCTAACTAGATAAAATTGAATGAATTCTGAAACACATAAAAAAAATTGAGTGACTGTACAGCCGATTACTATATAATTTGAGTGACCACGGACGTCCAACTCTTATTTTCCCGCTGCTTGGTGACGTAGTGCACAAGTTATCTAATAAGTCAAAATAAGGAGGAGAAAGACAGATGGAAAGAGTAATAGATTATCTAAAACATTAGTATTAATATATTCTTACAAAATTATTTAAATTTAGCAATATTAACAGAGTTTAATTTCACGTCATCATAAAACAAAAAATGTTTTCCAATGTTCTAAAAGATTAACAAAGGCGGAGCTAGGATTTTAAGTTCATGAGTTCTGAATTAAAAAAAAAAACAGCTTATTAAGTTTTAAATAAACTTCTTTACACATTAAGTGAACTTTTTTCAGAACATAAATATAAGGTTTGGATTAAAATTATTGGGATTCTACCGAACCTGCAAACTACGGCTCCGCTCCTGAAGATTGAAGAAGACACAAAATAACAAAAATCAATTTAAACTGTGCTCCTGTGTAATTTTCAACATTAATCAAATGACGTTAAACTAGATTTATCAAATAAAAATAATGATCAATATGACAATATCAGAAGATAAATGAGTTGATTGCTCATGTGGCTACTCAACTTAGGATAATTGGTGAAAGTTATCTATTTTCTTTTGTCTTCCAAAGACTTAGAGCCTGTTTGGATGAGCTTAAAAAAAGCAGCTTATAAGCTGAAAACAGTTTATAAGCCAAAAAAAATAAAAAATTGGGGGAGCCCAACTTTTTTTTTTTTTTTTGGCTTATAAACTGTTTTAGATAAGCTAAGCCAAACGGGCCCAATTATTTTTTTGGGCTTATTTTAAGCGCAAAATGGCTTATAAGTTGGTCAGCCAAACACTAAAAAAAGTTGAAAACGGCTTATAAGCTATTTTTAGCAACTTAAAAGCCAATCCAAACGGGCTCTTGCCTTTATTACCTAGAGCTTGTTTGGATGGGCTTAAAAAAAGCAGCTTATAAGCTGCTTATTTTAAGCTAAGTCAAACGAGCCAATTTATTTCTTTGGACTTATTTTAAGTACAAAATGACTTATAAGCTGGCCAACCAAACACTCAATAAAGGTGAAAACAAATTATAAGTTATTTTCAGCAACTTATAAGCTAAGCCAAACGGGCTCCTAATTAAATTCAATGGTTATCTTCACTGATTTTTTTTTTTTTTTTTGTGAAATTTAATAATGTGGCAAGTTTATTGTAAGTAAAAATAGCGAAACAATTAGTAAGAACTTGGATCCGATGAAGATGACCATTAAAGCTAATTAGATAAAATAAAAAGATTTTCTTTAATAATAATAAAAAAAGACTTTCATGATCAATTATCTCAAGTTAGTGACTATATGAACCATTAGCTCCGACGATAAATTAACCTCTCATGGCATGAATGCAGGGGGATGACTAGTTTGTTACTTCAACACCAGTATAAATGATGTGATAATAAGTGTTTTATTAGTATCCAAAGTTCTAGTAGTCTATAATTTTAGCTCCATATATAAGAATTTTGGTATTTGAAAAAAAAAAAATAGACTTCAAAATTTGATAACGTGCACCAATCGAGACGCTGCAGCAAAAGTCTTTAGGAGTATTATCTGATCTATTCAGTTGTTTGCTGATGACTGACGTTGCTCTATACTCAGCCAAAAGATTTTCAAAACTTCAATTTCACTCTCCTTTGAGTACTCCTAAAAAGAGTTTAAGTTATATGTGTTAACAGTGCAAAAGTATTTATATAGTTAATTCAAATGTAAGATAATTACAGATAATTTTTTTGGTAAACAATATTAATCAATAATCTGATAAGAATGATACTCTATCTAACTTACTAGTACAGATTAACTTACAATTGATAATATAAAATAAATTTACACTATATGTCAAATGTATATAACTTAAAATCTTTAAATAAAAAATAAAGAGTACTTTTGTCAACAGACTGATTTCATGCATGTATTATATAGTAGGTTCCCTCTTTGTAAAAGAGGAGTAGGTATTTGAAAGCAAAGTTTTGAACACTAGCAACTATGGAGCACGAGTGAAAGTTGATAAGTGAATACGGTAGATGCTTTATGCCATCTTGGATGTGATTTAATCCACGGAGACGTGAAGACTTATAGTCTTTGGATGACTAATTAGGGTGTAGGATGAAATTGACCTTCAATAGACAAGGACAAGAAGACGACAGTTTACCGTAAAAAAATTGGGTTAATGACCTGCTCCTTTATCAACTAAACCAATTTTAATCCATCCAATTCTAACTCATTTAGAAGTTAGGTTAAATATTTTTGTCTAAATTGACCCATGAAAAGCTTGATCAATTTTTTTTTAAAAAAAATTGATATGTTATATATAGCCATAATAAAGAGAAAAAAAAGTTTTATTAATTTTGATTGGTAATTAAATAAATTATAAGAAAACGGACAAAGTAATTGAAACTTAGAGAGTCTGGCGAGTTGAGTTGTGACACAGTGTTAGCTCAATCTTGACTCAACTGATTTCAGCCCAAATTATATTTGAATGGACTAATTACCTGCTAAGTTTATTAACTCAATTTTTCCTTAGAGCGCTCAAATTCCACCTCATCCGTCCATTTGGAACCCTACAGTAAGGGTGTCAAGTGGGCCCGGCCAGCCCACCACCGGCCCGCTAAACCCGGCCCAGCCCAAGCCCACTAATAGGTGTAAGGGGCTGGGCTAGGTGGGGTTTATTAGGGGGATGGGTCGGACAAGGTGGACAGCCCACCAGCCCGGCCCACCATAAGCCCGGGTGATGGCCCACCGGGGCACCGGCCCGGCCCAGCCCGACCCACTTCAAATTAAAAAAAAAGAAAGATAACTTTTACATTTATTACTAATAATAAGTATTTTAAAAACATTGTATCCCAATAAAATAGTTGTAGCTATAATTGTGGGATTCTTAAAATTTTGGAAGCAAATATATGAAATATTTATTAATTATTCAAACCATAGTTAGAATCTTACTTTAGTTAATTAAAACTTAACCATTAATTTTAACTCATGTAATGTGTCTCTTATTCAAGTAAGAACTTGAGAAAAATGGAGACAATAAAAATGAAGAGGAATCGAATTCGTTAATATTTAATTGCTACTAAATGAAAAATAATTTACCTCTGAAATTGCTGATGCGTGAAATAAATCAAATACCCCTTTTAAGTTACTATCTTGCTGTTGGCTTACACAAGTTCAAAAATATTTTAATAGGTTATACAGTATACTATATAATAATATAAACTATTAGTTATATATATAATAATATATTAATATAATCTTATTAGTTTCAAATATTTTATATATAATAATAATTAAATATTTTTTAGCATATTGAAATGTCTCCACCGATGATGGAGACGTGACAATCTGCACATGACATTAGGACTTAGGATCAAATGAGATAATTAAATTAAGAACTTTGGTTTAGTATCAAAACTCATGTGCATTGTTCCCATTTAGTTCCCATTTAGATGAGTAGGAAATTTAGAGAAAGAGGAGAGTAGGGAATTGTGAGATAATATGGAAAAGAATGAATGGTATTTATAGTTTGAAAATAGGGCCAAAGTATAATTTAAGGAACTTGAAGGTTAAAATAAAGTTGACAACAACTAGATTTTAAAGTATTAAACTTAATAAATTTTAGCATTAGAATTTTTTTTTAAAATAATTAAAATCCGGCTCGGCCCACTAACTAAAACCCGGCCCGGGCCACTAACTAAAACTTGGCCCGACCCACTAACTAAAACCCAGCCCGGCCCACTAACGGGCCCTGTTAGCCCGACGTGTAGCCCCTATCCGAGGTGGGCTGGGCCGGACACCCTTTCCCTCTCCAAGCCCGCCCCACTTAACTTACGGCCCGGCCCCTTGTGGCCCACATTTAAATGGCCCGACCCGGCCCACTTGACACCCCTACCCTACAGGCTATAGCTCATTAGTGATCACTAAGCTTGCACAACAAACCGGTGAAACCAGTAACCGTGTTGTTTCTATGCATTTCGATTAAACGAATATTACCTATTTTTTTCAGAATACGAATATTGCCTGACTATAGAATTAGACTTTATCATTGTTTTCCATTTGATTGTTTATAGAAGACAATATTGTATATTTAAGGGAAAAGGCGTAATTTATTTATACCTCTGTCATTACACAAATGACTCACATATATCATTTTTCGGCTGATGGAAGGGAAAAGATCGATTTTAATTGTTTTTTGTTACAATAAAAGCTACATAGAGGTATATTTGATCCTTCTCGTAAAGTTCGGGGGAATATTTAGTTTTTTTCGCAAAGTTTAGGATTATATTTAGAGCCTGTTTGGATGGGCTTAAAAAAAGCAGCTTATAAGCTGCTTTAGATAAGTTAAGTCAAACAAACCCAATTAATTTTTTGGGTTTATTTTAAGCACAAAATGACTTTAAGCTGGCAGTCAAACACTCAAAAAATCTGAAAACAACTTATAGGCAACTTATAAGCCAATCCAAACGGGCTCTTAATCCTTCTCACACATGAACTTTTTTTGCTTCTTTAATACAATGGCTTTACTTTAAAGAATAAAATTATATCTAACCTCTATTATACTATTAGAACAAAAATACTCTCGTTGTTAGCAATTTAGGACCCAACTACTAAAATCTCAATAGCTACAATTTGAAATTGAAATTTGTTCATTAACTTTTTTTAATTTCTTACTTTTTTTCTATTCACACTTCTTTCCGTTTATTTCTCATATTTTCACACTAAAGAATGAAAGCAAAAAAAGAAATAAAAATGAAGAACCCTAGATAATAATAAGCTAATAGATTCATGGGAGAGAGATTTACAATTCCTTCGTTATCAAGAAGGCCTTCTTCAATTGCATCCTTCATGGGTTTTAAATTTTCCTTTCTGTTGATTGGCATATGACCTTGCATCATTAAACTAAAAAAGAAGGAATGTTTTTACACTGATCTGCATTGACAATGGACATAAGCTTTGTTGGATAATGGTGAAACTTAAGAGATTGGTAAATTGGCCCTCTCAATATCTCAAGATTCTTTATTATTCCTAACAATCCTTTGTGACCAAATTGCAATTTATTTTTGTATCTGCATAGTTTTTTTTTCCGCACGGCATCTATGGTAGATTTAACAAGAAAATGAGTGAAAAAAAAAATTTGATCATCAAGGCAATAAACCCAAATTTGCCGAATTAAAGAGTGGAAAAAATTCATATATGAGAAAGATTAAATGTACTCTTGAACTTTGCAAGAAGGATCAAATATATCCCTGAACTTTGTGAGATAGATCATATACCCCAATGTGGCTTTTATTTTAATAAAAAATAACCAAATAAATTTGAAAAATCAATTTTTTCACTTCCGTCAGCCGAAAAGGGTATATCTGAGCCATTTGTGCAACGGCAAGAGTATGAATGAACAACTTTTTTAATGAAAGATATATTTGCTCTAAATCATATAGTTCAGACTTCAGGTTATATTTGGGGCTTTTCCCAAAATTTAATAAGAAACATTGAATCTTTCCATTTCAGTAACAAGATAGAATAAGCATAGAAGTTCAGTTTTATAACTGGTTTGTTATCCCCATTTAATCAAGGGAAGAAAGAGTTTTGGGATGTTAAGTACTGGTTTACAAATAATTCATAGAAGTCTCACATATAACTTAAAAAAGGAATGTTTTAGGGAATTTATTTCTGTATGAAAAACCTAGATTACTGGTTTCTCAATTAAAGTTAACATATGCCTTTTGGTTTTTGGTTTTTGCTTTTCATAGCAATTTTCTTTTGAAATTCGAAAAGTGCCGGGAGACACGGTCCAATCACAAACTATTATTTCATGTTTTGTGAGGTATCTTTTCTTTTTCTTATAAATCCACGACTATTTGTCCCGTGGGCATGCCATATTAATTTGAGTCGTAACTTAGGATAAAAAAAATTGTAAAGTAGAAATTTGGCAGGCAGCAGCATTGAGTAGATTGGACCAACAAGTCTAAATCAAAGAAAAACCATAGACTTATAGGACTTTAATGAATAATCCCTTTTCACGAGCTAACTTACGTGCACCCTGGGGAGAATTAAAATCAAAGAAAGATACTTTTCACACTATGTTCTATCTTTCTCTCTTTTACCTTTCTTTCCTTTTTATCTTCTTTCAAATTTCAATGCATTGAGAAGGATGTGTTAGTCTTTTTTCTTCTTTTGACAGTGAATAAAGTTGTATTATTTGGAAGAAGTGTTATGGGGGTAAGCCTTTTCTTTCAACTTTTGATTTTGATTTGAGACCAAATCCTTTTTCTTTTCATTATTTTCAAACTAATTTCTTTTCTGATTCAAAGCATCCTTCTAGACAAAGAAATTTCAAACTATTCTGGTCCAAGACCGGGACCAATTAACTTTTTTGAAACTCTAATAGTCACTCTTCTCTTTAATTATTAGGGAGCAAGTAGTTAATAGCCTCTTTTGGCCAAGTTTCTAAAATTAGCTTATTTTAAAAAATATTTTTTTTCAAAGGTGCTTTTAAAAAAGCACTTTTGGTGGAAAACAGTTTGTATTTGGCTAATTTAATTTAAAAATACTTTTGAGCAACAATTAGTGTTTGGTCAAGCTTTTAAAAAGTGCTTCTAAATGAATCTTTCTCAAAAGTACTTTTCAAAAAAGTGTTTTTGGACAAGTTATTTTTTTAGCTTCTGAAAAACTGCTTCTGCTACTCCCCAAAAACATTTATTTTCTTCCAAAAGCTTGGCCAAATACCTCACTTTTTTTAAAATAAACACTTTTTGAAAAAAATAAGACTTTTGGGGAAAAATATTCTTGGTCAAACAGGCTATTAGTAGTCACAACTACAATTAGGACCAACTTAGGCCTAGTTACTTTAGGTAATTGATCCCGCTTTTCTAGGGTTTATTTATAGGTATGAAGTTCAATGCATTTATGGAAAATTATTTTTTACTTATGAAAAATCTGGCGCATGAGAAAAATATTTTCTAGATCAATCTTTATCAGGATTTAATTGGTTATTAAGGTAGACAGCTTATATTAATATCAAAATTTGGTAGATGGGGCACATGGATGTTGTTTTCCCGAACGTACGTTTTAATAGATAGAGATTGGCAGACATATCTACATGTTGAATTAATAACGTGGATTGAGATAGTTGTAGAAAACTTGCTGCCATCAAATACGTAGTCGTTTTTCTCATTTGATGAAATGCTTAATTAAATTAGAACTGTTAAACACTAGAAGATGATTTCATTGATGAAAGCATTTCCAATACATTTTACATTGATCAAAACTAATAATATTATTAAGCTTCTATTTTGAAATTTAATATGGATTTGTGTTATCATATCTGTGGCATTTCTCGCTAGCTGGTCATGCAACTGACAAGTTTTCCAGTCTTAGCGGTGAAATTGTAGATATGAATTTCATATTTCTTTAGATTGGCATTTTGCTACACTGCAAAGGTTACTAGCATGATTACTAAGATACTAGTAAATAGTACTACTCTAATGTTCTTGAGTTAGAGAGAATACTTCTGCTGAGCCTTCTATCATTTTCCCTCCCCAAATCTCAGATTCATGGACAAAATATACCAATTGGCAAAAGAACATAGCTATGCAATAGTTAGAAACTAATTGCATAACCGTGGCAATTTTGTTTAGTTCCCATTTCATAGCAACTAAATATTAAACTTTCAAAGGAAAATCGCTATAAATCAGTTGAACGTGAATCAATCCCAAACTAAACTCTTCCTTTTCTTTTGTATTAAATATTTATCTTCGATAGTCGATACAATCATACGGAAAAAAAAAAGTTTTGTTCCTTTCCCTTTTTAACTTTTTTTTTTCTATTTTCTTAATACATATAAAATTTATAGCATGAATATACATGGTATTTTTGAAAATATATACTTATACCATAAATATACTTGGTATGTTTGCAAAAATAAAATTTATATCATAAATATACATGGTATTTTTGAAAACATATACTTATACCATAGATGTACATGGTAATTTGGCAAAAATATATATTTATATCATAAATATACATGATATTTTTTCAACTGAAAAATATTTTCTATGTAATATATTTATCCCATAAATATGCAAATGTTACCTTTATATCCCATAAATTTATAACAGAAAATAATGCAACTATCGGTGAAAACAAAAATGCAACAACAGTAAAAGTTAACATTAACTACTCGTTTAGGTATTAGAATTGAGGGAAATGGGAATACATAATAATAGGAGAATAAAAATGAATCCTTGAATAGTGGCACTCATCCTTTTCCAATATTTTCTTAACCGTATGAATTATATACAAAAATTAATAAAATCTGCTATTTTTGTGGAACACTAATAATTATGCTAATTATGTGCCTAAAATTTAAAATCTTGACAAGGGTCAAAAGTACCCCTCTATTTTGAAAAAGGGCTAAAAATATCTTCTGTTACAAATTTGGATAAAAAATATCTCTCTAGTCATTAAAGTTTTTAAATATATCTTGTCTTAACGGAAATCTCAAAATCCCCCAAAATAAACCGATTTCATTTTTAAACTCGTTTCATTTAAACCTGACCCAACTAAATAGAAAATCCATATGGGTTACCCGCTCATGTGCCTATTGGCTCGAGATGTAAGACTTGGGAACAAGTTTACCGCATATGAATTTTTTTTTAATTGGGTCGGTTTAAATGAAGCGCGTTTAAAAATGAAATCGAGTTATTTTGGGATTTCCGTTAAGACAGGGTTATATTTAAAAGCTTTAATGACGGGAGGGATATTTCTGACTCAAATTTGTGCAGAAGATATTTTTAACCCTTTTCCTAAAATAGAGAGACATTTTTGACCCCTTTCCCTTTTCTGTTTTCTCAATGAAGGGGGATATGGGCTTGTGAAGAAAACAGATTCTACAACGAAGACCGAGACAAAGATTGAAGCCCAATTGTACACTTTTGTTTTGTATTAATATTAGAAGCCCCACTGCACATTTGCCTACTGCAGTTTGGACTCTTTTTCATTTAGTTGGCCTACTCATGATCCATACCACGAAGGGCCGAACCTGATATATTCGTATGGGCTTACGTTTTTCCCCCCTTCACTATCCTTAGAGCCATAACCTAAATAGCTACAAATATACGTTAGAGACGGATCCATAATTTTGAGTTGAAGAGGAATAAAACTCAGTCCATCTTTTTGCAAGAATTACTTATATTTTGTGAGGTTCTATTTAATTTTAGAAAGCTGAACGTTATTTTACACAGACTAAAATTGAAAGATAGACATATGATAGGAAGAAGAAGGTATCAAAAATACTGAAAGTATCCAAGATTGAAATCCACTTTAATCTCAAAATATGAAAACATTGTTCAAAGAAACATTTGGTCAAAGGTTCGTTAAATTGATCTTAAAGCAAAAAGCGAGAATCTTTTTTGTTACAGGTAACAAAATGGACAATAGTTGAATAATATAATATTTAAAAAATGTAAAACAAGTCTAGGTAGGAGTTTGGATTATTAAAATTGAAGTTAAAAAGAAGTCCATGGAAGTGTTATGAAATGTTTTTGAACAAAAATTTCACCTGGAAAAAATAGTGATAATTAAAAATTTATGACTAGAACCAGTATTCCACTTTAAATACACATTCAAAACAATATTTCAATATTTCACGTGAAACTCAAAACTACATAACTAAACAAGTTGTTGCAAGTAATTAATGTTGTCTTTTTTGTTGTTTTCAGGAGCTTTTGGTGGTTTCATGTTACGCCAATTCAAGCTTGTTCAATCTAGTCAATTGAGATCTTATAATGCAATCACATTTTTGGGTCCAATTGCTTTCGTTTTCGTATCTGTTCTTCGCACGGAGTTTTATTTAGCAACTATTTTTCAGTTCAACTGTTTTTTCAATTGCAAATTCTGACATATTGTGGCTAAACTTGTACATTAGATAAGAAAAATAATGTGCAGCTAATCTTCATAGTGAAAGTAGACATTATTACTGCTAGTAGTGCCAACTGAAAACATGCTACTACTATTTTTCATTTGAAAAAAAGTTATCTAACTTCAATTATTTCTAAAGCGAAAGCATTTCCCACTGCTCCACCAGTTACAAAATGAAGCTTCTGAAAAGAAAAAGTGAGAAAAGTGAAAGGTATATATAAAGCAAAAACCAACAGCAAAGATTCTCCTTAATCATCATAAACACTTTTCCTAATGCTGCAGTCTCCCTTAACTATACAAATCTTGGTTCAAAGATCAATCATCAGTGTCAAAACCTTCAATCAAGTTTCACATGGCCATTTCACTAACAATCAATTGCATATCAACTTTGTCCATCTTTACTATTTTCCTTACACTTCAATTTCTGAGCATAATAGAAGCTCAATCAAGAATATGCAGAACTTCTTGTGGTGATCTACCAATTCAGTACCCTTTTGGCATTGATGATGGCTGTGGAAGTCCATATTATAGGCATATTCTTGTATGTACTGCTGGTCAGCTTCAACTTAGAACTCCTTCTGGTAGATACCCTGTTAGAAATTTAAGTTATACGGATCCTCATATTCTTGTGACCGACCCCTTAATGTGGAATTGCCTAGATGGTGACCATTTTAGACCAACCAGGCCGTTTAGTCTAGATACTAGCACACATTTCACTTTATCCTCTGAAAATGACTACTTGTTCTTCAATTGTAGTGAAAGTGATGTGTTAGTTGAGCCAAAACCAATGTTCTGCGAGCGTTTCCCTGATCAGTGTGATTCAACCTGTGATAGTTCGAGTTATCTTTGTAGGCATATGCCCGAATGTCCTTCTGCTTTGAGGAGTAGCTCGTGTTGTTCTTACTATCCCAAAGCTACTGAATCTTTGAGGCTCATGTTGAAGCATTGTGCAAGCTATACTAGTGTGTATTGGAGGAATCTTGGTTCAACCCCCGCGTTTGATCAGGCTCCCGAGTATGGGATTAGAGTTGATTTTGATATTCCGGTCACTACGCGATGCTTGCAGTGTCAAGATACTGCTAAGGGAGGGGGAACTTGTGGATTTGATGCAGAAACACAGGATTTCTTGTGCCTGTGTGACAAAGGGAACAGTACCACCAACTGTAATGGTATGTCTGAAGGATTTAAGTTAGTGTATATTATATGTATATTATGTATTTTATATTTAGTATACAAAACATATACATTTTTTGGCTATTATTGTTTAGGGAGGTCCGAAAAGGTAATTATCCCTTTGAGTTATATGCACTCCGCATTATTTGACATGTCAGATTAAGTTAAATTGTCAAATCTTATTAAATAAAGTTACCTGTAAGTTACCGATTGTGTAAATATTTTATATACTGTCAATGCATAGAACTTAAACTTGCGTTCTGAAACGTATTCTGCTATCTGAATTATACTGTCTGGCCTTTTCTATTTTTGTCATCATTGTTTGATTTGAGCATGCATCACTATAAAGATATTTATCAATTTTGTTAAGGTAAATCTTTTTGATTAAGTATATATGGATCAAGTTGATTTATTTTTAATGATTTTCAGATCGTACGGGCTCTCACAGAAGAGTTGTTGTTGCAGGTAACTATAAAATTTATTGATCAATGCCCATTAGCTGATTGATATATTAAGAACTTTCAGTTTTATAACTCAATTAATTGAAGTACTGCAGGGACAGCAACAGCAGTTTCAGTAGCAGGGGCATTTGGAATAGGAGCCGGTGTATGGTACTTGAAGAAACTGAGAGCAAAAGCGCCAGTAACTCATGGAGTTCAAACAAATGAGAATAGACTCTTCTAAGATCTTCTTTTGAATTAATATTTCTTTCTTTAATTTCTTCTCCTCTTTTCTTTATCATTTTTCAACTTTTTCTCCCTCCTCTTTTTAAATTTTTTATATAGCTTATTCTTGCATGTTAATTGGTTCTGTTTGTATGTTTAAGGAATCAACTTTTGGTCTTAGCATGTTTTGCATTGCTTGTATGTGGAGTGAGGAATGTCTTAGCGAATCTCAGTACCTTGTGAGGCAAATTTTTGTTTCACTTTCCAAAACTCCATTTCTTGTGTGAATCAAATTCAAGTCTAGTTTTGAGCCCCAGTTAAGTTGGTTGATTGTAAAGTTTAATCTATTTGAATATCTCCAATGTCCAGTTTTGAGCTTAAACTTCTGTTGCAGATGATAAAAGCATATACAATTCACGAAGGTTTATATAATCTTCTCCTTTGACATTGTATTACACCCTTGAAAATTGTCATTCTGAACAAAACAAATTGTGTATGAAACTATGATAAGGAATACAACTCTCTGCATATCTCAAATAAACTTAAACTCCAACATCCTGAATCTGTCTTGAACAAACTAAATATGGTATACTCTAAGGATAAATTAAACATATAAAAATCCAAGATTATGTATACTCTGAGGCATTAAAAAGTGCTGCCTCAAATTTTGTATTAGCAAGGTTCATTGACAACACATTGAAGAGGACCAGCGTCGGAAGTTAAAGAGGGAGTTAACGATCCTTGAGCAACAATAAACGATTGTTCTCTCGTGTACTTTGGAGCAATACCTCCATATCCAGATGGAAGAAAATAAGCTCCATTCAAAAACACATCCTTGGAAGACCTCCATTTCCAATTCTTCCATCCTTTTTCTTGAGTCTCCCTCTTGGTGACCTGTAATTTTTATCATGGCTAACGTAAATCATCTATATATAGCGATGGCGATGACATTAGTATGAGCTGTTTTTGTCTAAACTAAATTTGTGGTTTCCAATTTGAGGACAAGTAGTTTGATGTTTGCATACCTCTTTGTTGGAATCTTTGTCAGGAGCAATGAAGTAATTTCCTTCACTGAGTATTGTTGGATTTGCACTCCCACCAATGGCATACATTAACCATTGATCATAATAATTATTGGCCACATGAGCATACCCATGCCTAACCCTGTAAGAAAAAAATTGTCAAATGTTTGATAATCGTAATTACTGTTAAATACTTGGTCGATTATTGTGATCACTAATCTTGGATAATCTTGAATGTACCTTGGCATTCTTTGAACTAGTTCACGGCCAAAATGGTTGAAAACTACCGTGACTTTCATACTTCTGTCTGCAGTATATTCATCATTGTGACCCAATAACATAACCTGGAAATTTCATTTAAGGTCAGAGAACTAAACGATCACTACATGTTTCTATCAAAGGTGGGTCCAGGTGTTTAGTTCAGTTGAAGTAGAATACCATTCCACCTGCTACGTTAATCATACTTCATTTCAAGTCAATGGGTTGCGAATTTAGTATAAACATTACATTTATTTTAAAACTGTTTCAACTATACAACAACATGACTTACTTTGTCGTGCTCAGTGAAGTAATTGTTGGAGATGGTAACTGCAGTGGAAGCATGAATAACATCGAGTAGGCCATCTGTTGCACGAGCAAGATAGCAATGATCAATCCAAATATTCGACGAACCAAACACACTTATGGCATCGCCATCAGAGCCTAATCTTTCACCAACATGTTCAGGACTACTCTGAACCATGCCCTTTTTACCAGGCTTACAATCATGGATACTAATCCCATGGATAATAACATTTGTTACATAGTCCAACGTGATGCATGGACCATTAGAAATCTCAATTTTTGCACCTCTGCCATCTATAGTCTTGTAACTATTCACCATAAGCTCATTTTTAAGTGTAAGTGCCATGTCCATTTTGAAAATGATCCAAAGTGGCTCGGATTGAATTGCACCATATCTAAGTGTGCCTGGTTTAGGATTTACGGGGTCATCAGAGGAGTCAGTGACTATATAAATATCACCATTTTTACCTCCTATTGTACTACTTCCGAAGCCTATTGCGCAATCTGCTAAAGCCTTCCGATTGGATGACCAATCATCGTTCAATCTCCAACATGAATCAATGACATTGAGGAGGTTTTTGTGAGGTTGAGGATAATAACTTGGAAGATAATCATGTACTTCTTTAGTTGCATGTTCGTGGCTTGATTTACTGGCTACTATGGTGGAAATTAAACATATTAGAAGACATGAAAATAGTTGGAGGGAATTAGTTGATTTTGCCATATGATTATGTGATGCAATTGAGAATCATCACAAGAGTGAAATTTAAATAGTCTCTAGTAGAGGTGGTAAGCATGTTGGTAATATGTCAATTTCAACTAGCTGTTTGGTGAGATTTTGGAACTTAATTAAGAACGTGAGAGCACGAGCTTCAAACTAGAAAATACGTTGAACTATTTAAGTATTGCCTAGGTACAAAAGATATCATCATATTGACTTAAGAGACATTAAATTATCAGAAGTTTTAAGGACAACGAGTTCTAAAATAAGACCCGTGTTCTGTAAGATGCTACATAACTAATGTACTGGAAAATCAGGATCCTTGTTTAATAAATTGGAATATACTACAAGAAATACATTAATTAATATTCATGAAACCTAGACCTTGCCACATAACGATTTTATTTCTCATATAGTGGTAGTGCTCAGCATTATTAAAATTGAGTCACGTTAATCGAATTTATCTCGTCAAAGTTCTAACTTTAAATCCCGTTACACTTACACCAAAAAAAAGTTACTTGAGATAATCACCGTAAATGGTCAAAAATTGCACACACCTATTGCTTACCTGGACAGACGGTCTCCGAAGCTATTCCAAAGGAAAGGCCTATTCCATGTTGCATTGGCACTGTTACAATTTTTTTAGGATAGTTAGTTGTTTAGTTGCAGTCTAATATTTTATTTACTATAATATTCAGTTTCTTAGTTATAGTTAGTCTAGTACTTTAATGGTAGGAGTTTCCTACTTTGTTTATTTGGCTATTTAAAGCCCTATGACTATAAAATATTAATACATAGTTTCTCATCCTGATTTTTCAACTTTGCTGCTTGCATCTCTCTTGAAAAATCATAACAATGGTGTTAAGAGCGTCTATCGCTTTTAATGGATTTGTGAGTATATTAAGAAGAACAACTTTCACTTTTAATCCATACCTATTTTCAACCCGTGACAAATGGACTATTTTTAACTAATTAGTAATTTTAATCAACTTTTAGCTCATACTGTTTTTAATCGTACTTTTCAACCATGGCAAATCGTTAAGTTCCCCACAAACCTTTACCCCCTGTTTGGATGGTGATTTCCCGTGGTTCATTAATGTGTGGTTTTCTATGAAATCATGTTTGTTTCTATTGTTTTTAAAATTATGTGGCATGGTGTTGTAAACCCGTAGTTCATGCCATGGTTATATAACCATGACAAGTCCCAATTTTTGAATCCACAGATGTGGTGGTTTTTCCGTGGTTATATATTTCATTTCTCCATTATACCCACTCTCCACCATCCAACCCACCCCAGCGCCACCCTACCACTCACCCCCACCCCACCCTCCACCACCCCCACCCAGTACCCCTTACCACCACCCAACCCCAACCCCACAACCACTCACCCCCACCCTACCATCCACTACCCCCACTCTCATCCCACAACCACCCACCTCACACCACCCACCCCTCCACGATGCCCGCCCACTGCCTACTTATTTTTTAAAGTTCCTATTTAATTCTTTACCTGAATTTTATTAATATATATACATTATTTTCTAATTAAGAGTTAAGGGTATTTTAGTAAACTTACAAGTTATTATACAGTGCTGTATAGTCAAACTAAACAATACAAATGTTATTAAACCACAACAAACGATACAGTCTATCCAAACATTGTGTTCATTAATACAGTACAATACAATACAACACCATATTGTACCATACCATACTGCACATTAATGAACCACAGGAAACAACCATCCAAATAGATGAAGTCTTATCTTAAAGACTATGATCTATGAACTGTAATGGAAGATAAACCCACACAATCATAATTGTAATTCAATTCAAAATTAAGTTGTAGATTCAGTCTTCTCTAAAATCATTACATGTGAAACGACAGAAAAGAAGCTTAGGAAAAATTCAAAAAGGAGTATCAAACAAGTGAACCAGACATACCAAATTATATTTTAAATTTGTAAGGGAGTTTGAATTGCAAGAGGACGAGATCATCAATTAGAGTCTGTTTGGATGGGCTTATGTCTATAAGCTGCAAACAGCTTATAAGTTAAAAAAATAAGTTGGGCTAGTCTAACTTTTCTTTTTTTTTTTTGCTTATAAGCTGTTTTCAGCTTATAAGCTGCTTTAGATAAGCTAAGTCCAATGAGCCCAATTATTTTTTTGAGCTTATTTTAAGCACAAAATGACTTTAAGCTGACCAGCCAAACACTCAAAAAAACTGAAAATAGCTTATAAGCAACTTATAAGCCAATCCAAACGGGCTCTTAGTGTTCTAACTCCAAAATCTTACATCTAGAAGAGTCTTGAGATCTCTTTGCGATCTCTCTTTCAAAATTAATAAGTGCTTTTCAAGAAACTGAGCAAAAAAGAGTTTTTAAGACAAGATAAAATTGTTGAAGATACTTTTTATGCAAAACACCTAAAAGAAAAATTAAAGTCTATCCTACTTGCAGATACTGCAAAAATAAAATATACTTAGAAAAACTTTGTTCGTGGAGATCTGATATTATACATTATATGAAAAATGCAATCAAACATGTGCTGTTACAAAAGCGTGTAAGTTCAAAGACATTCAAAACAATTCACAAGCATTAATAGTAAACACAAAATGTTAGGAGGATCATCTTTTTTAGATTGTAGACACAAAACAATGAGTAGTAGTAGAAGTAGAATAATTAGTTGTTTAGTGGAGTCTAATATTTAATTTATTAATTAGAATATTCAGTTTCTTAATTGTAGATAAAGAGACTAATATATACTTTAATTGTACGTAGAAGGAGTCTACCATTTTGTTTATTTTAGCTATTTCTCTACGATTCATGAAACTTTTTAGATGTTTTTTCATCCTTATTTTTTATCTTAATTACTACTTCCATCCTCCTTTGTTTTCGTTACAATTTTATAAAGCTGCTCCTCCGAAATATATTCTTCTGCTATTAGTTCCCGTGAAATGTTGCGTATCTTAATTAAACATGCATACTTTTGTAAGATGATATGATTTTTTTCCACATAATTAACCAGATTTACAAACGAAATTGTATTAAGTGTGTGTTTCTTTTTGTAATATTTCTGAATAATTGACCTTTTTGACGTTTTGTATAAAAAAGACCTTTAGCAATTTATTGTTGTCTGAAAGCTTTTTTCTTTTATTTTGAGCTTGAAAAACATTTATTAATTATGACAGAGAGAGAGTATAAAAAATCTTTGTTTTCTTCTAGAAAAGAGATATTAAACTCAAATATTTATGCAATTGCTACAAAAACTTTTCAATTTTCTATTATTTGAAAAGTCCTTGCCAAGCAACGTAAATTATATTAACAATCAAAAAAATTATGATTGACAATCTAATTTTGTCGGATTCGTTCACTTCTTTGGTAATTTTGAGCTATAAAATACAAAAGATTGCAAAATGCAAGGGGTACTTCAACCCGGATATCTGAAGGGGAATTTGAGAAGATTAATATTAATCTAATCATAATTTACTTGATTATTTTGCATAATTAACCTTAATCCACGAATCAAAAAGTAATGACAAAAACAGACTCGCGAATATAATTTATTTTTTCAACTTAAGCAATAAAATAAAAGCACCAATGGAAAGATCTATTGCATAACATATTTATCTTTCCACCTATGCTACGCATATATTTACATTAAAGTTCATTTTTTATGATCAAAGGAACATCCAGAATGGATCTCAACACAGTCCTCTTCAGTACTCATCTCATTCTAGGGGATTCTGATCTTGAAGACTCCCCGTTTCATAAAATAAAATTGTGCATAAGTAATACAAACAATTATAATGCACTTGATTCCATGCCAAAATCGAAAAATAATTACAAAAAAAGGTTAGAAGTTAACATTTATACGTAGTGCAACGCAAAGGTCCTGCCTCAGCGGTTAAAGAAGGAACCGATGATCCATCAGCTACTGGAAATGACTGAGCCTTTGTGTAATATGGGTTAGTACTTCCATAACCAGATTGTATAAAATAGGCTCCATTCATGAATTTATCCTTTGAAGACCTCCACTTCCATTTCTTCCAACCACTCTTAGCTTCCCTCTTTGTAACCTAACAACACAACCATAATTGTTAGTATGTAACATTAGAGTATCACATAAATTGAGACATAGGGTGAATACTATTTATGGGGGGAAGCTTAATATTGCTTTCATGGATTAATGGAGAATTTAGTTTCTTTTTCTTAGAAAAAAAATGTATCACACTCACTTCTGTGTGTTTAGATGCCAAGAAATAGTTTCCTTCACTGAAGATGGTTGGATTAGCACTTCCACCAATAGCATACATTAACCATTTTTCGTACCGATTGTTGGCCACATGAGCATAACCTAGCCTCACTCTGCATGCATATATACTTATGTGAGAAATCGTAATAATCCAAATAAATAAATAAACATGTAGATGAAATAAATAATTTACCTTGGCATTCTTTCAATTAAACCAGGGCCAAAGTAGTTGAAGGCTACTGTGACTTTCATAGCCTTGTCTTCTTTATTGTTATCATTGTGCCCAAACAACATAACCTGCTCATCATAAATTGTCAGCATTAAAAGAAAAAGGGACAAAATAAAAATAATGGTTCGCACTAGCTAAACTTATTTAATTTGAATCGGTAATTAGAGAAAAGTTTTAAAGAAAATTGAATAGACTAAGCTGAAAATTACTCCCTTTGTCTAAATTTATGTGACATTGTTTGACTCGACAGGTAATAAAGAAATGAAAACTTTTGACTTTGTGGTCTAAAATAAGCCCTATATATTTCTATGGCTATAAATCATTTCATTAAAGTGAAATGAGATCATTAAAGTTAAATTGTTTTGACGTTTTTTATGTGACAGATTAAAAAACAATGTATGCACATAAATTGGAACAGAGCGAGTAATATACACATACTTTATCATGCTTAGTGAAGTAGTTGTTGGAGATGGTAACACCAGTAGAAGCATGAATAACGTCAATAAGTCCATCGGCGCAACGTGCAAGATAACAATGGTCGATCCAAATATTCGAGGATGCAAACATAACAATGCCGTCTCCATCGGCGCCATTACGGCGGCCAGCATGCGTTGGACTATCCCTTACAATGCCTTTTTTCCCCGGCTTACAATCATGGATGCTAATACCATGTATAATAACATGGCTAACACGTTGAATTGTTATACAAGGTCCATATGCAATCTCCACTTTTGCTCCCCTTCCATCTATAGTCTTAAAACTATTGATCATAAGCTCATTCTTTAGCGTTATAACCATGTTCTTGGAAAAAATAATCCATAGTGGTTTGGTTTGGATTACACCATATCTTAGTGTACCTGGCTTAGGGTTTACGGGGTCATCGGCCGGATTAGTAACGACGTAAATGGCACCGGATTTCCCTCCGATGGCTGCTTTGCCATAGCCGACCGCGCAATTGGCCAATGCCTTACGGTTCTTAGCCCAATTTGACTTGGTACGCCAACAAGAATCGATCACATTCATAGTTTTCTTAGTACTAGGTGCATAATTATAACTTTTATAAGGAGTAGGTGCATAGTACCCGGCTTCTAAAGTTGAGATACTCAAAAAAAGAAGAGTAAGTACAAGTGCTAAAGAAGCCATGATGACTAAAGGAAGTTAAGAGGGCGAGTTTACAAACTATGGAGAATTGTTGAAATTCGGATATTTATTAGGGTGTAACAAGGTGGTGCCCACGATGTTAGAATATTGAGACTAATTCGTTTCGTTAAATATGGTAGGCACTTTGGCTAAGATTTTGGAAGAGCTAATAGACGTGATTGCACGAGCTTTGGATGATTGACTTTTTGGGAGATTCAAGCATATTTGTTCTCTAGAAACGCTAAGTTAACTTGGAGTTGACCTCTCTTAAGTAGAAATATTTGACTTGAGAATAAAGTAATTGTAAAATTCAAAAATATATGTGCACTGAATATTGCTCAATTATTGTGCATAAATTTAGGACATAGCCTGTTTGGCCAAGCTTATTTTCCCCCCAAAAATACTTATTTTTTCAATAAGTGCTTATTTTAAAAAAAAAGTGAGGTGTTTGGCCAAGCTTTGGGGAGAAAATAAGTACTTTTGGGGAGTAGCAGAAGCCGTTTTTCAGAAGCTAAAAAAATAGTTTTTGCCCAAAAGCACTTTTTTGAAAAATACTTTTGAGAAAAATACATATAGAAGCACTTTTTAAAAGCTTGGCCAAACACTAATTACCGCTCAAAAGTACTTTTAAATTAATTGGCCAAACACAAACTGCTTTTAGACAAATACTTTTGAAAAAAATACTTTTTAAAATAAGTTGTTTTTAAAAGCTTAGCCATACAGGCTATAAGTGTACGGAAAGAATTTTGCACCCTGTACAGGGATGGTTTCAAGGATTTGGCTGAAGATTAAAATGATTTTAGACATACAAATTAACATAAGATGAAAATCATTTACAACTCTCAAATTTGCTTTAAAAATCAAACTCTCCTCTCAACTATGAACAATTGACATTCTATCCCCCGGCCTATCTCATGCAATGTCTATTTTACCCTTGATATTTTCAATCCTCGTCTATGTAATACCTTTTTGTATTATATATACTGTTTATTTTTTTAACCTACAAAATTTTAAAAGTAAAAACATACTTGGAGGTAATCTTGGCCATGCAGAGTAGGAAAAACGCAGACTGATGATTATCGATCTGGATTTGCTTATCTTGCGAAAATATGTTGAACTAAAGTTCATGGTTGAATGTCAAGGGAACAATCAATTTCAAATTACAATGTCATGAATTTGAATCCTAACTACCAACAAATTGGTTCCTCTGCTTCTATTGACAATGTTAAAGAAAACCGTTCGTATAGTATAAGATACCGTGGTTGCCAATGTTTATACGAAGAGTCAAATTAGATAGCCGTGGTTGCCAATGTATATACGAAGAGTCAAATTAGAAATCATAGGGATTAAAACTTTTCCTTTTTGGGTCCTGACAAATTTCTTACGCAGCCGCTGTAAAAAGCTCATGATTGACATGTTATAGTTGGGAATTTGTCTTTACATAGGAAATTATGTAAGTAATAGAAAAAGAATTTAGCTTCCTTTTCTAGCTCCTTTAACGCTTCAAATTATCAACATCAAGAGTGTGCCTCTAATATGGTAAAAAAGGAATTGCAGTCATCATAATTTATAACCGAATGCGCTCTATGGGAACAATGCCGATTTGGACACCTAGTACTGTATTAGGAACCTTTTCCACCAAGACCTCTTTGAAAGTTATTCAAGAGATCAGACAAACTACCCTCCAAATTAAGAAGGCTTTAACTTATATACACACTAATAGGAAAGAATTTTTATATACTTATATAAAGAATTTAAATTTGTTGTACCATATTACCCATCTTATTTTTCTAATAGCCTGTTTGGCCAAGCTTATAAAACAACTTATTTTAAAAAGTATTTTTTTTCAAAAGTACTTTGGCCTAAAAACAGTTTGTGTTTGGCCAATTAATTTAAAAAATACTTTTAAGAAGCAATTAGTGTTTGGCCAAGCTTTTAAAAAATGCTTCTACGTGTATTTTTTTCAAAAGTACTTTTCAAAAAAGTGCTTTTGGGCAAAAACTATTTTTTAGCTTCTGAAAAACTGTTTCTGCTACTCTCCAAAAGCACTTATTTTCTCCCAAAAGCTTGGTCAAACACCTTATTTTTTTAAAAATAAACACTTACTGAAAAAATAAGTACTTTTGAGGGGAAAATAAGTTTGGCCAAACAGGCTATAAGTTATCAATCCCAATAAATTATTACTTATAGCTATTTCCTAGGTGATCTGATAGTGTAAAAAGAATTCTTTACATATATAGTAATTGCAGAATTTAAACTCATAATAAAATTTACTTAATATAAAAATCTTTCAAGATCTCTTTCTTCACGTGAAGTGTTATTAAACTACTCACTCACTAGAACCTTGGAGATTTAAGCATCTTATTAATTGTTTCGTGGTGCTACTGTTGTAACAATCCAGAAATAGAAGATATTCAATGTTTCTTTATTGATAGGGATTTGGCTAAAATATGAGGAGCTTTCTTTGATAATGTAACCTGCATTAATCCTTCGAGTTTCGAGTGGTTTCTTAATTGGTGGATACAAAACAAAGAATTAATAATTCAAAGAACTCCTTTATACATAATATTTATTCTAAAGAAATGAAACCGTGCTTGCATGAGTGTTACAATCAAAAAGATAAATAATCAGAACAAGAATGAAACAAACAACTAATGTCGCATAGCTATGCCTTCATTAGACACACAATAAAAGAAATCAGTACCTACAATCAAATACAAGTAAAAATAGTAATTTCTATAGAACCAAATGAATAATTTAATCGTCCTTATTATTTCATGAGTACTCTAATTTGCATAACTGCACATTCCATAGACACAAGCACTTCCTTTCTGGCACTTGTTACCGCAACCCCCACAATGCCTCTTGTGAAAGAAAGTGTTAACACACTGCCCTTTACAACAAGTCTCATTGTACCTGCAATTCTTCCCACAAAATCCACAATTTTGTCGGTCCGTGAACACGTTGACGCACTTCTTCTTGCAGCAAAATGGCCCCGGGCTACCTTTGGCACGACATATTCTAGGGTTCTTGTTACATTTCATTCTTTTTTGTGTAATTTTCGACTTGTAAAGAGGTGATTTATGTGTTAGAAGAAAACGACTAGCCCCTCGAATGGATGATGGACTTTCATCAGTTTCATTGAAGGGGATATCGAACAATTCATCCATATTGTCAACTTCATTGTCATCTTTCACTGGTATTTCTTCTTTTAATTTATCGACCGATGAGGCTACTGAAAGCATAGTGAATGATGCCATTATAATGGCTAACAAAAAGAAAATTTTAAAGCAATTCATGGCTACTTGTAAATGGGATGAAAATTAAAGAATGCAACTATTGAGAGATATGTTTGGATGGTAATTGGAGAAGGAATGAAAGAGTATATATAGAGGATATGAATTGCATAGAGGAAGTATTTGACTCTTGTTTTGCTAGTGGAGTGGTCTTAGTTTGTTCACGGCTAACCTAAGACGACACATGTGAAGTCAAATAGTTAACCAAAGTTAGGCACTTGAATAAAATGTGGTCTTAATTACTTTCTCTTTAATCGTATTATTATTGTAAGTAAAAGCCTTCCGCATTTAGTTGACAATGTGAGACTAATCTAGCATATATAAGATGAACAAATAAAATTATGATTTTGCTCCTATCCTATTTAATTAATAAGCAAGATTTTGTTTAGTAAATCTATGTGTAAGCCCGAAGCGTTTCTGCAGCTTTATTTAGGCAAGGTTTTGAGGTGTGTGGACTTTTATAAAAATAACAGGTATAGAAGCACTAAAACTACCTAGTGTATACACTTTGACTGCAAGTTGCAATATAAATATACCGTACAAATGTAACTTATTTAGGAGTTGACCCACTGATTAATGCATTCTTGTTTGGACTTCTATAGATGTCACAGGAACACATAAATTGACCTAACAATGTTTTGATAATTTTATACACTGGCAAGAAAAATATGAGTAACTTCTGTAAAATTGACATCATTTAAAGTTAATTTTAAACATAAATATTAACCGAATTGCAGAGTAACTTCTGTAAAATTGATGATTAACTGTTCATGAAAACAAAAATCAATAATCTGTATCCTATATCCATCTATTTACTACTCCAATTTTCAAAAGTCTGGACACAAAGTCGTTCAGTTTGAAGTCGTGAAGATCACAGGTTTTATCTAGGGGTGGTAAACTCATTCATTAATTAAATCAATTAATTTTGACCCGCTTAAATTCAGACCTTCTAAAAATTGGACTGATTCGGATTAAGTATGTAACAGAAATTGATCCATGAGAAATCTTGTTAGAATACTTAAATAAAATTTTATTTGTTTGAAATGTTATATATGTTTGAAAATTAAATAAGTGATTAAAAAAATTAAACTTGATAAGAGTTGAGCGGGTTGGATTAGGACACATTGTTTGGGTCATTTGTACTTTTGTCCTATTTTCTACTGGTCTTTAATTTTTGCCTCGCAAGACAAACAACTTATCACGAAGGTGTAGGGATCTAGTAGCTTAATTGGTTGGCTACCTGAACTTTCACCTTGTTGGTGAGGGTTCGAATCCCCACGTTGTAATCCCTCCCCCATTTTCCCTTCCCCTACCCCCTATGTAATAAAACAATTAAAAAAAAAACTTATCACGAAGGTTGTAGGTTAGCATCCTCCCCATTTTTACTTTTCCTTAAATACTGTTAACTGTGCACATTAATAAAAGGGATATTTTTGTCCTTCCAGCTAAACATAATAAACTCTACTCATCTCCACTCTCATCTCCCTCCACCACCGGGCAATTTCTCCTCCCTTCTCTTCTTGCACAGACCCAAAATCTCTGTAAGCAGACAATGAAGTGGGGAAAATTATTCAGGTTTTTAGATCGGTGTTAAAGCCACAAAATCTCTGTTAGCTACAATTTAAACTCTCAGAATAGTAAACGTTATGTAAAGAAGAACTAAATTTTCTAGGCAAATTAAAGCCACATTTATATACCGCCTTAGTTGTCAAAGATATATTAACTTAGGAATGCCATAGGATTAATATTTTAGGGTTTTATTATTTTTGGAGCGAACTCAAACTCTGTTAATTTCTTGCGGTCCTAAAATATTAGATGGAAACACAACTTAAAAGTAAGCTAAAAGTCACATTTTTATGTGCATATTTCAAGTTTCTGAACTATAAGATTACCTTAAAAGTGGTATTATAACTTCACATAACTACTACACTGATAAAACACGTTTAGATGGATATTATTACAATTGAGTGTAATTCTTAGTCTTATGAAGAGAGAGAGAAAAAACAGAAGGAGGAGAAAATGAATAGGGTTTATTATTTTTAGATGGAAGGACAAAAATACCCCTTTAATTAATGAGGTGACAGTGCATCATTAAAGATATTTAAGGAAAAGTAAAATTGGGGAGGATACTGACCTTCAAGCTTCACATTGCAGGTTAGCAAATATATAGTTCTATAGTTATATATAGAAAATAAATTATGATATCTTCGAATACATCAGATACAAAAAAACATGGCTAAATAGACCAATACAAACTAGATACTAATATTTTATAAGAATCCATTGAAACAAACTTCTATGAGTGAAAGTAGATTCAACTTCTTTTTTCCTTTAGAAAAAATAACAAGATTAAAATGAGAATTTTAAAAAGGAAATTATTTTTAAATAAAATTAGTTAATTAATCACCCTTGGTAGAGTACTTGACCTCTTTCTTGACAAGAATTCAATAGAAGAAGAGAATATTTTAATATTTTTTCTTCTCAAAAAAAATTATTTGTCTTCTCTTTATTATTATTTTCAATTCAAAATCAACATAGCAAGTAATTAGCACTTAATAAATATAATGCTTACCTAACAAATACTTTTCACTCTAAGTAGTTTAATTGTATAGATAAACTCAAAATATAAAAATAATATTATACTAGTTTATAACTCATAGTTTATAATTCATAAGACGTAGTTACACTAGTAGAGTAATACTTAATGGATTGTACCAAGAAAAAAGCAATACTTAATGAATAAAATCGTGATAATATTATTAATGTTGATATTGTTCCTCAACGATCATTTACTTGTTTTTCTAGTGTCAGAAATATTGCAACTCTTTCTTGAATGTAGCTTGATTACATTGTGGATTAAACCAAATTATAATCAACTTTTGAAACTTAATCGCACAAACTCCATAAGAAAAAAGAGATACAAGATTTTTGACAAAACACACATTCACAAAACAAAAATTGAAAGGTGTCAAGATTATAGAAAGAAATTAGATTTTGTTATGCTTCACCACGTGAGTAATAAGATAAAATGGCACCTGCTAGAGGAGATTTTCTCTTTTTAAAAACCACTTCAAGTCAACATTTTATTTATCTTTTCATAATTGATATATTTGAAATCTATTTAAGATTTTGTAATCCGGAGAGATTCATAAATCAAACTACTTATTAATGTAACATTTTTTTTTTTTTACATAATACATATCCAATGGTAACATGTAGATATGTAATAAGTAAATTTTGGATTCATTTGTACGTAATTGACGCTTGTTTCCAAGTTAATTAGTTTATTTAAGAGCTAATACATTAAAAATCCTCTGAACTGATTACCCCTTGAATAGCGCTTTATATATTAAAATATCACCGATTGAATTGTTAGAGATGCATCCAGTAAACTCCTAATTAACTAGAAAAACGTGCCAAGTGGCACTACACGTGGCTAATTAGCTCAACTTGATTTAAATACCACTTTAATTAGGAATTTTAATTAATAACCAAAATTAATTAAATGGGTAAAAGTTAACGGGACTAATTTTGTCATTGGACTTCGATTTCAACCTTTAATTTTGCCATAAGACTTGGATTTTTTTTTTTTTTTGGCATTATCTTTGATTTCTCTGTGCATTTTGGTGTATTATGAGATTCGGGATAAAAATTCTAGGATTTTGGGTTTACTAAGAATCTGTATATGATATAAAACTAGGCATAGACAAGGTAATGTGGTACCTCTCTATTGCCTAGAATGCTATTTATCTTTTCCTCCTTTTTTTGAATTTTTCCCCTTCTCATTTTGCTCAAAAAATGTCCAATTAATTTGATTCTTTTTATTTCACTTATTAATTACAATTAAAGTCCTCTATATAATTCAATTTGTCAAGAAATGAATGAATACAAAGGGGCTTCTCTATTCTGGTTAATCTGATAACAATTGGTCATTAATTTAGACAAAATAAAGGCCATTAACATGGGTACGTGAAGTTAACCATTTACCAAAACTAATAGCGGTAGGCTTTTGGCCTTCTAATACAGGGGAATAATAACTGTCTCTTTAATAGTGACTTTAAGAATATAAAAATAAATTGAATGAAAGGAAATCACTCATTGTTAAGCATTTTATATTGTACCATAATGATCAAAAGTTGAGATTGAATGATTCATGTTATTAGAGGCAACTTCACTCTTATCTCAATGATTTTTATGAACCAATTTTATATTCCCTTCTTCCTGGTGCATGGCTTCTGCACTTACTGATCAAATTGAAGAAATAAAAGATCACAGTTCATACAAGTCTCAATCAAAAAAATATTAATGCAACCTATTTGTGTTTACTCAATTTTACTACTGTCCTTTTTCACTAAACTGTTGGTTTTAATGGTTTTTGTTATGTATGTTTTTTCTATCCCTTTCAGATTCCAATTAAGTTAGTGATGTGGAGGTGCATGATGCGAAGAGGTAAAGTAAGAATTATTGTTATTTAACTTCTTGTAAGACTTTTCTCGTAAGTTTTGGTTGAATGTTCAAGCCTAATTTAATTCTAATATTTTTTGTTGTTAAGAGGGATGAAACTGTTCAAACGTATTCATTAGCTCCCTACATATTGTAAATAAAAAAATTTGATCATCCTGATGTACATACTAATTAGCTCCCTACATATTGTAAATCAAAAATTTTGATCATCCTAATGTGGTTGCGCCACGAGGCGTCGTATCTCAATAAATGGCTGGCAAATAAAACTATTTAGTTCATCTTTCCATTGAAGTCACTATATCTGTAGGGATTACTATTACCAATATTGGGTATATAAGATCTAATGAAATATATTTTTGCTTTCGTTATATATGATGTTTTCTGAATTTTTTTTGTCTATAATTTTTGTGGAAAAAAATTACTCCTATATTTATGTGTGTATAGTGTATATAGAACTACACGACTCCAACTGGATAAAACAAATCTTTGCTCGGTGTTAGATATAGGTGTATATTTGATCATAATACATTCTAGCTATTTAGCAAAAGAAACTCATAATACAGGGATTCACTAATTTCTATTGTTGTAAGTACTTAAGGGTTTCTTTTGACAGGGTAAGTGTTTAAGTTGCTTTATGAGCTCCTTATTTGATCCCTACAAAGCATATAGCAAGTTTAATAGTAGCTTTATTCTTTTATAAAAAATTTCAAGGTCATACTTTTACTTGCGCATGGAAAGTTTCATAGTCGTTATTGAACGAGCTTGGATTTTACAAGACTATTTGTTGATGGGAATAGCGTCAGAGCAAATAATGCTAATGACGTTATCATTAGATCTCAATTTAAACGTCGAAATTCAGGGGCTTCTCTTTTATTTTTTTTCGAGGTTTCTCATCTGTCGATACATATGATTTCTTACTTTTTTTGTAAGATAGTTTGTCTGTATTGGATCCTTTGGGAATTTTTTTTTATGAAATATAATTCCGTCATTTTGTTTTTTTCCCCTCATTTTCCTTATTCATATGTTATTCATGCCTGTGTGTTATCCTATTCCGCGGCAAGTTGACTAGTATAGCATAAAACAAGGAAATGACTGTTATTGTTTTAATAAAATGGGTTAGAAATTAAAAAAGATTAAAAGAAGAAAGGAAATCTTTCCTAACTCCCCCCAAATACGTCAGATTGTCATCTTCTTTTTTTCATTATTACACCAACTCTTTTTTCCATTAATACAAAATTTTCAAAAATAAACCTGCACCTTCTGTTTTTTAATGTGTAAAGTTATTTGATTTAGTTACCAAATTCTATATAAAAGTTTCCAATGGTAAGCCATCAAAGGAAAAAAGAAAATCCAAACCAAGCATAGTGATCTGGACTTTTGTGTCATCATTCAGCCAGATCAGAATGCGTTACACAGACCGTATGTATGCTATTCTCTTCTTTCTCATTACCAAAAAGTGACGGAAGAAACATCTGTACAAAATAGGGCATGCAACAACATATTTTACTAGACCTGCATTTCAGGCTTGAAGTCTTGAACTATGTAAGAGAAAGACAATACGCCCCTATTGACTGAAATTTTCTTACAGTCCTAGGTCTAGGTCGAAGATCGAATTGTTCTACTATCTTCAACAGATGCTGCCTAGATTTGCAAGTGACCTGTCTTGAGAGAACCAAAAGCCACATGAAGTTGCCAGAACTAGCAAGCGAGAAAAATGAAAATTTACAGACATTATGTAACAGTTGCCAAAGAGGTGATTCAACAAAGTTGTTGATCATGAAATGCCTTGCGCTGCTTCACATCATTCAACCATGCAGCAACATTTTGTCCATCAACAGCAACCTAGTCAACTACAGTTGATGCTGGTTGTTCCCAGCATTTATCTACCTGTAAAGATGCCACAATATTACATTTCCATAAGCAGGAAACTTCCCAGAACAGAACACAGAGTATGTGAGAAAGGAAGAAAAAAAAAAAAACATAACAGCATCACCAAGATATCCTAGTTACAGAGCTAGAATATTTGTTTTTTTTTCTCCCATTTTAGACCTTTGTTTTAGCTTTCCCCTTTTTTGGCCTAACAGAACTGAAAAATGATGAATTATCCTCCTAACTCCTAACAAATTCAGAAACAAAATCTTCAGATCAATTAAGCTAACTCAATGTTTTCCCAGATATGGGCTCTTGGTACCTCACATAAAGTAATTTCGGTTCATACAGTTGTGCAGAAAGATCTTATAATTCACCATGATATGGCCTAACTCCTAAAGCTAGCTCATGAGGCAAGGACTGCCATATGGCCAATACCATATAAGGATACCACGACTCATTCCCTCAACCAATGACTTAGCATCACCCAAGAAGGTTAATCAGAAGGTGTAAAGATTTCATTTGGCTGTGATAAATATCAGAGAAAATTATTTACAAAATAAGCTTATATCAAGTAAAATAGAGTCTTTTGTGGCGTGTCCTACATTCTTTTTGGACACTCCCACATCTGTGTCCAGATAGATGCTTGGCAGCATGTAATACACAGTTGGCTATTGACAGTCCATCTCAAAGTACTGAACTGGTTGAACATACCAAGACTGAAAGTAATGTGTAACTCCATTATTTTATCCATCTAAGTTCTAAGACCTGTAAGATATTACCTTGAACAAAGTGGTAGACAAATAAACAGCGACAAAAATTACTCACCAGGCCCCGAACATACTTGCATTCCTCGTTAAGGCAGTGTTTAGCATTACCAATAGCTACATCCAGTTCCTGTAGCCAATTCTCTGTAGCTGTCTTCTCTTGCTCCGCAGCCAGATTTAAGCAGTAGTTAGTCATCCTACAAAGGACAAGCAACAAAGCCAATCAATCTATATATTGGTCCAACCAAATGTCCAGCAATCAGGAATACAATATTCAAGGCACTAGAATCCGATCTAATTTTGTAAGGGCATCCCGGTTTTTGGTTTGAATAAGAATTAGAAAAACTTGTACATTGCAAATAAGCAAGGATCTGATCCAGTGAAAATAAAGGATAAAGTGATGTGTGACATTTGCCGCAACTTTCATACTCATTTTGTGCCTTGTTAGCATGATCTAACAAGGCACGACCACTTTCAACGAGATCTCGCCGTGTGTGAACCGAGTTGATTGCCTTTTCCACGTCTTCCAATATGGAAGCTTCAGAACCACGAAGCTTCATACAAAATCCCAAAGATTCTAAAACTGCTGCTAAGCCAGCATCCGAGGCATCCAAACCTAAATACACAAGTTAAAAGGACAAAAGATAAGATGTAGCTACAATCATCATTACATGTAGAAGGTATGATAGCGAGGTATGCAATGTCAAGCTCAAAAAGAAAGAATGTTGGAACAAATAAAATCTAAGAAAGTCATGGTATGGAATATTTAAAGTTCAATAAAAGCAATTGTATCTAACAAATCTGGTACATATTACAAAAACAACATAACAAACTAATAATGAGCTCGAGTATTTATCTACCTTAGTTCATAAGTTGATGACAAGGAGTTCAATCCAGTAAAATGGGTTAGAGAAAGGCATACTGAAATGCCAAACTCAGGTCCATCTCAAGACTCATAATATAGGCTTTACTCATATTGATTAATCATGGCTTCGGTCATCTCTTGTGATTCTTTTATGGGACAGAATAATCACAAGCACGCCATAAACCTACATGAGTTTAAGGTAATTCCTATTGCCTTTAATTGTTTAGGTTTTGCAAAATATCATCCTTCTTGGTCTCTCATTTTCCTACTTGCTGGTTATATTGTCATGTTGTCTCAAATGGTTTTTAAGGGCATTCATAGAAGCTCAGATGTCTGGAAATCCAATCAAGTCAAAATTTGCCTCACTGTTTCTAACACGCAGATGGCCCTTGGTCCAATTAGGCACCTATAATTGAAAACTACACCCATCTTAAAGTCCCGCTTAACCTGCCAGTTGCACCAGAGACTATTGGCCCATAGCTGTTCTGACCAAATCAGACAAGTCAGCAGACTCAGCACTTCGACCAACAGAAATTGAGATCTCTTTTCCATCTAAATCACCACCTAATGCTATAAAGTATTCAAAAACAAATCAACAAAATGAACTTCCAAATGAATATAAAGCCTAAAGGTCGAAACAAGAAAAGGTTGTATTCACAGGAACAAGTCAATAGCTAGGCTATCCGTTACTGATTTAAGGCCTCCACACGATCCCGAACGCATGTTTTGCCTTCTGGGTCGAGCTCGTCGCACGGGGCTTGCCTAGTGCGGGTTACCTCTCCTGTGTGATTTGCGAGCTATTACACAGGAGTTGGGTTTATCCTGTGCGCATCCGAAGGGTAGCGGCTGCGGGTTCCCATGTCATCAAAAAAAAAAGTGTCAATATCAGCTATACTCAATGCCACCCGTAATTAAACAATCTAGGCACAGGTTCTTCTTCTTTGTTTTTTTTTTTTTTTTTAAACTGGTAACTGTAATCTAGACACAAGTTCTTGTTGCTTAGGGACAGAAAATGCGCAAGTTAAAAAATAAAGAAATGAATAATCCAACCCGTGATGCCCACCATCCACACCTTAAGTGAATCAGTAGTAATAGTCACAAGGTTAACTCAGATTCATATTATCAGAGTAAATCCAAAATTTAGAGTCAATGAATTGGAGTAGGTATAGTCTATTATATATACAAATTTCCTTTCTTCTTCTTCATTTTTTGGGTAATGTAAACATGGTCCGGTCTGAATGTAGTGGATTCAGTTAACTGCTAGAAGAGCTAGATTTGCCTTTGCATATCAGGTCGTTTGGTGGGAGGTATTAGAAAAAAATAATACTGGTATTAGCTTTGGTATTATTTAATCCCTTGTTTGGTAGTGTTTTCAACCTATGTATAACCAATACAGGCATAGTAAACCATGGCATTAACAATACCAGTACTGTTCCTATTCTAATACACCCTATTCAGTACTATTTTAAATTATGCAATGCATGTTATTTAATACAACAATCCAAACAGTCAACGACAACAACAACATACTCAAGTTGGTCCGGGGAGGGTAGAGCGTTCGCGGACCTTCCCCTACCTCGTGTAGGTAGAGAGACTCTTTCCAAAAGACCCTCCGCTCAAGTGCAGCAGATCACAACAAACCAAACAGTCGATAAAAAATGATCCCAGGATGACTAATCCCAACATCACTAATGCACCCTATTCACTACTATTCTTATACACCCTACCAAACGACCTCTTACAACTTTAAAATGAAGAATTGAAGTACTGAATCAAAATAAAAATCAAAATAAAGAACAAAACAAAGCTTGTAGTTACTTGTATATAAGAGATAATATTACAATAGGCTGATTCTAATAAACGAACTTGTAGTTAGACCTCTCATCAAGCATGCGTTTACGCTCAGCCTCCTCCCTCGAAACCTCCAACATCCTAACCTTCAACTCTTTCCTCTGCCGCCTCACTATCTGCCTAAGCCTTTCCAACTCTTTCTCAGCCAATTCCCTCTCTTGCAAAGCAAATTCTCTACTATTCCCACCATCCAAACCACTCAAACACGACCCCAAACCACCACTACTCTCCTTCCTCCTAACATTTCCGTTGCCATTTCCATTTCCATTATCTAATAATTCTATTTTATCATTTAACATACTTTTTTATAATAGCTCTACAACCTTACTTTTCTGATAGGTTTAACCTTCAAATTACTAATGCGCGACATTATATAACGACAGAAAACGATACAATCTATCAAAACATTGTATTCATAAGAAAAAAGTACAGTACAATACAATACAACACAACACAATTTAATACAATACGATACATTATGAAACGATATCTAATTAACAAGCATGCAAACAAAGTGTATTAACGAACCTATAGTTAGACCTCTCGTCAAGCATGCATTTACGCTCACCCTCTATATTAACTCTACCCCTACCTACTTTTCTTTATAATATTGTAGGTTCATCATTCAGATTGTTAATGTGTGACACTATGTAACAACGGAAAACGATACAATCTACCCAAATATTGTATTCATTAAAACAATACAACACAATACATTATGAAACAATACGTAACAACGAAGTGTATTAACGAACTTGTAGTTAGACGGACCTCTCGTCAAGCATGCGTTTACGCTGAGCCTCCTCCCTGGACACCTCCAACATCCTCGCCTTCAACTCTTTCCTTTGTCGCCTCACTATCAGCCTAAAGCCTTTCCACTTCTTTCTCTGCCAAATCCCTCTCTTGCAAAGCAACTTCCCTACCATTCGACGACGCCGAAGCACTCTCCTTCCTTCTAACATTTCCATTATCGTCTGGACCGTGTACGAGGATATTACGGTGGACTTTTTCAACAGTTTTCTGTGATTTAACTCTAGTTAAGAGGAAACTCCATGTAGGTATCATGTTACCACGACAAATTTTGTGTAACGAATCGATAGTAGGCATTGTTGCTTTGGTTGAAGCTGCATATGAACCTAATGGTTGGTATCCCATTTCCTTTTGTAGCCATTCTAATAAAGCTTCACTTGCCATAGGTTAGAGCCGTCAAAATGGGCTTGGCCCTCGAGGCCAGCCCAGCCCAACCCTTTATAAGAGTAGGTTGGGCTAAGATTATTTAAGCCCATTTAAACTGAGGCTTATAAGCCAGCCCAAGTTAGCCCACTGGCCTTGAGGCTTGACTGAGGCCGGCCTGTGGGCTAAAAATCTATTTAGTTTAAATTAAAAATTTAAGAGAATATTGTGAAAAAAGAAGCAAAAAATAGGAAAAGTAATTACAAATAAGTTTTAATATTTACACAATACTTTACTTACTGGCGTTAAATTCTAATGACCAAGCATAGAAGTTGTATTCATGATTGCAAATTTAATTTTAACTTAACATTTAAAAGAAAATCAAAAAAGAAGTAAAAAATAGGAATAGTGATTATCGAATTAGTCTTAGTATCGTACAATACTTTTCCCAGTTAGCGTCAAATCCCTATTACTAATTCTTAATCACCAAATGTACCCTAATACTAAAATTTCTAATCACCACATATAAAAATTGCATCCATCATGAATTTGTCAAATTTGTTACTCAAATTAGTAGCCGAGCTTTACCAAATTCAAAGTGGTAATATTATTAAGCGAATTTAAATACTACTGATTAGTTTCTGAAACGTGGTTATTTAATAATTATAAACTAATTAAATTTGTATATGGCTGTAGATGAAGATGGAGATGTTAATTAAGACAATTTTATCACAAATGGATTCAAATGTGCTTGACAATGTATAGGTGTTGAATATGTTGTAAGTTGTAGAATTATGTACTTCCACATAATCATATATTAGAAATGTTAACAAATTGGTATATACTTAAATGTTAGAATTTAAATTGAAAAAAAAATCTCATAAAAAATATTGAAAAAAATGAAAGGATGGCCCGCCCCAGCCCGCAGCCCTTATAGGGCTGGGTTGGGCTAGCCATTTTAAGGTCCATTCAAATGAAGGCCCGGCCCGGCCCAACCCATCAAATTCCTTAGCCCACAAGAGTTGGGCTGGGCTGGGCTGGCCCTTTTTGACACCTCTACATAGGGTTTCCAATAAATAGCAACTAATGTACGGACGAATCTATTTGAAATTAGGAATAAGTGATTGATAGACCCAAAACCAAATGGGAGATAGCTTAAGTTAAGAGTAATGTTTGAGTTTTCAATTAAATTATCAACAGATCTCAAGTAGTAGTAGTGTTGCCGGCGAGACTGAACTGGTCAGTGGATCGACACTTACTTACACTACAGAAATACGATTTACGAATGGGAAAGTTGGAAAGTGCAATTAGAATTTGGAACAAAGACAAATTAATTATGAATTGGACTTGGAAATTGTGAACTCCATGCCAAGTAAGTGTTAGAATTGTGTTATACTATTATTTTTATATTTTATAGAGCAGTCTCAAAATAATTTGGAAAGAGTGGGCAAGCGTTCAATTTGAAACTTAGTTCTTACATGACGTGCATGCGGAACTGAGTGAAATTCAAGTGCAGAGTACCTTTATATATAAGTTTTATCTCCATATATATAACGGAAAAGGGTTAGATTTGCCCCGTCTCACAAATAATCTATACTTGCCCATCGTTATATTTTTTTGGTATATTTATCCTTACCATCCAACTTTAGGATCATATTTACCCCTGTACTTTATTTTCGTACCATATTTACCCTTCAACTGTTAACTCCCCATGTCCCCACCTTTATTTCCTACTTATGTGGAATTTTTTTCTCCCAAATTAAATTAATAATAAACTCAAATACCCTCACCAACCCCCCTTACCCGCGCCCCCCAACCCCCCAAGTTGTCTTCTCCACCACATCTTATTTTTATTTTATTGAACAGTCCTCATTTGTGGAGATGGTTATTTTAAGACCCGTTTTGTTAAATTCTCACTAATTTAATGACCCATTTGTGAATCTGGTTTCTTTGTTAAAGACCCACTCTGGATCGGGTTATTAAATTGAAAGATTTCAGCAGTTTATCACCTTTGTTGGATCCCATTTCTAAATGAAGCAGAACCCAATTTCATTGCTTTCTCTATTATGATGCTTCATATATCGAATCAAAATCTTGCTAAAATGCCCAGTTATTCAAAGTTATGGTTTTTTTGTTGTGCTCAGTTACATCCATGTTGAATTGCAGGCTGTTCTTCCACAACTTTATTAAATGCTCTAAATGCAAAACATTTGTTTTTATCGGTATTAATTATCTTAGGTTGTCTGAGTAGTTCTCACACTACTAAAAAATCCTGATTTACCTACGGAATTTACCGAGGGACGTCCATCGGTAACCAGGATTTACCGAGGGACGCCATCGGTACTAGGCTTGTGGGTAATTTGATCCTTGGTAAATAATACCGAGGGACACTCTCGGCAAATACCGATGGAGACCCTCACACATCCCTCGATATTTCCCTTCCCTCACATTCATGCAAAATTAAATATACCGAGGGACGACCCTCGGTACTTAAGAAATATATATAATATTGATATATTATTTACTGAGGGACATAACATCGGTATATTAATGTTAATTAAATTAAAATTTTAAATACACCGAGGGACAACCCTCGATAAATAAAATATTTAACAATTATATTTTTCATTTTACTGAGGAATGTCCATCGGTAAGCTAAATGAAAAGTACTTTGATATTTGAAAATAATGAGGGACGTCCCTCGGCAACCTGAAAATCTGAAATTTGCAATTACACTTGTTACCGAGGGACTCTATCGGTAAGTCCCTCATTATTTCTAGTATTATTTTGGCAAGCAATGACTATTTTTTCTACAGCACCTGCTATATTCTTATATTTCAATAGCCGATTCAATAGAAACTGAAACACAACCAATAATAGCCATCAAAACAATAATAAAAATACTCCGAAATAATTCATACATTAAAATTAAGCCAACAAACATCGTACGAATCTAACCAACTTCGACGTTATGCAAAAATATATCACAAGCATCCCACTAGACTTCAAACAAGCCAAAGTAACATAAGTTGGAACAAAAATAACAAATTTGTTTTTGGTGAACTAAGTTGTTATATTCATATTCAAAAGCATCAAGCAGATGCAAACTTTACAAAGAAAAGGCTAAAAACTCCAGACACTGCAAAAGAAAACTAGTAAGAGCTGGGAGTTTAAAACCATGAGCAAAAGACTCAAGGCTACTAAGCCACTGAGTGGGAGCCAATGAAATCTAAAAGGGGGATAATATCATTCACAGGGGATAGATTTCTCCAACTAAAAAGGTTAACTAAAATAACTTTGATTTTAGAGAACAATTAGGAGTTGAAGTCCCATCAAAGATCTGTTGTTCCTTCTCTGTCCATAAACACCAAAAAACACATGCAGGTATCATTTACCAGATCTTGTTGATGGTTTTGTTCACTTTCCATAAGCTCCAACTTTCAACTGCTCCTTTTAAGCTATATGGGATTGTCCAACTGATTCCAAAAATTGTTGTAAACATGTGCTAGAGATCTGCTGCAACAGGGCAATGCAAAAAAAATATGTCAACTGACTCTTGACTCTTTTTGGCACACATAGGATCTGTTCACCAAATGGACAAACAAAAATAACAACTGACCTCTAATACTCCATTTCAGTCTCTCCATACTCTCTATTCTCCTGATCCTCATCATCTCCATGCTCCTGATCCTCCTCATCCTCTCCATCATCATGATCGGGGCTCGGGGGTGGAGAACGGGGCAACTTGATGAGGTTACACACTTGGGCCTTGAGTTCTTTGACGTCTGACTCAAGCACTATCCTACGTCGCTCCTCCTTCAATCTTTTATTCTGTTCCTCCTCATATTTCCTAGCAAGTTCCCCAAGCTCGTCTCGCATCTCCTCGAGCTGCTCATTTGACACAGTGGCAGAACTCCCTATACCTTGTAATCCACACTGGATGCGGTGAAAGTTCTTCTCGGAGCAAAGGCCATACGCTCTTCCCTTATTTACACCACCAACCACGTCTAACCAACAGGAGAGAGTTTGTTCCTCTGATGGCGTGATTGGATTGCCTTGATCATCAGTCGGCTGATTCCTAATGAGATCCTCCATTGCTTGATTATACCGATTCTACATTAAAAGTAAAATTTAGTATATAAACAAACGATATAAAATAAATTCTGAAAAGTGAAAGTACACCATCATGCTCAACTCTTTGTATCACTGATCCAAGCATGGGAAATGAGATGATTCAAATATACACATGAAGGAACATGAAGCAACATTATGGATAATTCTATGCAACAGTAGTGAAAAAGAGCAGTCACAATGTGATGGATGCAGTTGGGAGAGCACAAGGTATTGGGAGAAAGGAACAGAGGCAGCAAGAGAAGAAGGCAATACATGCAGCTCATGGCTATGAACAACAGATAATATAGTTGGGAAGCATCATGAGAGTACAAATACTGTTGCTTCTTTGGGGACAGCTGGTGATGCAAATGCAGAGAAGGTTGAGGGTGTTTGAGCAAGGAATAAACACCACAATAAATTGTTTGGTTCCTGATGTAGTGCTGGTGAAAACAGCACTGCTATATGCAGCACCTGTTGTAGAGGACAACAAAAGGTGGTCAACATTGCACAAAGCTGGTGATAAGCTGTGTGCAGCACTGCTGAGGCACAATTTGATGCT
The DNA here is from genome assembly GCF_019175385.1 of Lycium barbarum. Lineage (NCBI taxonomy): Eukaryota > Viridiplantae > Streptophyta > Magnoliopsida > Solanales > Solanaceae > Lycium > Lycium barbarum. The sequence goes on along the minus strand of NC_083348.1, from coordinate 71,906,461 downwards.
TACAGCAGCCCGGAAAAAGCAACACATTGCAGCTTGATACTTGGTCTGTTTAGTGGTGTCAAGAGATGTGCTGCGGGGCAGCAAGGCAATATATACTGCAGTTATATGCAGACGTGGTGTCACAGATGCACTGCATCACAAAAACCAACAAAGGCTGCAAGAGCTATTTGCAGCAAGGTGTGCAATACTGCTGGGAGCTGCTATTTACAGCAATTATAGAAAAAGCAGTGGAATATACTACTTTTTGGAAGTTTTTTACAGGAAGAGTTACCACAACACATCTACAGGTTGTAGTTTGTCTATGAACAACACATATTTCAGATTGATATACACAGATATACCAGCGACAAAAATTTATCCAAGATAATATCACCAAGAGATTATTTATATGAACTTAAGAAGGATTAACATGAAGAGAAAACCAAATAGAAGTTGAGTCTTACCAGTAACCATAAAAACAATATTACTAGTCAAATATATTCCAAATAAGTTTAGAGCTTACATAGGTATCCTCTGCCCGTGGCTCAACCCAAACTTCTTTTCCATCTTCGATTTTCATATGGGTCTTCTTCCATAGCTCATGTCGAGTGGGTGGTCTACCAAGAGAAACTTTCTGCAAATGAAATAAACCAAGTTAACGTTGTTTATGTCATTATTTGTATTTGCTGCCATCTAAATGCTTAAACAATTACCAATTTCCTCCGAGCAGTCCCCATGGACACTGAACCACAAATGTGCACCTTTGTCTGGGCGCTCTTCTTTTGAAACTCCGGCGTAGCCCAGTATTTATTAAGATCCTCCCAATAATCTGTCCCAAGCCAGCCAGGCTTTTGACCCTTATTTCGAGCTTCAGAAAAAATATTTGACAATCGAGAACTCGCCTTCTTTGTAAAATTGCTTCTAATAACATTATCCTCGACAGGGTTCCATGTACACTTTTTCTGGAAAAAAAAATGTAAAAGACATCAGAGGAATAGACGTCCTGAAGTGCCTACACTAAGAAGACATCTTCCATGGAATTTGAAGTGCCAAAATCAATATCAGAATAACTTCTTGTCATTCTATATTTAAGGTATCTTGAAGAAGCTAACAACTATTCTTATTATGCCCTTCTTTGTCATCTGATCCATACAAGTCCCACTGGCCAGTGGTGTTGCCCAGTGGAGTACAACTTCCAAAAAGAAAAGCACACTGATAATTTATAGCCTCTATATCAAAAGGCCAATATTTATGATTTATTTGATAGGAAAATAAATTAACATGTAGTAATGGTCTACATAGCTAATGGTCTACATAATGAGATTGTTAAAACTAAAATATTGAGGATTCAGTTTGTTTTTATTGGAGTGGTCATTTCATCACCTTGAACAAAATTCCTAACAGACCTCACAGAAATAGCAACTATGGCAGATTGGCAACAATTGACACAATACTAAACCTAAAGTGAGGAGCAAGCATGACTGATATAGTGAGGTGACACAGTTTTAGTGATATACAGTTCCCCATAGTCTACAAATAAAATGCTTAATCACATAAAAGGCAGGGAACAACCGGAAAAGGGATTAAAGGAATCGTTCAATCAACAACAAAACAAAAAACACAAAGATTTTAGGAATTAGAAAACAAATGCCTAAGCAGAGAAACGAGGATGAATGGAATCTCAAAGAACAAAACCAGTTCATTATGAAAAAACCAAACCAATTCAATCATAGATTTCAAAAGAATAATACATAGAATTATGTGGAAAAAGAGAGAGAAAGAAGGGAACCACAACTGGCGACGACAAAACTGTTCTGGTCTTTCTTTTTCAGCAACAGCACAGCAACAATAGCAGTAGTGAAGGCAAGAACTCTAACGGATGCTGAAAATTAAGCAACCACAATTTGCAAATTAAGTAACTACAAGTTGCAACAAAATTTATACTTCATGGACTAATTAATAACACAGTTAGATATCTTAACTATTATGCTGACTATGTTTAGTTGTAGAGTGAATTCCTAAAATTCCAATTCTTAGAAGAGTAATATTCATATAGCATCACTGTGATTAGCTAATTACTGCATAATGAGATTGATGTTTATTACTAAACAACTTTTACTAAAAAAAAGTCAAAGACTACCTGAATAATTTTTATGGCCAAACGGCACCTAAAGTTTCACACCTTGAAATGAAATCAACAAAAATATTCAGCAAAAAAGAAACACAACTGTCTTCACCTGTACATACATCCTAGATTACTTTCAGTAGATACAATATTTAACATTTTTGAATCCCATTAGTAAGACTTTGGTCTTCATTTTCATTCCTTCTCTGCCCATAGGTCTGTCTTTTACAGTTAATGCCGCACAAGTGTCGGATCCTCCAAAAAATGCACTACTTTTAGAGGATCCGACATGCATTCAATGACATTTTTAAAGAGTCCGACAAGCATAGATCATCAGCATTGGTGATAGTTTACAGCTTACCTGCACTGCATTATTAGCATTGCCAGATTCTGATAGTGCTATTAAAATGAACTCCTACCTCCATCATCTCTTCCACCCTAAGTACTAAACTGCTACTACTATTAGTTTGTTGTATAAATTATAGGGCCAAGTATTACTGTAAGATTAGAATTTTGTGTTTTTAGTTTAAACCTAGTTACAGTCTCCTAGCCATTAAAAAGATACAATTACTGTCTCTTGTTTCATTACAATGGTACTTATTGCTTCTCTTAAATCTGTACTGCTTTTAAGCAAATGATATTTCTGAAAAATTCCACTTTGGTTAATGTGTCACAAGGACTTTTATCTTTCTATTTTAACGGTCTTGAGCATTCAAATCATTAGCAAGTTGTCTGGGCTTGTTGAGGCTATAAATAAAATCCTTCTGCTTTATTATTCTACTCTTCCTCTTTTATATCTATTTAGCACCAGGCACAAGTAATACAAACCTAAGGAGTTAGGGAAGTTACCAAAACCAGTATTAACTTGGGGAAATGTGTGACTCTTTAAGCAAAGAGAAACATTAACATTTGCTATCTCAATAGACGAATAGGACTTTACCTAATTTCGCATCGCACCTTTGCGTGTTGCCAGGAACCAAGCAGAGTATGAAAGTATGCCCACTATCCACAAAATTTGCATAATTACTGACTGGACTGTAAATTTTGAGAAGGAAGGGTAACGTTAAAAAAGACGTCATCAAGCTCCACATAAAAGCTTTTTAATCTGCATATTAATAACAAATAAGGTTAACCAATGCACATCATTTAACAACTTAAAACATCTTTAATGTTTCCATATAAGATAAAATTCAACTTTCTTATTCCACCCATGATCTCCTAATAATGCAACTTCAACATAGATAAAATTTATTTTGATAACAAACATCTATTCCTTGTAGTTCTTTAGAGAGAAAAATCAATGCAGTAACACATAGTAGAGAATTAATATACACAATAAATCTCAATATAATCGGACAACTTACAACTAAGAACTAAAGAATTAAGTAAGACTGCAAAACCCAAAAAACTAAAATAACAAATAGTTAAGAAATTGTCTTATCCTAATTATTTACGTTGCCCCTTAATGCTTTTTCTACTTAAAAAGAAAAAAGTGGTTGAGATGTCGAAGAACTTTTCTATCGGCATAGCAAGCATTGGTATCTAAAATCTTGTACAGAGTGCATTTTTACCTAATAAGCAACCACAATTTGCCTAATAAGCAACCACAAACCCCAAATGAATTCTGATTTGGGGTTTTTTGTGAGAGTATTTTCATTTTTACCTGATAAGCAACCACATAGCAGTGCTGTTTTCACCAGCACTACATCAGGAACCAAACCACCATTTAGCATTAAGTAAAAAAGATCCAGCAAACCTGAAAATACTCTCACAAAAAAACTCCAAATCAGAATTCATTTAGCATAAGCCTAAAATGTTTAAAAATTATATCTTTGCACATGAAAAAGAGGAAATTTAAGCAACAGATGCAATCAAGATTCTTCCTATTAAAATCTAGAAAGATGACAAATTTTGAGCTGAGAATACTTCAAATTCCTTCAAAATAATTGCAGTAATTAATGACTTCAAATAATAAACCTTACCTCTTCAAGAATATAGAAAAAACCCTAACTTTGTCTCCACTTTGAAATTGCAAAGTCAATTTTTTTGCTTTGTGTTCACTGTTGCTTCCAATTCCACAAATTGGGTATCTTCTGCCCTGTATTCTCAAACTAATTCATGTCTCTTAGCTTTCCTCTATTCGTGATTGAAGTGGCGCCGTTGAGAATTTTGCCTGTGATTGAAGTGGCGCCGTTGAGAAGAGAGCAGCACATAATATAAGAATTTTGCCTGTGATTCTTATTCTTATTCTCTGTTCGTAGTCCTCATTCTCTGTCCTCCGAATGAATGACCATTCCATTTGGCTAGGTTAAAAGTGCTCTGTTATTCTTTTGGCTAAAATAAATGGCGCCTAAGTTTCCCGGTTGTTTTTCTTTCCCAACTTTTTTCAGCTCCACTTATGTTCTAGCGCCTAAGTTTCTTTTATTCTAGCCTTAGTTTTTTTTTTTTTTTTAACACAAATGGGGATGGGTAATGGAATGTATATACTCTCTCCGTTTCAATTTATGTGAACTCAATTGATTTTATATGAAATTTTAAAAAATAGAGAAAACTTTTAAACTTGTGATGTTAAATGAGTCACATATATTTTGTGTGGCTATAAATCATTGTATAAAGGTAAATTATTTCCAATTATACAAAGAGATCATTCTTTTTGGCACGGACTAATAAAAAAAAGTTCACATAAATTGAAACGGAGGGGGTATAAAACTATTTATAATCTTTGAGATAATAAGTAAATAAAAATATTAAATTTAAATAATAACCATCAAATTTTGTAGAAAACTTGCAAAATAATTTACTTTAAAAAAATTGATAACTCAAATTAGCCTATTTTAGATCGAATCACCAGTTGAATAAAATTTTAACTTAACAAAAGATATATTATATATTTGTGAAGACAAAATTGAGACTGTTTTAATAAAAGATGAATTTATTATAAAAGAGTGAAAATAAAATTTTGTTTGGGAATGTCAAACCAAATTATCTCCAAACAAATCTAAACGCATATCTTAATATTTAAGATATGCATTAAGAATTATATGTCTGAATCTAAATACAAATATGAATACTAAGATATTGTGTTAAGGTCTGAATACTACATTATTAAGAGTTAAGACAGTTTGCTTTACAATATCTGAATGTGTAAAATATGTCTTTATTTTAAAAAAATTAGTATGAAATTTAATACAATACAAAATGAATTCAATATGTTATCAATAAAATATTTTTTTAAATATTATATGAAGGCTGGTGTGGTGGCAATACTAGAGGTGGTCTTGTAGGTGTCAACTGAAGATGGTGTCGGCTAATGGTGGTATTGTAGGTAGTAGCTAGTGGTAATGAATGCTGGTAGTAGTTGGTGGTGGTGATTGATAGTGATAGCTAATAATGTTTGTAAATGACGACGGTGATTGACGATACATAGTGGTGAAGGATGACGGTGATAGACGATATATAGTGGTGACTGATTGTGGTGATTGCAGGTAGTCATGAACGATGGTGTGTTGTAAAAATGGTGGTTGGTGGTGATGATTGTAAATAGTGACTAGTGGCATTGTACGCTGATTATAGTAATTGATAATGGCAGTGGTTGTGAGTAGTGACAGTTAATAATGGTAGGCAGTGACAATAATTGATAATGATGGGAGATGTCGTAATGGTAGCGATAATTAAATGGAGGAAACGATGAGCTGCCATCTTTGTAGAATTTTTTTAATCGACATTTTAATGATATTAAGACTTTGTTACAGATCTTTAATAATCATTCGGACTCATTAAGTAGTTGTAACATAATAGATTAATATCACAAATACAATTTCACGTACTGTAATTATTGACGTATACGCTAATCAATCAATAATATTTCTTAAAGATACCACTCATGCACTATATACTACTTAGTGTAATTATCGATTTATAAGTTAATCAATCAGTATTACATAAGAATACCACTAATATACTTCTACTTACTAGAATTATTATATAATAGACTTATCAATCGCTAACATTACTAAACAATACTTCTAATACAATGCACTTTAACCATTGTCAATTTATAAGCTAAACAATCATTAACTTTTATTAAGGATGCCAATAAGAACACTTCTATTTATACTATCACTTTTTAAACTTATCACTTATAACATTCTTTAGAGTGCTATCACTATACACTTTTACTCGGTACAATAAATAAGTGGTACTAGTTAATTTTCTTATGATAAGTCTAGAAATGTAATATAACTGAAAAAAGAAAAAAAAAACTTTGAACAATTACCGAGGGACTTACCAATTGACACCATCGCTATTTTTTATTTAAAAAATATAAAATAATTATTTATTAAATACTCAATTTTACATATTTAATTTACCAAGAGACGTCCCTCGGTAATTTCAAAAAGAAAACTCAAAATAATTATATCTACTCTATCGAGAGACTCCCTCGGTACATTTTATTTAATTTTCATTTATTTTTTATTAACATACTGATGGTGTCCCTCGGTACAGGAAAAAAGAAATTCAAAATATTTATATTTATATTACCGAGGGTCTCTCTCGAAAATTTTAATTTGTTTTTTATTATGTACCGATAGAGTCCCTCGGTATAGTCAATTAAATGTTGACTTTAAAAAAGTCAAATAATTTACCGAGGGATGTCCCTCGGTATCTTTAAAAAATAATTAAAAATTAAAATATTTGACTTTTCCGAGGGACGCCGTGGCAAAGTACCTCGGAATAGTGACATCTAATTTGTCCCTCGGTAACCCGCGTAGGTAAATAGCTTGTTTTTAGTAGTGTCAAATGCAAATTTGTCATTCTAATTGATTTTTGTCTGCTTGTATGGTCTAAAATGCATTTTTTATTATGTTTGGTGACATATATACAAATGAAGACTTGAAAAAAAAAATACTTCTGATCTCAGGCCAAATTGAGAATTTCATAGTGAGAGGCGCAACCCAGTCTTCACCATGGGAGAAGCTGTTCAACAAAAAAAAAGGGGGTGTGGTGGAGAAGACATCCAGTGGGGATATGGGGGGGGGGGGGGGGGAGTGTTATTTGGTTTATTTTTAATTTAATTTGAGAGAAAAATATTCCATGTATGCGGCACGTAGGAAAATATAGGCGGGGACAAGGGAATTTAGCAGACGGAGGGTAAATATGACCTGAAAATAAAGTACAGGGGTAAATATGACCTGAAAATAAAGTACAGGGGTAAATATGACCCTAAAGTTGGATGATAAGAGCAAATATATCAAAAAAGTGTAACGAAGGGTAAATATAGCTTATTTGTGAGAGTACAGGGGCAAATCTAACCCTTTTCCGTATATATAAAGTAGAAGAATATTATTATTGGCTCTTTTAACACTCCATTTCCCACTCAAAGCTTTTACACTCTCCACTAAAAACCCTAATATATATTTCAGTATATATTAATTTGATTCGTAGATAAACAAATATCTGAAGAGTTCGTTTCAGAAATTGAAGGAGAAAAAACATTGACGTTAATGGAGGTTGCTGAGAAGGAAAACCAATTTGTGGTTTTGATCAATTTTGGAGGTTTCATCCACTTCGTTTAAAAAACTGAACTGGTTGTTGCTCGGTTCGGGTCGGGCTCTAGAGTTTCAGAGCTCCGATTTGGCTAGGAATCAGAATCCAGTGGAGACATTGTGATCAATATTCAAACTGTACATGCATGTCTTTAAATTTACATATACAAATTCGATGCATTAGCAAATTTAAATTCGCGTGTTATGGTATAGTTAATATTCGGTTTAACTTGGTTGTATTTTGGTTTTCATATTGTATGCATTTTGTTTGTCACCAAAGGTGAATGTAGTTACATAGATGGACCAACTGGCTATGGTACTGTATAAATTGTTGAAGTTTTTTATTTACTTTTATATTTATTTATACTATTATATAAGCATGGGTTTGAGAATCAGTGTCACACCCCTACCAGGAGTATGACGGGCTCCGACCCGTAGGCCAGGAACCACCTGACTTATCCGTTACTTTGAACATTATAAACCATAACTCAAATAACACCTGCACACAGAAAAGGCCCAACATAGGAATATCCGATCATTCAGCACATATATTCATATGCGGACCGACAAGGTCGCCACAACATAAAGTAAATCATAAAGCCGGCAAGGCTAACAGTAAAGTATCAAGAGCTCAAAATAAGTTCGACAAGGCCACCAATATATTATACAACAATATGAACCGGTGGAGCTATAAAACATCTAACTGTACACACACATCTACGAGCCTCTACATAGAATACAAATGATCATAAGGACAATACCAAATAGACTGCAGCTCCGAAGTAACTGGAGTGCTCCTGAGAATTCGCTGATAGAAAACCTACGGGTCTGATCCGTCTCCCTGCCTACCTGCGGGCATGAGCACAACGTCCACAAGAAGGGACGTCATTATGAATAATGTATTGAGTATGTAAGGCATGAATAACAACATAATATAGATATGAAAGGTAACATGGAATAAGAGAGATAACCTGTACATCTGGATGCCTCATAAGGCGGTGTCATGCATGCTTAGCCTTTAAAAAAAACATTTTTATACATATATATAGTACCATGCCCGGCCATTAAAGCTCGGTGTTATCATCATTAGCCCGCGTCCGGGGCAATATCATAACATGCCCACTGCAGTGGTGTGCACATCTACGTGTCATGCCCGACCGACTATAGCGCGACGCAGTGTGCGAAAATACATACATATATATAAAGCATGCATAAGAGCCCAATCAAAATCCACAACTATATCGGAGTGACGTAAGGTCGATAGCCTCATATTATATTATGGATCAATCATCATCGTTTATCCCACCTTGAAAGAACAAGGGTCATAAGGTGAGATTACCAACAATGAAGGAAATTAAGAAATTGCAAAGTAAGCTCAATCACCTCATAATAATATAAAGCTCATGTACTTGGAAATATTTATAGATAAAATCATCTCATAATAACATGAAATCCGTATGCCTTGGAGGTTTGATAAATAAATCCCTCATAATCATCGTCATGGTTTTCATAAAAAACATTATTCATCTTTAGCACCATAAAAACTTTAAGAGTCATGAATCTCTAACATTCTTGGAAATGAGGATTTTTATAGAATTCATGTATGGGTTGGTAGGAAAAGAATCATGCCTTTAAAAGAAAGAGGAATAGCCTTAACATACCTTTTGGTCTCCTTAACTATTCAACGTTTATCCTTCCAAGCTTGTAAATCTACATGTAAACCATTCATACTATTGTTAGGCTCATTGTCACATGCTTATCTTAAGCCTTCAATTTAAATCCATTTAGAACCTGTCGAAATTCGGGCAGCATCTCCCCTGTTTATATGCCAAGCCCGAAATCACAATCCAATGACCAACAACAACAAAAACAATACCAACATCACAACAACATTATCAACACCCATAGGCTCCATAAAACATCCCACACGATGTTTTCCAAGTTTCTCAACTATCCAACTTGTTATACGACTATTTAATAACTTTATCTCCGTAAATAAACTGAAATTAATATTAATAAGGAGAGATTCATACCTTATTCTTGCTAGAGAAGAAATATCTTCAATATCTACTTTGAATCCAAGCCAATTCCAACGCAAGACAAAACTATAATCGCGACTACACGTTACTCGGACCTCGATTAATATTCCGTCACTTGAAATTACTCAAAATCCTCATTTTTACGAGGTAAATATGCTCTCTTTTGCTTGCTGATTTTTCTGGAATATTTGGGAGATTATTATGACCAAAAAGAGGGATTTTAACCCTTTTATAGGTGGGTAAAGTCGGTGGCACTGTAGCACTACTGTAGCAGTTACTGTAGCGCGCATTTTGCTCTGTCAGCCTAACTTGTAACATCCATAATTTTCTACTCTGATGTCGTATCAACGAGCGGTTTATTGAGTTAGAAACTAGACTCGACGAACTTCATTCTAGTCTTTTGAAACACCTTAAAAATCTTATTATACTAGGAGATATACACCTCCAAAGTTGACCCAAAATTCTGTCCTTAATTCTGCCAACTTGTTCCAAATTTTCGACAAACTTATTTTCGTTGATTTGCTTAGTCCCGAAATCTTCCAAAACTCCCCATACATGATATTTATCATTTATTATACTTGATAATGGTCATGTTCTTGTGTTTCAAGGTTGTATTTCCCAGTAACGACTTACGAGATCATAATTCATCTTTTACTTCATTATTACGTACTTTCCATAGCTTGTAGCTTCCAAAACCTCATGGGACGTATCCGATACTCCATTACTACGGTGAAGTACGTGGAATGCTCATGCTCTGAAAGTGCGGGGTGTAACAATCAGGATCGTCGACCAAGGGTAGTATTGTAATTTCACAGCCAATATTAAAGCATTTCATTTTATTCTTCCATGGGCCCCATTTCTCATTCAATCTCTTTCATTTGTAGCTTCAATATATTTTGTTGTGCTCATTTACATATGTACGGTACTACAAATGATGTCATTTCAAATAGCATGTAATAATTATCAGCTAACCACATGTCACTTTTTACACTTTTACTTTTCACTCTTTTCTTTATGCTTACATAATTTTACTTCTTCATTTCATCTATAAACTCTTTAATACTTCTATAGTCAATGGCATGAATATACACTATTTATATTTAGTTGGGTATTTTATATACTCTTTTGATTTATATTTCGTAACAATTTAACTTCAAACGTTCCATTTTATCCTTAATGAAATGATTTACAACCACAGAATTTTTTATAACTTATTCTAGATTACAAATTTCAAAAGTATTTCTTTATTTTTTAAAACTCCGTGTCCAGTCAAACATCATCATATAAATTGTGATGGAGGAAGTAATATATTGTGGCACATTTTCTTAAATATACAAACAAAGCTTTATCATTTTAGTAATTAATTTCATTGGCTTTATTAACTAAATTGAATGTTCATATGTGCTTCTTTTATAAAATATTTTGATTATATAATTAAGATACAATAGTAAAACAAAACATCAAAATCTAATGCAAAAAAATAAAAACGTTCGGGAATAAATTAATTTTGACGGAGGATGAAATTCAAATAAATGATGGAGGATGAAATTCTTCAACTTTTTTTGACTTATAAAAATGTTCTTGAAGTACTTTTGCAGAAGAGCTTAATCAAAAGTATTAACAAATAAGAAAATGCTAAAATGTGTTTCTTCTCATTGTTGCTGGCTGTTAATAGCAAATGATGTTATTAAAAAGGTTCAAGTTCAGCATTGTAATAATTTCATTCCATTCACAAAAAAATATTAGAAAGTTGGAGAAAAACAATTTTTATTTTTATTCTCAAATTCTTTCAAAAAATATATACTATATGAAAAAATATTTTTCTTAATAAATAGAACTCTTTATCTCAAATTTATGTTTATTTGGGGAAAATATTCCTTAAATCCTTGATACCCAATAAACACCGAATATATTAGGATAGATATTATCAAAGTTGACTTCAAAGTAGCAAACTTTAATTTCTTAGTATTCTTTGTTTTCCGAAATAGTATTACTTTAACATTAACTAAAAAAAGTTATGGAAAGAATATTAATTTGCATACAAAATTTCTACTATATAGAAGAATCTAGAAGCAGCTCATGTGCAACATGTCTACTTCTTGGCAATTAATTTATTTTTAAGGGTATTTTCTACTTTTAGAATTTAGTGATTTTTTAAAACTATTTAAATTTAATTTTTATCAAATATAAAAATATATTATTATTTTTAAATAGATTAATCAAATTAAAACAAACAGTGTAACAAGGATTACATTAATAAGCAAAACCAATGAAGAGTTGCACGGGCTATATATATATAGGCCTGCCTACTTATCTTTTTCCTTGATTTTTTGCAGTTTTACTTTTTCCCCCATTTTATGTGCTTAACAGAATCCAAAGGTCACGTCTCTAAATTTGCCCATATTTAACCGTCCTCTCTTAATTGGAGTATATCTCTTCCTCTTCTCCTTTTTCAAGTAGAACTCCCGTGTTGCAGAACATCTTCTCCTTTTCTTCTCTTCCTCCCACTTATCAGAGGTAAAAATATATTTTTCCGTCTTCAATATGCTTATTTTCTCCTTCATTGTTTTGTTTGTTGTACTACTCAAGTTTGTATTTTTTTAGTTGTTTCGTTGTCCAGTTACGAAATTAGACAACTTTATTTTGATATGGTATGTGCTTCTTAATTTTTTTAGAAGCCATCAAGCACGGATACATCAATGATTCTACTGACAGTAATAAGTTTGGTTAAGAGATTGGGGCAACAAAAGCGATGGCACCAACCATGGCAAGAAACTGTGATGATCCATAGTAGTTTAGTTTCATTTTCAATAATTGTTGTTAGCCAGGTTCGAAGTCGAATTGCGCAGCTGAAGAAGTAGTTATTTCGCACAGATGGAGGGCCCAGATTATTTGTTCATTAATGAGCACAGAGGGTATAGATTAAGCCACGTCAGCTGGTTGTTATAAAATACCAACTGCAAGAGAGAGAAGGCAGCGAATTTCTGGTACTTCACATTCTTCTTCTCTCTTCTGACTTCTTCCTCTTTCTTATTCTCTCTCTCTCTCTCTCCTAAATTCTAATTCTTTCCTCCTCTAATTCTCAGGTTATCCATGGCTATTTTCATCTATCAGTATCTAGCTTAGTTTTATTCAGTTCAATTTCCTTTTGTATTCGCATTCCATTTCTTATATATAAAAATCCAGAAAATTGTTCCAAAGGTGTTTGATTCTATTTCCAATTTATAGTTGAGCTCAGATCTGTGTTCTGACAATTGGTATCAGAGCATCGATTTTGCGGCTCGTGTGGTGGATATGGCAGAAGGTACTCGTTGAAAGGTGATGGATGAAAAGCTTGCTAAACACGATGAGGTGTTAAATGAGGTGTTGAATAATCAACAAGAGGTGCGTACTACTCAGGAAGAGATGTGTGCTACTCAAGCTGGGATTCAGGGTACCTTGGAGTTGATTTTAGAGAGGTTGATAGCATTAGAGAGAGCACCTGCAGCTCAACATGGAGGTGGAGGGTTACTTCCAATTCCAGTACAGGCGAATAAGCAAATTTGAAACCAAATTCCACCACCTAAGTGGGAGCTGCCTAGCTCTGAAGGTCAGGAACCCAAGGTATGGATCGGTAAATGTGAAAGGTACTTTAACTTGTATAGGACCCAAGAGGACCAAAAAGTAGAGGTTGCTGCTCTATATTTAAATGGTACAACTGAAGTATGGTATCATTCCTTGGTATTGAGTAGGAGAACTTTGAGCTGGGATGAATTTAAAGAGGAATTAGTTAACAGGTTTGCAAAAGTACTAGCTGAGGATATAGTAGAGGAGTTTAACAAGTTAAAACAATGTGGGACTGTAGATGAGTTTCTAGGGAGGTTTGAAGATCTCAAGGCTCAAATGCTTGTTAGAAATCCATTACTAGATGAATCTCATTTCATATCCAGTTTCATAAGAGCATTGAAAGAAGAAATCAAGTTTGGTGTTAAGTTATTCAAACCTGACACATTGAAGTTTGCCATTGAACAAGCCAGGATATAAGAGAAAGCTATTGAAGCTGCTCTAAAGAAAGAGCAGGCTGAGGTCAAAAGCTACCCCACTGCGACTAAAACTTTGGCTATTAGGAATCCTTCAGCAGTCAGGACCAATGCTTTTAGACTGAGCCTTGAAGTGTATGAGTATAGAAAGAACAATAGATTGTGTTACAGGTGTGGGGAGAAATTTGTTGTGGAACACCAGTGCAACAAGAAGCAACTGAACTGTCTTATAGGGGAACTGGCACCTGAGCAACAAATAGGTGAAAATGAGATTGTAGAAGTGCCACCTGAATTGATAATTGAAGGTGGGATAGAGCAAGAAGTCCATGAAGCTATCTATATGAATGCCCTTTATGGTAATAATAGAGGAGAGAACACAATATTGGTAGGTGGGACTGTGAAGAAGAGGCAAATCATATTGATGATTCACTCTGGTAGTACTTATAGCTTTATAGACGAGCATACTGTTAAGGAGACTGGGTATCAAGCCACTTATTGTGCTCCAGTAAGAGTGACTGTGGCTGATGGAAACTATGTGATGTGCACCTCACATTGCAAGGGTTTCACTTGGAAAATGCATGGCAGGTCCTTCCAAGAAGACCTACTTCTTATTCCACTTGGAGGATGTGATCTAGTCCTAGGAAAAAAATGGATGAAAAAGCACAATCCTACCAAATTTGACCATGAAAAGAAGTGTGTTACCATTGGCAGGAAGAATAACAAGCTGGTGCTACATGGCATCACTGAAGTTGGAAAACTAAGCATGATGACTAGCAAATTTATGAGTAAGGTGCTGAAGAAAGGCCAAGCTCTTATAGCTCATCTGTTCATGATGAATGTAGAAGTGCAGAATGAGCAGGAGCAGGTTGAAGAAGTCATTCAAGAAGTGATAAGCCAATATGCAGATATATTTGCATAACCTAAAACATTACCTCCTATTAGAACCTTGGATCATTGTATACCTCTTAAACCTGGTGCTATGCCAGTTAGTTTAAGACCTTGCAGGTACAATTTTCACCAGAAAGATAAACTAGAAAAACAGTTGGAAGAAATGCTAGGAAGTGGCATAATTCAACCAAGTCAGTCTCTATTCTCCTCGCCTGCATTGCTGGTCAAGAAGAAAGATGGCAGCTAGAGATTCTGTGTGGACTACAGGGGACTTAATGACATTACTATTAAAGATAAGTATCCAATACCTATTGTGGATGACTTGTTGGATGAATTTCATAGTTCTACCATTTTTTCTAAGGTAGATCTCAGAGCTGGATACTACCAAATCATAATGAAAGTGGAGGATGTCTTCAAGACTGTTGTTAGGACACACATAGGCCATTATGAGTTCAGAGTGATGCCCTTTGGGCTCACCAGTGCACCAGTAACCTTCCAGGCACTGATGAATCGGGTTTTTCAACCTTATCTGAGAAAATTTGTATTAGTTTTCTTTGATGACATTCTCATTTATTGCTCAACCTTAGAGGATCATGTCAAACATTTGATAACTGTGTTTGACACTCTGAGGAAACATACTTTGTTTGCTAAGAAGTCTAAATGTTCTTTTGGGCAAGCACAGGTTGAGTACTTGGGACATGTCATCACTCATGAAGGGGTCTCTACTGATCCTAATAAGATTCAAGCCATGGTGGATTGGCCTACACCAAACTCACTTAGAGCTCTTAGGGGATTTCTAGGATTAACTGGATACTACAGAAAGTATGTTTCTAACTATGGAACCATATGCAGACATGGAACCATATGCAGACCTCTCACGGACTTACTTAAGAAGGATGCCTTCAAATGGAATTCAGAAGTTGATTTAGCTTTTGCAGCACTTAAAACTGCAATGACTTCTACACCTGTACTAGCATTGCCAGATTATACTCAAGAATTTGTGGTGGAGACTGATGCCAGTCATGGTGGCATTGGTGCAATACTCATGCAAGGGGGCAAACCAATAGCTTATTTTAGCAAGGTTTTGGCTCAAAAACATAGAGGCAGGTCCATATACGAGAAGGAATACATGGCACTGTTAAGTGCAGTAGATAAGTGGAGGCATTATCTACAGTTTAAACATTTTATAGTAAGGACAGATCACCATAGCTTGAAGTATCTATTAGACCAAAAAGTTACTTCAGCTATACAACAGAAAGGGTTGACCAAGCTACTTGGTCTAGATTATGAGGTGCAATACAAGAAAGGGGCAGAAAATAGGGTAGCTGATGCTCTTTCTAGACTACAAGAAGGAAGGGATGATCAGAGAGATTCTAGTCCTGGTCAGCTCTTTGCTATCAGTGCTTCTATTCATGTTTGGATGCAGGAGATAGTTACAAGTTATGAGGGTGATGCACATGTCCAGGAGTTTCTTTTACAGCTTTTTGAGCTGCTTTTACAGCTTTCCATAGACCTACAAGACCCCAGTATCTGGTATTATTCAGCTGGGATTCTCAGAATGAAGGGCAAGATTATATTGGAAACAATGGTAATTTGAGACAGCAGCTAATTGCTTCATTTCATGACTCTCCATCAGGTGGACACTCTGGCCAGTTGGGCACACTTAAGAGGTTAGCTCAATTGTTCACTTGGCCTAAAATGAAACAAATGGTGATTGACTATGTGTCCAGTTGTGACATATGCCATAGAAGTAAGGATAACAATGCAGCTTACCCTGGACTTTTTCAACCTCTTCCCATACCTAACCAAGTTTGGAGCCATATCAACATGGATTTTGTGAAAGGGTTGCCTAAGTCCAAGAACACGGATGTGATACTGGTAGTAGTTGATAGACTTACAAAATATGCTCATTTCATTGCCTTGTCCCACCCTTATACTGCAGCAATAGTTGCTGAGGTCTTTTGGAAAAGAATTCATAGTCTACATGGCACTCCTGAAACTATAGTTACTGACAGGGACAGGATATTCTTGAGCAACTTCTGGCAAGGATTGTTCAGGTTATTAGGAACTCAGCTGCATTATTGTACAGCCTATCACCCTCAAAGTGATGGCCAAACTGAAAGAGTTAACAGGTGTCTTGAGAATTATCTGAGATGTATGACTGCTAACAGACCTACACAGTGGAAACAGTGGTTATCTGCTACTGAATGGTAGTATAATTCAAATTTTCATACTAGTTTACAATGTACCCCTTTTGAAGCCTTATATGGTTACACCCCTCCTCAGTTATCTATTGGTCCCTTACTTGAAACTCTTGTTCCTGCTGCTGAGAATGTTGTGATGAAGAGACAACAAATGCTACAGTTGTTAAAGGACAATTTGAGTAAAGCTCAAGAAAGGATGAAGTTCTTTGCTGACAATAGGAGGACAGATAGGGAATTTATGGTTGGTGATATGGTCTATTTGAAACTTCAGCCTTATAGGAAATCCTTTATTTCTCTGAGAAGGAATCTTAAACTCAGTTCCAAGTACTATGGTCCTTACAAAATCCTTGCTAGGATAGGGCCTGTTGCTTATAAATTGGAGTTGCCCGTAACCTCTAAAGTGCATACTGTATTTCATGTTTCATTACTCAAGAAGAAGGTTGGGGATAGAGTGGTGGTGCAAACTGATCTTCCCATTACTAGTGATGATGGACAGTTCCTAGTTAGACCAGTTGCTATTCTTGAACGACAACTGGTTAAGAAAAATAACATAACTGCAGTCAATGTTTTGGTCCAATGGTCCAACCTTCCTCCTGAAGATGCCACTTGGGAGGATTCCCAAGATTTGCAAACTAAGTTTCCTGGTTTTGATACCAATCCTTGAGGTCAAGGATTGTTTGAAGGAGTGGAGTATGTGATGATCCATAGTAGTTTAGTTTTATTTTCAATAATTGTTGTTAGCCGGGTTCGAAGTCGAATTGCGCAGCTGAAACAGTAGTTATTTCGCACAGATGGAGGGCCCAGATTATTTGTTCATTAATGAGCACAGAGGGTATAGATTAAGCCACGTCAGCTGGTTGTTATAGAATACCAACTGCAAGAGAGAGAAGGCAGTGAATTTCTGGTACTTCACACTCTTCTCCTCTCTTCTGACTTCTTCCTCTTTCTTATTCTCTCTCTCCTAAATTCTAATTCTTTCCTCATCTAATTCTCAGCTTATCCATGGCTATGGCGAATTCATCTATCAGTATCGAGCTTAGTTTTATTCAGTTTAATTTCCTTTTGTATTCGCATTCCATTTTTTATATATAAAAATCCAGAAAATTGTTCCAAAGGTGTTTGATTCTATTTCCAATTTATAGTTGAGCTCAGATCTGTGTTCAGATCCTGACAGAAATAGAGTGTCC
This sequence comes from Lycium barbarum, assembly GCF_019175385.1. NCBI lineage: Eukaryota > Viridiplantae > Streptophyta > Magnoliopsida > Solanales > Solanaceae > Lycium > Lycium barbarum. The sequence continues at coordinate 71,888,474 of NC_083348.1, read as the reverse complement.
AACTTAAATGCGAAGAGAAATTTGGAGTTCTTCCAAAATAACAATCACATCAAATATGTACGTATTCTTCAACGTTCTAAGGTTAATTACCTTTCAAGTCAAAGTTGTCGGGATTGGTAGTTCCAGCACTCATGTGACAAACACGACAACCTTATAATCGATCGTTAATTAGATGACCACACAGATTGGTCTGCTCCAAACCCATAGGCTACGATTATGGTTCAACCCCCTGTTCCTAAAATCTTCACGCTCTACGCTACCTCAACTATCCGCATCACATGTTTCCTTTAATTGTTGAAATCAAGGATTTGTGGTTATGGTTGCCTCTTACGTTCTTTTTGATTTTGAAAAAGGGTGCAAGGGAAAGAAAAAGGCAGGACTTCTTCGTCTTAACACTTTTTGCTTTGTTTGGGTCTTGGTCTTCAGAATTAAAGCAAGGATGACTACAAGTGTATAACCACATATTTTGGTGTTTTATTGCTCTTTGGTGCAAGATACTCTATCTCTATCAATAATACATATATGAATTTCATCTCCCTTCCTCCTTTTCTTTTTTTGCAATCTTCTATTTGTCTTTAATGTTACAAATTCAAAAACCGTGTTGGTAAAAAAGGTCTAAAGGTCATTATTAAAGAAAGAATCGGTTTGTGCATTAGAGACCTCAATTAACCCAAGCAAGAACAACCATTTCATCAATTAGAGATAAATAGACTATGAGGTCCTTGAGACTTGAGAGATACGAAATATTAGGCTAGGAACTTCGATGTTCCTATTCGTTCTAATTTATATGTACAAATAATTGATTTTTATAGTCTAAGGTAAGTCATTCTGCAATTCCTTTGAGTTTCTATGTGGGAAGGAATAGTGAAGAAAAAAACTGATATAATTATGTAGAGTTTATAGGGGATTATTCTTTGTTTCTTTTACGCAGCCAAAGCCTGTTGACATGTATGTAGAGTGCAGATGTAGAAAAAAAAAGGCTTGGCTGAAATTAGACTTGCAAACTAAATAATTGTGTCCATTCTTCTCTGTGCAATATGCTTCTGAGGTTTTATGAATGCTTATTTTAGTTGAAAGTTGTAAAACTAAAGAATTTACTGTTCATAAAAAATTCTGTAGCTGCTTATTTTTAGATGAGAATATTAATATTATTATCATTATATAAAAAATATGGTTAGCAATAATTCTTTAGTGGGTTATCTATAGATGTAGATATGTAATATTGTAGTATATATAAGGAAAAAACGTAACTGTAGCAAATGTTTGAGCTGTATAAGTATATTGGTGCTCTATGTTATGATTTCTCTTTACCTTGCTTTAGTTTATTGCACATATCCACAAGATGATGACCGTGCGAGGTTGCAACAGTTTTGAGGAAACAAACAATGAAAAATTCCTTTTGAAGAACTACTAAGAGCCCGTTTGGATTGGCTTACAGCTTAAAGCTGTTTGCAGCTTATAAGCTGAAAAAAATAAGTTGGGGTAGTCCAACTTATTTTTTTTGGCTTATAAGCTGTTTTCAGCTTATAAGCTGCTTTAGATAAACTAAGTCAAATGGGTCCAATTATTTTTTTGAGCTTAATTTAAGCATAAAATGACTTTAAGCTGGTCAGCCAAACACTCAAAAAAGCTGAAAACAACTTATAAGCCAACTTATAAGTCAATCCAAACGGGCTCTAAGCCTTGCTTGATTATCAAACCTGCACAAACTCGGATTTCGCAAACTTCTTTCACTATTTGCAGTAATACAGTATTAATCATTATTTTAAATGTTGAATTACAAACAATTTCATTCCTTCTACTCAAAGATATGAATTTTTTTCTAAATAGCATTTGCTTATGAAAAAATTAATAATCATGCTTTTTAACAGTGTTTTAAAAGGCGGGGCGTTTTACATACGCCTCGCCGAGGCGTAAGCCTCGAGGCACAGGGCGTAAGCCCCATGGGTATTTAATTTTTAGTATTTCTTAAAATAATATAATTACAATAAATATTTTTAAATAGGTAAAATTACATAAAAAAATAAAAGAATACTGTAAATAAATTAAATATATATATATATATATGTGTGTGTGTGTGTGTGTGTGTGTGTGTGTGAGCGCGCGCGCGCGCTTGATCCTCACAAAAAAATGATCAAAGCAATCTATTATACACCGCTTATAACTTGTAATTATATATAACATAATTTTACAAGTATAAACAATACAATGAAATAAAAGCTATTATGAAATGCAAAACAATTCTAACATTTTAACTTTCAAACACGGAAAAAAACACAGTTTCTTAAAACACTATTACTATCATACTATTCATTTTATCTCCCTACAAGCAAATAATCAATAAAATTTATCAATATTACAATTAAAACATAACTTCTTCATGAACAAAAAATAAAATTATATGATAATTCTGATACATGGGACTTATGACCAATGACAAGTGAAAATGTACAATTCCGCTATGTGTTTTTAAAAGAAATATTAAGTGATATTCACCCTCACAACGTTCTCAACTAGTAAATATCCAATACTACGACTTGTTATATGAGTTACACCCAATCTTCTATTTCTATAGATGAAAAACTATTAAGTATCATTATTTTGTTAAACAATTATGAGGGTGAATGATTTTAATTAAGGAATTTAAAATATAATTTGTGTAAGAACTGTTAGGCGAGCCCTGGGCGTTGGGCGTTAGGCGTGTTTAGGGCGTAAGCCTCATAGGAACTAAGTCCCGCACGTTAGCCCCAGGGCGTTTTGCCACTGCCCTGCCCTGAGGCGAACCCTAGGGCGAGTCCTGACACTGCCTTTTAAAACAATGCTTTTTAAGCATAGGATTGTTTTTCTCCCACTATTTATGTGAAATTGCTTATATGGCAAGTGTTGGAGCTAACTAGAAAAAATGGTTATATATGATAGAATTAATTTCTATATGCATAACACGAAAAATATTTCTATATCGATTAAATTTATCAAAACTTTATTTCGTAAGTAATTTTGTCTTAACCGCACGAAGCGCGAGTAAATTTACTAGTTGGAAGAAAGACAAATTACCCCCCCCCCCCCCCCCATTTGGATGGTTGTTTCTCGTGGTTCATTAATATACAGTACGGTATGGTATGGTATCGCATTGTATTGTAATGTATTAAGGGCAAAGGTGCAAATATGCCCCTCAACTTTTCGATTTAGAGCAGATGTACCTCTCGTTACAAAATGGTGCAAATATACCCTTTTCGTTGACGGGAATTTTTTTTAAAATCATTTAGGTTATTTTTTAATTAAAAAAATTCCACGTGACTTGTAAAAAAAAAGTCTACCTATTTATTTTTTAGTAGACATATTTTTTTCGAAAGCCACATGGTAATCTTTTTTCCTAGTGTGTCGGGACTGGTTCATTTAAAAGAATATCTCCATGACTTTAAAAAAATAAGTCTACCAATTTTTTTAAACAACCAGACCCGATCCACCAGAAAACAAGACTTGGTTGTTGTCCCCGCTATAGTGGACCATACAGAATCCTGCGAAGGTTTGGTCAAGTGGCTTATGAGCTTCAGTTGCTGCAAGACTTGGTTGTTGTGCACCCAGTATTTCATGTATCCATGTTGAGAAAGTGTGTGGGAGACCCCTCATTGGTTGTCCCGACTGATAGCATAACAATCAATGATACTTTGACTTACGAAGAAGTCCCAGTGAAAATCCTTGATTGTCAGGTTTGCAAGTTGAGAACGAAAGAATTTGCTTCAGTGAAAGTCCTTTGAAGGAGTAAAAAAGTTGAGGAGGCTATGTGGGAAGCAGAAGAGGACATGAAGTCCAAATATCCCCATCTCTTTGAAGAGTAAGCAGAAAGCGTTGAAGGTAAATTATCTTCCCATTCAGATTTCCTTTCATGGTTTCCCTGTTTCCAGTATTCAGTCAGTTTAGTAATCACTCAGCCCAGCGTTCATTCAGTCAGTTCAGTAGCTATCCAGCTCAGCAAGCTAATTAGTTTAGTATCCCTTTCATGTCAGTTTTCATATGTTCATGTCAGTTAGTGTACACATGTCTCAGCAGTCACTCCTTACCACCCATCATTCGAGGACGAATGATCCCAAGGGAGAGATATTGTAACACCTCAGACCTTTAACTTAAGCTTTGACCATGATTCTAGACTTAGAAAAATCAGACAGAGGTGTTGGAGCTGGAAATTGGAATTTGCAGGTAAAGTGTGGGTTGTACTTCAAAGTACGGGATCCAAGTACGGGACGTACTTCTATCCCGTACTTCGCTACGAAAATTAGTTACTCACTGGAATTTGGCATTCCAGGTACAGGCCACAAGGTGCGGCCCGTACTTCAAAGTACGGGACGTATTTGGCGCCCGTACTTCGTTCGCTACAGTGAACAGTATAAATACGCAGACTCAACTTCATTTTCTTATTTTCAAGTTCCTGAACCCTAGAACGACCTGCTGTCCTCCTCCATCACCAAGAACACTAAGTTAAGCAATCCTAACCTATTCCAAATGGATTCTAACATATATTTATGAACATTAAGCAAGAATTCATTGTTCTTAACCTAGGGTTTTCAAGAAAACCCATATAAGGGTTCAAGGCTTAGGCTTTTGAGATTCTTCTCAAAGTTCGTACCTTTCTTGAAAATTTTGGAGCATATACAGGTATGTGAGGCTAACTATCTACTAGGGAATGCTCATGATTCTCCTTACGCCTCATTATTCATGCTTATCAGTAATTTGACTCAGAATACAGTTTAGACCTAGTTTCTTGAATAGTTGTAGAACTGCCATCTTCTAGGGTTATAGTTTCATAATTCGTTCATGGTAATCATTTTGAATATCATGAACTCAATACGTAATATTATAGACTTGTATATTGACATCGCATGAGTCTCAGTCAGTGTAATCAGATATTGGCTTAAGTTCTATAATCAGAAACAGTTATCATGCTATCAACTATAGCCCAGTCTCAGTCTTGTAAATTGTTTAATGTTGAACACCTGTATCTGTATTTTTGGGCCCTAGGCCACAGTTTATATTTACAGTAATACAGGTGGTTCTTCATTCAGAATAGGGAGCAATTCATATCCTTACCTCCCTGTTTAGTTCCGTTTACAGTTATCAGTTTCAGTACTTATATTTCCTTTTTTCAGTTGCTTTACATGCCAGTACAATTCAAATGTGTTGATGTCCTTTTTTATTTACTTGGGGGCCTGCATCTCGCAATGCAGGCAATGATATACAGGTTGACGATCCAGCTAGCTAGGACTGCTCGTATCAGCTGCTTGGTGAGCCCAGTTCCTTCGAGGCGTTATCCTGCTTTCGGTCTTTTCCAGTTTTAGACAGTTATCTTTTCAGTATTCTTTAGAGGCTTCACAGACATAGTCTAGTCAGTCATATATTAGCAAACCTTGATGTGTTAGCCTTGTTGGCATTGATTTCAGATGATTTAGACTTAAATAGTATTTTTCGCATTTAATATATTTCAACCATACTTTTTAGTAGATCAGCATGTGTTATTCTTATTTCCATATTTTAGCATGTTTTGATATCACATGTTGATTCAGCCAGCCTATGGATTTGCTCGGTCACATGCAGTTAGGCACCGAGTGATGTGTTACGCCTAGGCCATGGTTCGAGGTGTGACAAGAACTTTTAGCAAAGCCTTGCCTTGCGATTTTTTTTTTTTTTACTGTGCGGGGGTTCGAACCCAGAACTTCAAGGTATTTTCGGTCACCTTTTCAAGCGAAGGGCAAAACTTAAAGACCAGCAATTTGAGGGGCAAAATTTAAAGACCACCCCAAAAGAAGGACAATCCCGCGCAAAATAAAAAATGCAATTTCTTCACATTGTTTTGCACATCTTGACTGATCAACCCATTTAATTAGCTTTTGAGTAGAATTCGACCATGATGTATTTATGGATTGGACCCTCAATTGATTCAGTTCTTTGGACCCGCCCAAGTGTCCAAATTGCCACCCTTAGTTTTTTTTTCTTTTTTTTTTTAATTTAAAGCCACCTTCATGGTGTGTGGGGGGGGGGGGGGGGGGGGTTAGGCGACCCCTGTCTTATATATTAAAATCCAAAATGAGAATACATGAGCTCGAGGTACATGCTGCCTAACCTCTCCGAGTCTACTTAAGCCAATGGACATGCCCATTGTACTATAATGTTTCTTCCAAGACAATGTCTTGGTAATCAAGCAGAAATTATCGCCCGAAGGCTCTTTACAATTGATGAGAATAGTGCTCTCATATTTTCCTTTGGGCTCACAAAAAAGTAGGTACCAACTATACATTATGTACCACATCACTAAGATTGATTTCTTTAGCTTTTTTGTTCCTTACCCGAAAGTTTGGAAAACCTGCTTTGTCCAGATTGATCAGACCTTTGACCTTTAGGGGGAGATCATCAAAATTGTTGTAAAGCTTGTTGGTCTGGAACGAGTGGCTCAATGAAGCAAGAGTGTCCGCCACCTTGTTAGCTTCTCTAAAACAGTGCTTAATCGACCAAGAAGTGCCAGTCAAAGCTCTTTTAATTGCGTCAACTTGCCAAGGGATCTTGAATACATCTTTAACCCATGCTGCAAGGATCATGGAATCAGTTTCCAATTCCAATGAATTTATCCCATTTTGAATGCTCCATTGGATGCCAAAAAGAAGAGCTTTGGCTTCGGCCACATTGTTGGAAACCTCGTCAAATGGGATGGAGTATGCCATGATCATCTTCCCTTGAGAGTCTCTTATCACACCTCCTCCACCACTGGATCCATCCTTGTGACTTCCATCGCTATTAATTTTGAGAAAGTTAATGGCTGGTCTCTTCCAGAAGACTGTCCTGCACACTTTAAAAGCCATTTTTTTCTCAAGAAGGCAAGTTAGTTCCATCCAAGATAAGTCATATTTAAAATTAAGAAACTGAAGTCTTACTATATTTAAAATATTTTGGGAGATCTGATAAAGAATTCTGGGCAAGAAAGGTTTTTTACTGCCATATTTACCACTGCATCTTGTTTTCCACAAAAACCAAGTAATGATTATAGGGCAAATTTTGAAGAGAAAAGCAATAATAGGATTAGAAGGTCTTGAATTCCACCAAGTATCAAGGGCAAGCTGCAAGGAATTGAAATGGCTAGGAATGCCAAATTGGCAACCAAAGTGGTTCCATACAGCAGCCGCAAGTGGTCCGTCAAGAAAAATATGATTTAAAGTTTCAGGTTGTATTATCCTGCAACAGACACAGTTAAAAGTATCATTAGTATGAGCTCTGTTAATAATATCCTCGGTTGGGACTTTCCTCTTAAGAATTCTCCACACAAAGAAGGACATTTTGAAAGGTATGGACTTGTTCCACAATTTGCTCATAAAAGGAACCTCCCTTCTAGGTGACCTCAAGAAATTCCATGCACTTCCTGTCGAAAAGTTGCCTGAGTTTGTTTTCATCCAGCATGGTTTATCCTCTTCATCGTAAAATTTGAGATTCATATGAAGAATGTGATCTTTGATGTTATCAGGTACATCCCCACATGCATTCCAGTACCAGTTTTGTCTGTTAAAGGCATCTCTAATGACACTCCAATTGGGGACAGTCCCTGTTGGTAGTAGTTTATAGAGAGGACCTAGAGAAGTCCATTGATCATACCAAAAAGAGACATTGCCTCTACCAATATTCCAGAAAATAGCCTTCTCCACTTTTTCTTTGATGTCAGCCATGGATTTCCAGTTGTGGGATTGACCACTCCTCCATTTAACAGTGACATGATGGGATCAGGACTATATTTAGTTTTGAGAAATTGACTCCACAGAGAGTCTTGAGTCCTAAATCTCCACCATTGTTTGGCACTATAGGCTTTACAAATATCCATGAGCTTCCTGAAATTAGCTCCTCCCTCAGTATAGGGAAAAGATAAATTATCCCTGGATGCCCAGTGTTGTCTTTTTGCACCATCAACACCACTCCAGAAAAATCTATTGAATTCTTTTTCAATGATCTCAAAAACTGTAGAGAGAGGGTGCATAACAGCAAGTAAATGGGAGGGCATGGCTTGAAGGACATGTTTTAAAAGGATACTTTTACCTCCAGTTGAAAGAAATTTATTATTCCAACCCCTAGTTCTTGCCAAGATTTTATCTATCATACCAGAGAAGGTGGAAATTCTCTTTCTTCCCAAATAAAGTGGGCTACCAAGGTACTGGAAGGGGAAGGATTCTTTTTTCATTCCAGTTAGTCTAGCAGCTCGGTTTGTCCTTCTTGAACTAGCTTTCGGATGGAGAATTATGGAACTTTTATGCTTGTTAACTATTTGACTAGAAGCTTCTTCATAAGTTCTCAGCACCCGCATGATCCTTTTTAAAGATTTCCTGTTACCACTTGTGAAAAGAATAACATCATCTGCAAAACAAAGGTGGTTAATCTTAGGACCATTCTTATGAATATAAAAATTCCTAAAATTCAGATCATCATGTAATTTGTTAAGTAAAACAGATAGTAATTCAGCACTAAGAACAAAAAGGGAAGGGGATAAAGGGTCTCCCTGTCTAAGTCCATTTTCTGATTTGAAGAAGCCATATCTGCCACCATTGAGGACTAATGAGTACCAATTATTGGAAATGAATCTGAACACCAAATCCACCAATTTTTCATCAAAGCCAAGTTTTCTAAGTACAGCACAGAGGTAAGGCCATGACACCTTATCGTAGGCTTTGGCCATGTCAAGCTTGATAACTAGGTTTCCTCCGTTGTTGGGCTTATTCATATTGTTGATTATTTCCTGAGCCAAGAGAATACTTTCCGATATCATTCTTCCTTTAATAAAGCCACTCTGGTTTTTAGAAATGATGTTTGGAAGTATGGAAGCAAGTTTGGTATTGATAAGCTTTGAGATGATTTTGCTAGTAACGTTGCATAAACTAATAGGCCTGAGGTCGGAGAAAAATTGCGGATTTTCCACTTTAGGAATCATTGTTGACACCTAATTTTGGCTCGACGTGCTTAAAATTAACGTTTTGGGGGGCCCTGATTCGTTAAAGAGCACGAAATACATTTTTACATTTTTTCAACAATTTATTGATGATTACCCTTTTTTAGGAATTTTTTCAATTTATTGTCATTTTTTTCAAGAACCATTATTTTGCACATGTATAGCACAATATTACCATTTTCATGCAATTAAATTGTTTCTTAATTTTATAGCAATACATTTTCATATCTTGCACATTAATATTTATATTTTATACTTACGTTATTATTTATACATGTATTAATTAATTATATTTTAGTGCAGTCCGACAGTGTAGAAAACATTGGAGCAATTAATTTTTAAACGCGGAGCAAGAATTCGATCAAGTAAAGGTCTTATCACTTTTTAAAAAACAAAGTTGATTGAGGTGATGTGTTGGGGACAAAGGGGTATGACTTCATTATTTTTTGGACAAAAAAGAGGTGTTTATTTATATTATAAGAAAAGGGTGGAGTTAATTTAATTATTGGACACACACACATCACAACATCAGATTTTTTTGTTTCTAAACCTAAATATTTCTCTCTCTCTAAACATTTCCCTCTCCTCACTTTCTCTCTTTCCATCCGCCGCCACCCACCACCGCGAAACCACCAAACCCCAACAACAGCAGCCGACGAGCAACAACACCTGCCCTCTGATCGCTCCTTTTCTTCTCCTCACTTTCTTCTTGTATTTTTGTTTCCATGTATCTCCGACGAAGCTCGCTGCTCCGACGAACTCGTTGGCCCGACTGATTGTTCCTCGCCCATGTTTTGCTACTTTTGTGCTTCTGTATTGCTGCTACAAAATCCTTTATTGTGTTGCTCATTTTAGTTATTTTTGCCATAGTTTGGTTGCTGCCCATTATAAATTTTTCTTTGTTTGGCTATTTTCCCGTCACACTTTGTTGTTGCTTCATTCTTGTTTTTGCCACTGGTTGTTGACATTTTCGGACCACTTTGGACATTCTTTTGTTAAATTTGTGTTGATTGTTGCTCCTGCTTTTTGTGTTTTAGGACTGATTTTTTATTTTTCAACAGGGAATTTTGCTTCGTTTAGCCACTGCTCATTAAGTTGTTTCGTTTTGTTTGGTTGCGGTCCCTCTATTAATTTTGGGACTGATTTTGCTGCTGCAATTTGAGGCTAACGCTGCTGCGTTTTTGGCCATTTTCTACTATGTTTTCCGTTTTGGGACTGATTTACCGACTGCGTTTTTTTGGCCATTTTCTACTGTGTTTTAGGCCATTTTACACCTCAGTTTGGGACTGATTTAGTGCCAGCATTTTTGGTTGAATGTTCACTGCATTTTGGGGCTAAAAATTTCATCTTTTAGCCATTTAGTTACTATGCAATGGCTGCACTAAAGGGCTAAGTTTTTGCTGTATTTTGAGGCTCATTTGGGGTTGAAATTGCTGCTATATTTAGCTAGTCTTTGTTGATAATTTGAGCCAAGTTTTGAGCAGCTTCGGAGTCATAGGTTGCTGGTTATTAAAGACAAATGGTTGCTGCATTTTGGGGAGGAAAATGCCACACTTTGACGATTTGTTTGCTGTACTTGAGACTTCACTTTGCTATGGCATTTTTTAGGCTGGGGTTTCTAGAGGGAAGCCTATTTCTCTGCTGCATCTTGGGGCCATGGGCTGCTGTATTTTTTGAGTTGAATCATTGCTACATTTTGAGGCATCTGCTGCTGCATTTCTCTAAGGCAAACGTTGTACTTAGTTGCAGCACTTTGTCAAGTTACTATCCTGTTTTACAAGAAAACAAATGCTGCACTTTGACATTCATTTTTGCTACTAATGCCTTGATGAATTTGCTGCTATATTGAGGAGTTATTGCTGCATCTTTTGGGCCAATTGCGTTACATTTATAAAGGTAGTGTCACAACTGCTTGGGTCATTTTGCAGTTGTCTTTAAAGGCAAATGGCTATTACTTCGGGATGGACTAGTCGCTACGTTTAAGTCCCAGTTGTTTGATAAAAAATAGCTATTGTTATGCTACTCGATGAATTGCCTTCCTTCTTTAAAAGGAACAAGTTGCCACTCGTGATGTCCACCTAATTCGAACTGGATACAATACTTATGGCCGATGAAGAAATTTCCGTCGATTTCCAAGGCCTTCCATGTACAAAGACGGATTTTTATTTTAAGTTTATTCATTATTTTTAATTCATCCGATAATTATTTATTTTCTTACTAACATTTTTTATTAAGTCTCATGCACTCTGAAGTTATTTTTTTGAAAGATGGCACTCAAAAGAAGTTCAAATAGCTTCTTAAATTCTTTGTTTATATTGTTTTTTTTACAAATTTAAATTATGCAAGCATAAAATATAGTGAAACTTTACTTTTTAGGGTGTAGGCTAGTGGTAGTATTTATTTATGATCTGCTTAGGTGATTTAAATTTTATGTGTTTTAGATAAATTAATATTAGACAGTTATTATTTTTGTAGTTAATATTCTTATAGTTATCATGTTTCGCTAGAGTTTTAATTTAGTAGCTTAGCACACTTAAGTAAATAAATAGGGTGATTTGCCTCAATATTTAGGTTTTAAAATCTACTCTCATAATTAATTGATTAGGTGTACATACTTAGCTAGTTAAATTAGTTAACACACCTTGCGTGCAGAATAATTTCATGTCCATTCCTTACACCTTTTCACATACTCAAGCTCTTAAGTTGTAGATAACCTTTTTAAATAATTGTTTATATCACATATGTTTAAATCTGTTTTTTTTTTTCATTCAAAAGCAAATCGTTCATTGTTAAGTAAATACCTTTATAATATATTCATTTAAAGCTAAAAATTTTAGTCACTGTAATTGCGCACTTTATTTACTTGTAAATTATCACGTAATACGTATTTTTATACATATGTAAATACTTACACCTTTTACTACATAAACATTCATGTTAGTTATTCTTAGTCTAAATTCTATTAATTTTTGTAAATAATAATCAATCCTTTTACACATCCCTCGTATAGTTAAATTGATCCAGCCGGGAACCACATTTGTGGATTCTGAAGGATGCCTAACACCTTCCCTTCGGAATAATTTGAACCCTTACCTAGAATCTCACTTATTTTCGTAGACCATGTTAAGCTGCATATATTAATAATTTATAGGTACCCTAGTATACCTTAAATGTTAGGTGGCGACTCTGTACATAATTAATTATTTCAGAGCTCCATAAGTTGTGCTTTGTTTAGCCTTGGTTAAAATGAGGTGCAACAACATGACGACTCTGCTGGGGACACTTAGGTTCTAACCATATGGACTCAATTTGTTATTCGAGGTATGCTATCTTTATTTGAGTTTTTGTTTATTATTTTACTTGCCTGCATTTATTCATCATGTATATCTTTCCCCTTGTTCCCTTATTTGTTTACGTACATATCTGCTTTTAATTTCATACGTTGTATTATTGCCTTTTTTACTAGCAAGTTTTATTTACCATACTCATTTTTTACTTTATTGTAAATTATGCATCTTGCTTTTACTGTTTCTCTTTAATTGCTATCTTTTTGTGGTTTTATATTAATATTCATATGTGTTATCGGTTTATATAAAATGACATTCTGTTCATATTTCCTCCACTCCTGGAAAATTCACACAAATTCACACACTTAAAGCGGTTTCGCGGTTCGCGGTCGTGCACTACTAAATTACCCTTTTAGTTGGATCGATCTTGTGGATTTAGTCGATCGGCGGTGCAGTCGACGGCCACGGACTTTCCACTCCCAAGTTGTCCGCTTGGGGGAGCCTTGTGTCATAGGAAAACCAACTCTTAGAATTCCTAGGTTACTGTACATTCCATTTTGCAGTTGTTTTTAGCTAGGTTGAATTTTATCCTTTATTTCGAACATTCTTTTCATTTTTCACATACTCTTTATTTGTTACATGTTTTTGTTTTTAAATAAATATTGTTGTCATTTACTTTGCACTACCTTAGCACTTTATCTAACTATTTTTAGTTGGCTTGTGTTAATCCCTGAATTTTGTAAAAAAAAAAAAATCTTCAATCATGCATTTTATACCTTATTTGCAAGAACTACGCACACCTGATTCTCTTCTTTGATGAGATACGTAGGCAGCCCTTTTGGGTTCGGTATTATTATTCAAAAAATCACAAAAAAAAAAAAATCCTTTATTTTGAAAAAAAAAATCATCACAAATTTTTTTTATTTCTTTCTACCCTATTTGCAAGAACTACGCACACCTGATTCTCTTCTTTGATGAGATACGTAGGCAGCCCTTTTGGGTTCGGTATTCATTATTCAAAAAATCATAAAAACAAATCCTTTATTTTGAAAAATCACAAAAATATTTTATTTCTTTCTATCCTATCTGCAAGAACTACGCACACCTGATTCTCTTCTTTGATGAGATACGTAGGCAGCCCTTTTGGGTTCGGTATTCATTATTCATTATTCATAAAAAAAATCCTTTATTTTGAAAAAAATCACAAAAATATTTTATTTCTTTCTATCCTATTTGAACGAACTACGCGCACTTGATTCTCATCAAAGATGAGATACGTAGGCAACCCTTTTTCGGTTCGGTACCCATATACAAAAAATACAAAAATATTTTTTAGATTCATATCTTTGACTTGGTTGATACCAACACAGTTAGGATTGTGCATATGAAATAAACAAGTGATAATCAATATGATATAGAGGACTGACTTTGTGGTAAACCATAGATTCTTTTGGTATCTCTCATTCACACCTTAAGTGACACTTGAAAAATTCTATTGCATGCTTGTAAGACAAGAACAAAACCAACCTCATGGTTTCCTGTGCATTGTGTGGTGAGCTTTAGATAGCGTTCAATTGCATTGCATTGTGATCTAGAACTTGGCCTGAATGTCTGTTGAGGCGAAATTATGAGTAACACTCAGCATAGAAAAGGATCGTAGGCCTTCTTTGACCCGTTTAAGCCTTTCTAGCCTACCAAATGACATTATCCCTAGCATTCCCCCTTTGAGCCTAAAGTTTTTTTTTTACCACCACATCATGAGCCTATACCATTTCTGAGTGCTTACATGCACTATCTCTCTCTTGGCCCAACCTCTCTGAGCGTACTAAAAACGTGCAACTGCGGATAGAGATCTGAGCTGAAGCTTCAAAAAAAAAAAAAGGGGGGGATTCGACTGTCCTAGAAAAACAAAGGCTAAGAACGACCTCCAAAGCAAGAAGGAGCCCACAAAAAAAAAACAGTCATTTGGGATCTTTGACATACAACTTGTTATTTCTATTTTATTTTTTCACACTCAGGCATACAACCTGAAATTACTATCAAGACCTCGGGCATGCAACCCAGGTTAATTCTCTTAATCCCCACAGAGTCTCGGGCATGCAACCCTAAACAAAAAAAAAAAAAAAAAAAAAAAGGGAAAAATGGGCTTTAACTTGCAGAAGAGGTCGCATAAGTACAAAAGAAAAGGACAATAAAGCAAAATAGATCAGCGTCAGAGCACACATATACTAAGCACAGACATAGTACAACGCTTAGGGAAGGATTAGTCACTCCTTACCCAAATAATATCCTACCCTTTTCCCAAGCCTACATTACAACCCCATAACAAGCCCTACGTGATTCTATGCTAAGGTTTCTCTCATTAGTGGATACTTACATGACGGCCAAGCTTATGGTATTACAATTGCAAGCATTGAACATCTTTCTGAGTTTGAGTGTACTTCTCTAGATGTCTCAAAGTTCAAAAATACTGAATATATGTGAAAAAGGACTTTCTTTCTGGTGAGGGCACTTGAAACATGAAGATAGGAATAGTTCGAAGTCTTTGTTTGAAACAAAATGAACCAATCTTGCGATCCTTAGGTATGTCTGAAGTACCACTTGAAGCTGTAGGAATTACCAATGAGTCGATCTTAGTTTGTTGGACGATAAATAATGGTGAATTCTTATGCACAATCTAATTGTTCGTACCAACTGAAGTCGAGGCATGTTATATCAATCATTGTGATTATTTAAAAAAAAAAATTGCTGGATTTTGCTTTCGTGATTTTGTTATTTTTCTTAATTTTTTATTTTTTATTGTTGCACAGTAAATATAGTTCAATGTTGTTGTGTTGTTACTAACTCTATGAGGTATCCACATCTGGTCTTACCATGAAAGACCCTCGTACTTCTCCGCTGAAGCATGAAATTGGGAGAACATTTTTGAGTAGCTTAAAAAAAAGAAATAATAATAATAATAAAAAAAAACAACCCGCAAGTGCACATCGCATTTCGCGGGAAGTATGCAAATTTTTGTTTGTTTTCTAAACTGGGACAAAATTTTTGAGGGGGCCCTCAAAAATTCCACCAATGGCGCATTTCGAGAGAAAAGGCACGGGCTCGACCAGCCCCACAGTAGGACACTGCATTGGCTCGTCAAGCCCCACAGTAGGACACTGCATTGGCTCGTCCAGCCCCACAACAGGACACCGAAGGCGTCATAGTCTAAAGGCATTATTCTCATCACCTAAAGGCACCATTTCATGGCCCAAGGACCTTACCTTCTGCACTGCATTCGCGCCGAAGCAAAGGCGTTATCTTCCACACCTGCGTTACATTATCACTCTCAAATGCCATGCAGAGGCAACATCATTGTTCGCAAAAGTACCGCCTTTAATTGGACATTTTAGGCTAGTCCGCCTTTAATTGGACATTTAGGCTCGTCCGCCTTTAATTGGACATTTAGGCTTGTCCGGCTTTACTATAACATTAGGCTTGTCCGCCTTTAATTGGACATTTTAGGCTAGTCCGCCTTTAATAGGACAGTTTAGGCTAGTTCGCCTTCATATGTTACATGGGCCATGCACCGCCCTTTGTAATTTCTGCATAAGGCTGAGCACCGCCTTTCATATGATGCATGGGTTGCGCATCGCCCTTTGCATCGCTTTCATATGTTACATGGGCCATGCACCGCCCTTTGTAATTTCTGCATAAGGCTGAGCACCGCCTTTCATATGATGCATGGGCTGCGCACCGCCCTTTGCATCGCTTTCATATGTTACATGGGCCATGCACCACCCTTTGTAATTTCTGCATAAGGCTGAGCACCGCCTTTCATATGATGCATGGGCTGCGCACCGCCCTTTGCATCGCTTTCATATGTTACATGGGCCATGCACCGCCCTTTGTAATTTCTGCATAAGGCTGAGCACCGTCTTTCATGTTGTATGGGCTGCGCACCGCCCATTTAAATTTCTGCATAAGGCTGAGCACCGCCTTTCATGTTGCATGGGCTGCGCACCGCCCATTTAAATTTCTGCATAAGGTTGTTCACCGCCTTTCATATGTTACATGGGCCATGCACCGCCCTTTGTAATTTCTGCATAAGGCTGAGCACCGCCTTTCATATGATGCATGGGCTGCGCACCGCCCTTTGCATCGCTTTCATATGTTACATGGGCCATGCACCGCCCGTTGTAATTTCTGCATAAGGCTGAGCACCGCCTTTCATGTTGTATGGGCTGCGCACCGCCCATTTAAATTTCTGCATAAGGTTGCTCACCGCCTTTCATATGTTACATGGGCCATGCACCGCCCTTTATAATTTCTGCATAAGGCTAAGCACCGCCTTTCATATGATGCATGAGCTGCGCACCGCCCTTTGCATCGCTTTCATATGTTACATGGGCCATGCACCGCCCTTTGTAATTTCTGCATAAGGCTGAGCACCGCCTTTTATATGTTGCACGGGCCGCACACCGCCCTTTGAAAATTTCTGCATAAGACATCGCACCGCATCTGCCTTGTTTTATTATTATTTTCTTAATGCCCCTGCGTATGCTCGCAACCGCATTGCACTGCACCTGCATTGTTTTATTGTTTTCAAATGCCCCTGCGTATGCTCGCAGACGCATTGCACCGTATCTGCATTTGTTTGTTTTAAATGCCATGCGTATGCTCGCAAATGCACTGCACATACATTGCATCATTACTTTACGAATGCTCGCAAATGCACTGCACATACATTGCATCATTACTTTGCGAATGCTCGCAAATGCACTGCACATACATTGCATCATTACTTTGCGAATGCTCGCAAACACACTGCACATGCATTGCATTATCACTTTCAGATACCCTTCAAACGCATTGCATCATGCCTTAAAAAAAAACGTCCATTAGTTATCACCTTTCGAACTACATTGACCTGATTCTCGTGATTGACGAGATATGTAGGAAGCTCTATGCAGAGTTCAATCACATCAGGGCGAGAATCATTCTTTCCCCAGTAAGTACACAATCTTGCACCTTTCCAGTATCTCGTAGCTCGATACTGGGGCAATTTTGGAAGAGACGACGTGGGTATGCGAACATTTTTTTTCGGCCCTGAACAATCCTTCCCGTTTTATCATTTTTCTTTTCATTGCAACCCTACCTACAGACTGAGAGTATTGTCAAAGCTCTACCAACGTCTGGCCTCTTTCTCCGTACATATCCTTTTAACAATTCTTTGTCGAGCCAAAATAGGCTACATGTCAACGTCTTCGTCCGAAAACTCTTTCATCGTCTCCGGTCGAAGAGGGACAAGTTGTTGACACCTAATTTTGGCTCGACGTGCTTAAAATTAACGTTTTGGGGGGCCTTGATTCGTTAAAGAGCACGAAATACATTTTTTACACATTTTTACATTTTTTCAACAATTTATTGATGATTACCCTTTTTTAGGAATTTTCTCAATTTATTGTCATTTTTTTCAAGAACCATTATTTTGCACATGTATAGCACAATATTATCATTTTCGTGCAATTAAATTGTTTCTTAATTTTATAGCAATACATTTTCATATCTTGCACATTAATATTTATATTTTATACTTACGTTATTATTTATACATGTATTAATTAATTATATTTTAGTGCAGTCCGACAGTGTAGAAAAAATTGGAGCAAATAATTTTTAAACGCGGAGCAAGAATTCGATCAAGTAAAGGTCTTATCACTTTTTTTTAAAAAAGAAAAGTTGATTGAGGTGATGTGTTGGGGACAAAGGGGTATGGCTTCATTATTTTTTGGGCAAAAAAGAGGTGTTTATTTATATTATAAGAAAAGGGTGGAGTTAATTTAATTATTGGACACACACACATCACAACATCAGATTTTTTGTTTCTAAACCTAAATATTTCTCTCTCTCTAAATATTTCCCTCTCCTCACTTTCTCTCTTTCCATCCGAAACCACCAAACCCCAACAACAGCAGCCGACGAGCAACAACACCTGCCCTCTGTTCGCTCCTTTTCTCCTCCTCACTTTCTTCTTGTATTTTTGTTTCCATGTATCTCCGACGAAGCTCGCTGCTCCGACGAACTCGTTGGCCCGACTGATTGTTCCTCGCCCATGTTTTGCTACTTTTGTGCTTCTGTATTGCTGCTACAAAATCCTTTATTGTGTTGCTCATTTTAGTTATTTTTGCCATAGTTTGGTTGCTGCCCATTATAAATTTTTCTTTGTTTGGCTATTTTCCCGTCACACTTTGTTGTTGCTTCATTCTTGTTTTTGCCACTGGTTGTTGACATTTTCGGACCACTTTGGACATTCTTTTGTTAAATTTGTGTTGATTGTTGCTCCTGCTTTTTGTGTTTTAGGACTGATTTTTTATTTTTCAACAGGGAATTTTGCTTCGTTTAGCCACTGCTCATTAAGTTGTTTCGTTTTGTTTGGTTGCGGTCCCTCTATTAATTTTGGGACTGATTTTGCTGCTGCAATTTGAGGCTAACGCTGCTGCGTTTTTGGCCATTTTCTACTATGTTTTCCGTTTTGGGACTGATTTACCGACTGCGTTTTTTTGGCCATTTTCTACTGTGTTTTAGGCCATTTTACACCTCAGTTTGGGACTGATTTAGTGCCAGCATTTTTGGTTGAATGTTCACTGCATTTTGGGGCTAAAAATTTCATCTTTTAGCCATTTAGTTACTATGCAATGGCTGCACTAAAGGGCTAAGTTTTTGCTGTATTTTGAGGCTCATTTGGGGTTGAAATTGCTGCTATATTTAGCTAGTCTTTGTTGATAATTTGAGCCAAGTTTTGAGCAGCTTCGGAGTCATAGGTTGCTGGTTATTAAAGACAAATGGTTGCTGCATTTTGGGGAGGAAAATGCCACACTTTGACGATTTGTTTGCTGTACTTGAGACTTCACTTTGCTATGGCATTTTTTAGGCTGGGGTTTCTAGAGGGAAGCCTATTTCTCTGCTGCATCTTGGGGCCATGGGCTGCTGTATTTTTTGAGTTGAATCATTGCTACA
The DNA here is from genome assembly GCF_019175385.1 of Lycium barbarum. Lineage (NCBI taxonomy): Eukaryota > Viridiplantae > Streptophyta > Magnoliopsida > Solanales > Solanaceae > Lycium > Lycium barbarum. The sequence goes on along the minus strand of NC_083348.1, from coordinate 71,869,217 downwards.
TTTTGAGGCATCTGCTGCTGCATTTCTCTAAGGCAAACGTTGTACTTAGTTGCAGCACTTTGTCAAGTTACTATCCTGTTTTACAAGAAAACAAATGCTGCACTTTGACATTCATTTTTGCTACTAATGCCTTGATGAATTTGCTGCTATATTGAGGAGTTATTGCTGCATCTTTTGGTCCAATTGCGTTACATTTATAAAGGTAGTGTCACAACTGCTTGGGTCATTTTGCAGTTGTCTTTAAAGGCAAATGGCTATTACTTCGGGATGGACTAGTCGCTACGTTTAAGTCCCAGTTGTTTGATAAAAAATAGCTATTGTTATGCTACTCGATGAATTGCCTTCCTTCTTTAAAAGGAACAAGTTTCCACTCGTGATGTCCACCTAATTCGAACTGGATACAATACTTATGGCCGATGAAGAAATTTCTGTTGATTTCCAAGGCCTTCCATGTACAAAGACGGATTTTTATTTTAAGTTTATTCATTATTTTTAATTCATCCGATAATTATTTATTTTCTTACTAACATTTTTTATTAAGTCTCATGCACTCTGAAGTTATTTTTTTGAAAGATGGCACTCAAAAGAAGTTCAAATAGCTTCTTAAATTCTTTGTTTATATTTTTTTTTTACATTCTTAAATTATGCAAGCATAAAATATAGTGAAACTTTACTTTTTAGGGTGTAGGCTAGTGGTAGTATTTATTTATGATCTGCTTAGGTGATTTAAATTTTATGTGTTTTAGATAAATTAATATTAGACAGTTATTATTTTTGTAGTTAATATTCTTATAGTTATCATGTTTCGCTAGAGTTTTAATTTAGTAGCTTAGCACACTTAAGTAAATAAATAGGGTGATTTGCCTCAATATTTAGGTTTTAAAATCTACTCTCATAATTAATTGATTAGGTGTACATACTTAGCTAGTTAAATTAGTTAACACACCTTGCGTGCAGAATAATTTCATGTCCATTCCTTACACCTTTTCACATACTCAAGCTCTTAAGTTGTAGATAACCTTTTTAAATAATTGTTTATATCACATATGTTTAAATCTGTTTTTTTTTTTTCATTCAAAAGCATATTGTTCATTGTTAAGTAAATACCTTTATAATATATTCATTTAAAGCTAAAAATTTTAGTCATTGTAATTGCGCACTTTATTTACTTGTAAATTATCACGTAATACGTATTTTTATACATATGTAAATACTTACACCTTTTACTACATAAACATTCATGTTAGTTATTCTTAGTCTAAATTCTATTAATTTTTGTAAATAATAATCAATCCTTTTACACATCCCTCGTATAGTTAAATTGATCCAGCCGGGAACCACATTTGTGGATTCTGAAGGATGCCTAACACCTTCCCTTCGGAATAATTTGAACCCTTATCTAGAATCTCACTTATTTTCGTAGACCATGTTAAGCTGCATATATTAATAATTTATAGGTACCCTAGTATACCTTAAATGCTAGGTGGCGACTCTGTACATAATTAATTATTTCAGAGCTCCATAAGTTGTGCTTTGTTTAGCCTAGGTTAAAATGAGGTGCAACAATCATTACCAAGCAGGTATGAGTGTAGAATCTAGTAAGGTCAGCACCCCCAAAGAAACTCTGAATAGCCAAAGTAAGATCGTGAGAGATAATATCCCATGTTGCTTGAAAAAAAATTCCATTAAGACCATCAGGTCCTGGAGAGCTGTCAGGATCAATAGACATAACTGCTTCTTTGACTTCTTGTTTTGTAGGAATGGATAATAGAGCAGTATTGTCTTGATCAGAAACCATTGGGGTAAGAAAATCAAGAGCAGGGTGGTCTTCATTGCCTTCCGAGGAGCATAACAGGTTTTGGAAATAGTTGATACCGGCATTTGCAATCTCATGTTTACCCAACAACCAGTTTCCAGCATTGTCTTTGATTTGTTGAATGTTGAGTTTTTTTCTTCTACCTTTGATAGTGCTATGAAAATAAGCCGAGTTTGCATCCCCTTCAGCAATCCATTTAATTCTGGCTTTTTGCCTCAGAAAAGACTCCTTCCTTTTTAGCATTTGGATATATTTTGCATTGGCCAGATTCAGAAGGGTCCTGTTTTCGGCCGAATTATCCAGAATCAAGTTGTGTTCCAATTCTGAAATTTTATTCTCCATCCTGTCCACTTCTTCAAATATGTCACCAAAAGTTACCTTGGACCAAACACTAAGGGCCTTGCAAGTCTTCTTCAATTTCTGGTGAAGAATCCACAAAGGATTTCCATAGATGTTCTCTTCCCAAGCTTGTTGAACAACAGTGAGAAAGTCATTATGTTCAACCCAAAAATTCAAGAACTTAAAGAACTTAATAGGATTAGAATCTTCAATATTAACATTGATCAATAGGGGGGCATGATCAGACCCTGATCTTGGCAGGTGGTTAACAGTAGTGAAATAAAAAACGTTACTCCACTCAGCGTTGATCAAGACCCTATCTAGTCTTTTCTAAATGGCTCTATGGCCTCTGTTATCACACCAAGTGAATGGATCGCCAAGAAAACCTGCATCTTGTAAACCAGAGTCCTCTATACAATTCAAGAAATCTAAACTGTTGGAAATATTGAAAGGTTTGCCTCCTTTTTTCTCCTCAGCACTGGTAATAACATTAAAATCTCCAAAAACTGCCCATGGACAGTCCACACTTGAAGAGAGAGTGTCAATAGCTTCCCAAAGGTCCTTTCTTTCCTCATTGTTACATTTGGCATAAACAGCGGTAAAAATTACCTTATCAATTCCACAAACACCTTTAACGCAAGCAAAAACATATTGATCATCACTAAATAAAACATTGACATCATATACATCATCCCAGAAGAGCCAAATTTTATTGTTGGGATTACAAAAGCATTTGTCCATGCCAAGCATAATTCGAAACTTGTCTCCTAAGCCATCCTGGTTTGGGTCCTGTAAGACAGGTTCCTGAAGACTAATGAAAGAGATTTTGTATTTGGTTTTTAAAATTTTTAGCCTATCAAAGGCTCCCATCGTTCTTACTCCTCTAATATTCCAAGACAGAAAAGTAATCATGGAAAACATTAAAAATGGGGGGTTTTTTTTTTTTGTGAGCCTTTGAGCTCTAGTTTTTAGAGGGGAGAATTTGCCTTTCATGATTTCCTGGCTTTTGGACCCTCTTGGGGAGAGATTTCCCGCCATGGATTGAACATTGTCATCATTTGAATTTGTAGACATATTAAAGATGATTCGCCTTGCATTTTCATCATCGGATTTGGCACAATCTGAGAGATCATCATCTTGGACAGAATTATAATCATCACTCCAATCCCCCTCCTCATGATCTAGTGGTTCTCCAGCTTGTTCGTTAAGTCCATCTTTTTCTTGGAGAGATTAAAAAGCATTTCCAATGTCTATAGTGATAGCTCCTCCTTTTATATTGTCTCCTAGAAGAATCCTTCTACAAATGCCATTTTTTGAGATCACCTCTTCAAAATCAGGCTCCTTTGACACCTCTAATATCCTATCAGAGAGGATACTAGAAGAAGTAGTGGCAGTCTCCTTATTGGTAGATGTATTTGGTCCCGGACCATCCTTCCCCTGGTCATTCTTCATATCACAATTGTTCGACGTATTCTGGGATGACAAACTGATCCCTGTAGGTTGGTAGATCTAGTTGGTTTTAGTAGGAGAGTCCTTTTTATAAGTCGGCTTAGGGGCAGTTTCAGCTTTTCGATCAGTGGCCTTCTCATTTTGGGGATCTTTGCTTTGATCAACTTTGGTGATTTCAAGATCATTCGAGTTATTTAGCACAATGTCATCATCTCTTGCCGTCTCCTGCTGAGTATCCTTGTCACTTTTATCTTCCTTTTTTTGATCCATCTTACCTTGTTTGGTGATTTTATTGGGTTTTTTCCCATGTTCTGATTTTCCTCATCGCCTGAAGATTTCTTTTGTTGCGCAGGTTCTTTTTCTTTGTATTCTTCATCTTTTTTGCCCTGAGGGACCTGTTTGTAATCCTTATTGCTAGCATTGCCTCTGTTAGAGAGCTTATTGTTGATAGTGTCTTTTCCCCCATCCTTCTCCTCTTTCCTTTGGTTCTCCAACCTCATTTGTTGAGATTTCTTCTTTTCAGCCCACTTACACACATCTAGGGAGTGACCAATCCTTTTACAATGAGTGCAGTATTTTGGCATTTGTTCATACTCGATTTTCTGATAAAATCCTTTCAAAGGGGAATTTTCATCCTCTAAGCCAATCCAAATCTTATCAAGACGAGGTTTCGTTAGATCCATGATAACTCTTGCTTTGGCTAGCCCCGGTCTTCTTTTAATCACAGTGGCATTATCGGGGGTCTGAGGGGTGCCAATTGGACTAAGGATTTGTTTAAGGTAATCCCAATGATAACAATTAAGAGGAAGGCCTGGCAATAACACCCACACAGGAGCAAATGGAGAGTCTTCATCCGGTTTGAAATCCGGAGTCCACTGCTCCATCCACATTTGCTGGCCGTCGATCTCGAACATTCTTCTAAAGAAAGCATTTTTACAGTCTTCTTCCAAACTAAATATCAAGAAAACAGTCCTAAAGTCGAAAGCCCCAATTTGAACATTTCCTTTGACAGTCATCTTCTCAGCAAAATCGCTTCGAATTTTCTCTATCTGAGGACGAGTTTTGAGGAACTTACCGACTATAGTCCATTTGCAATGATTGGCCATGACACCGTAGAATTGATTGGCTTTGAAAGTGACCGCTGGTACTCCATTGTGAGAAGAGACACGAGCCACGACTTCCGGTGCTCCTTCAATACTAGGGGTCAAAGTAGGTGAGGCAGCAGATGCATAAGAAAATTTTGGTGGGATTGTTTCTGTCGATGGGGTCGTTGCAGTTGGTGGTGATAAGATCTGTGCCGGACGCGCCGTTTGTTGGCCGTCCGGAGTGGCCATGAAGAGGCGCGTCGACGACAAACGCCACTGAAGGTGGTAGACCTCTATCGATATTACCGTTGGTAGAGAGAGAATATCTTTGCGTAGTGTTTTCTGTATCTTAAGTCTTCTTCGAATCTTTTGATAAATTAAATTTCAACAAGTCTTACCCTTAGTTTTATCATTATCATAATATACAGTATTAGTAGTAATATTGAAAAAGCAATCTATCTGTAATAATATCCCTATTGCATTAGTTGTATTCTTGGAAGTACTTGTTACTCTGTTAGTAATTACTAGACAAAAGTTAAATTTGCATATCAGTACCATTATACTTTTTCTTCTCAAGTCTTTCTTAATCCATATACAGTCAAACCTCTTTATAGTGGCAGTGTTTGTCCGAAAATTTTATGGATGCTATAGTAAGGGACTGATATGTACGTATACTGGCGTTTGATGTTTAGATCGATTTATTTTTCTATACTTTTTATTAGTCTTACATATAAATGAAAATGATATACTTGTTAATTTTAAAATCTCAATTGATTTTCATATCTCGTTAATTAAAAATTGAAATGACTAATAAATTCGTAACTAGTTGTACCATACAATAAAGAATTAAAATCTAAGGAACATATGCATTTAAGATTAATTGAGAATTTAAATATTTCAAGTTTGACGTAAGAATTCTACAATTGTAGGTTGTTTCGTAAATTTCAGTCTCTTAGTGATAATATAACACTTAAATTGACGAAGAATTTTGTCCAAACTTCAGCAAAAGAAAATTCAATAGCTTTCCCTTGAAGACTGTCTAAGAGCTTAACAATTGACTCTTCTATCTCACCTCAAGTAACAATTAACTCTTAACAATAACTTTTTATTTTGTACATAATATATTTCTTACTAAATTTTATTACACAATATATGAGTATGACTATTATAGAGAGGTAATTTTATAAAGAGCGTACCGCTATAATGAATGACGAAGAATTTTGTCCAAACTTCAGCAAAAGAAAATTCAATAGCTTTCCCTTGAAGACTGTCTAAGAGCTTAACAATTGACTCTTCTATCTCACCTCAAGTAACAATTAACTCTTAACAATAGCTTTTTATTTTGTACATAATATATTTCTTACTAAATTTTATTACACAATATATGAGTATGACTATTATAGAGAGGTAATTTTATAAAGAGCGTACCGCTATAATGAATGTCACAGATGTTATAAAGAAGTAAAAGATAACATGAAAAATCAGTTTCAGAGAAAATCGAGCCGTTATAGTAAAATGTTGTTATAGCGAATGACAATTATAGAGAGGTTTGACTGTACCGAATCCTTTTTACCATGAGTTCTTGGGTAAAACTTTTGCAGGAAAGTTCAGAGTGAAGGCGGAAATAAAGCTTCTCTTTTCCAATTAGACAAATAACATCAACTCAAAAAGGAAAAATATTTAAACCCGCCTTTTTAAAAAAAACAAATTGAGATTGATCAATTTTGCCATCCTTTACTCTTTAGTCCATTCATGAGTATCCTTAATGTTAGAATATTGCTTCATATATATCATTGTCATTAATAGAATTCCAGCAAGAAATGGGGTAAAGTACTCTATGATGTGTTCAGATTCTTCAAGAAAAAAACGTCCCATTTACTAAAAACGTCCAATTTACTCCTCAATTTCTGATTATGCTTTAAAGATTTCCTTAGGTTGGAGCTCCGTAAGGGCAAGGGAAAAAATGAGATATTTTCCTAACTGTATGTTAATATTAGATCAAAAGTCTGAATAAGGATCAAGTTACCCAATTTCGAATAGTACAAAATAAATTAAATAAAGAAATTTACTGATATAGTGCATTTTTCTCCTTCTGCTTTTCCATTATGATATTGATTTGGAAGAGAGACGGGGGGGGGGGGGGGGGGGGTTGTCTGAATATTGCAAAAGGTAAACTATGAGCACTTTTCTCCAAAATAAAAGCTCCTTTATTAATTCCATCGTTTTTCAAGTACATGAGTACGTAGCTTATGGGAAATAAAATAAAACATAATTGTAAGATTACATGCGTAATCGTCATTTATTTGTTCACACACATTATTATATTTCTCTAAGCACTATATATAGATATATAGCTAATTAAAGTATTATGCTTTCACGCTTGCCTTTCTTGCATTTGCTATGTCAAATTCCACAATGGCCTACATATTTTTTCCCGAACAAAGCGTTAACGCAGAATCCTTTGCAACAAATCTCATTGAACCTGCACATCTTCCCACAAAAACCACAGTTCTCTTTGTCTACCAAAAAATTCATGCACTTGTTCTTGCAACAAAAAGGCCCTGGACTACCCTTAGCAAGGCATATTTTAGGATTTTTGTTGCATGTAATAATTTTGCTGCCAAATGCTCTCTCATGAATTCTCCAAAAATGAAATTTTTCCTTAGCAAAAGAGTCACTTGTACTCCCTCTAAGGGTTGTTTCTAGTGTATCTTTTACTGCTTCAGCCATATTATTTTTGTCTTCATCTTCTTTCGAAATTGATTGCTCTTGAATTGATGCTGAAAGGGTATTAGCAAAAGCCATGAAAATGGCAAGAAAGAAGAAGAAGAAGAGAGTTAAGTTCTTCATTAAAGGAAAATGCAACTTTTTAACGTGCCTTAATTTTTGGGGTAGTATATATGAGATAATGAGAAGATTGGATGGGTTATGGAGAAGAATTGAGTTGAAGGGTATTTATAGGTAAATTTTTGCACGGAGCTATTGATTATACTAATAAAGTTCTTGATTAGATTTTGAACAAAGCTCGACAAACATTCTATTGATGGAAAGATTGTGACTCACCAAAAAACGCAAAACTGGTAGAAATGTAGAAAGTAACTGATCGACAATATATGTTGGTTTTGCGTTTAGAAAATGTCACCATTTTAATTTTTTATTATAACCAAGTTAACTATAACTCACCAGAATATCTAAGAAGTACTTTTAAAACGAGAACAAAAATTTGGTGCGAGTGTTGCGTAAATGAAGATCAAACTACTAGAATTCCAAAGCGATTTTATTTCTAAAAGAAGTTATATGTCAAATCCTTCGCAATCAGAGGCGGATCCAGGATTTTAACTTTAGGAGTTCAAGATTTAAAATTTTAGGACAGACCTCAAGGTACCATACAATAATAACCTAACCAAACAAAGAACATTGATATTCAAAAATTTTAAAAGTAACAATCCACCTTACACTCAAAACCATAGAAATACTTTTCAAACTCCCTCACCCCGCTATACCCAAAAATTTACATTTCAATACTGTAGACATTGAAACAGTTAAGTACTGGATACAAGCAAATAATTCTATACTTTAGTTTAAATAAAGTGGTTTGAGATATTCTCTAAAACGCATAAATCTCATTAAGTTTTATTCAGTTGTTTCCTTACTTTTCAGGTGTACAAGTGTTATAGTAAAAGCACGAAAAAGTAAAATATTTGTTGAAGAGCCAGGTTAAATCAAATCATATGACCACTATCAACATGCAAAAGAGATACATATATTTAGTAAATATCACCATTACAATTGTCCCCGACGACTTGTCATGTTTTGAAAACGATCAATGATCGCATCATTTGGTACACTTTCAAATACTTCATCTTCTATATAACAAACTAAACAATCATTAAGAAATTGATCACCAATTCTGCTTCGCAAGTCATTTTTGATGTATTTCATTGAAGAAAAAGCTCTTTCTACTGTTGCAGTAGCCACAGGCAATATCAAGCTTAACTTCACAAGCAAATAAACAAGTCTCCAAGTCTTGTGCAGATTTGTTTCAACTAATGTTTCTGAAAGATCTCGAATTCCTTTCAAATTAGAGAAATCACTATCTTCTCTCACAAAGAGAATATAGTTGTCAAGCTCGTAACTGAGATCTTCAAGCTTGGAAACACTAAACTCATCACGATAAAGTGTACCAAGTTTCATAATTTTGTCTTTATCATAATTTGCAAAAGAATTATCCGGACTCAAACTAGCCATACCTAAAAGCAAATCACTATTCACTGCATCAAAACGACTATTAAGCTCCGCAAGTTGCAAATCAATAACAGCATTAAAGACTTCTACATGCAAATGATGAGAATATGTGACACTTGAACTCTTGCGCTTTGACTTTCCAATATGATAGTTCTTATCCATTTCAGGAATTAGAATATCATGCTTCACACAAAATGAAGAGACATCTTCAATCAAAGATTCCCATTTAGACTCTCTCATCGATTGCAGTTGCCTCTTGGCAAAACCAACAAGCTTCATAGCATTCACAATATCTTGATCTTTTCTTTGCAAAGTCATATTCAAATCATTTGTAATTGCCAACACTTTCAACATCATTTTCAACATATGCACAAACTCAAAAGATCTTATATCATTCACTAGACTTTTTGCCATGGATCTCTCTAGATAAGTTGTACCCTCACTTGCAATTACTTCAAGCACATGAACAATTGATGAGAATAATGCAATAAAATTACGCACTGTTTTAAAGTGAGATCCCCAACGGGTGTCACCGGGCCTTTGAAGCCCAAGTTCTTGATTTAGTCCACTTCCCGTATAAACTTCACCAAGCACTAGTAATTCCTCTAGTTTTTTTGCTTGATCTTCTCGAAGAATCTCCCTGCGCTTAAAAGAACCTCCAACAATATTCAAGACATTAGCAACAATATCAAAAAATTGATCTACATCATAGTGCTTCTTTGCAACATCTACAAGAGTCAATTGCAACTGATGAGCAAAGCAATGTATGCAATAAGCTGAAGGAGTGTCTTCCAAAACTAGAGTTTTAAGACCATTGATTTTTCCTTGCATGTTACTAGCTCCATCATAACCTTGTCCCCGTATTTGAGATGGACTTAATGAATGCTCTAAAAGCAAAGAATAGATAGCATCTTTCAATGCTATTGCACTTGTATCTTTAACATGAACAACACTAAGGAATCGTTCAATAAGTGTGCCTTCTTTGTTGACATATCTAAGAACAAGAGCCATTTGTTCCTTATGAGAAACATCCTTAGATTCATCAACCAATATGCCAAAGTAATCTCCATTTAAATCTTCAATAATTGCTTTCAATGTTTCTTTTGCACAAGCATTCACGATCTCCTTTTGGATACTTGGAGCAATCATCATGTTATTTTGTGGAGCATTTTCTAGTACAACTTTGTTCACTTCATCATGCCTATTTGCATACCATTTTAAAAGTTCTAGAAAATTTCCCCTTTTTGTAGAAGTTTCACCTTCATCGTGGCCCCGGAAAGGCATTCCTTGTTTCAAAAGAAATCTTGTCACATCAACTGAAGCATTCAACCGAACTTGATAATTATTTTTATCTTTCTCATTATGCTTGTCAAAAGAAGTTACAATCGATTGTTCTTGATTCTTTAAGTCTCTCATCCTCTTGAAACACCGATTGTGAAGACTATTCACATCACCAATATGTCTATTAAGCCTTTCTATACCTTTATTCCAAGCTCTAAAACCATGTTTTGTAAAAGAATCTCCAACTCTTCCATGTTCATTTTTAAACAAGTAGCAACATAAACAAAAGCCCGCATCAAGTTTAACACTATATTCTAACCATTCAGAATATGAAGTACCAAACCAGTCAGGATTAAATTGACGCATGAGTCCACCAAATTCTCTCTTTGGGAATATATGATCACGAGGTTGGCATGGTCCTTTTTGAATATAATGTCTCCTTATTTGGTCACGTTCATTATAAGAATATTGTGAGATTTGCTTTCTTTCACCAGGATCAGGTTTAGGAAGATTCAAATCCAACACTTTATCTTTGTCATGAACAACTGGACACGAAGAAGAATTTGGCACAGGAGAGCTTAAACCAGAACTTGAAGGAGTTTGAATAACCTGGTAAAATCTCTTCATTATAGCGACTCTCGCTAAAAGAATCCTAAAATCACAAAACAAAAATCACTTCACATTGCATATATTAAATTTAATTTAATTAAACCAAGTATTAGTGGGTGGTGTACTTGAATTCTCTTTTTCCATTTTCTGGTTCTGGTTGTGAGATTAACCCAAAAAATATTTGATTAACTAACCCCAAAAAGCTGCATTCTCAAAAAGAAAAAAAAATATTATCCCAAATAGAATGCCTAAAAGCTTATAGTGTTGCATATGTTTTCAAAATTTATCCCATAAATGAACAATATTGCAGTACAATAAGAAATGAAAAGACATTAATAATAGATTTTGAGCTTTTAGGAGCATACCAGTAAATCAAAGAAGAGTTTGCTTGAAGCTTCTGACTTGGAACCAAGCTGAAAGAAGAGAAGACACACTTGTTTCAGTTGTTTGATTTTTTGATGTGGAGATTATAAAATTCAAGAAGCACTGAAAAAAAAAAATTGATTTGTTGGAACCCTAACTTTTGTACTGATGTTGAAAAGCCTTCTCAAAAGTGAGAAGTTTTTTGTTTCTTTAAAGAATGTGAAAATCAAGAAAACAGAAAAGAACATTCAGGTTCTTTTATGAGTATTTGAAAAGGAGAAAAAAAATCTCCTATAAGAAAATGAAGTACAAAAAAAAGGAATAAAAAGTATGAAGCGGGTCCTATTATTTTAAGAGCATACACATGCCTATTAAATGGAAAAGGACAATATAAGTCCTGCATCAAAGAAAGCATATTTGATATAAAAAACGTGGTCAAGGAGAATCGAACTTGGATCTCCAAGCATGGATAAGCCTTACAGTGAACTGCCCAACCACTGAACCCCCAGCCTCTTTTAGTTTGGGGTTCAACACTAAATGTATATGTATATTTCGGATATTTAACACAGTATATTTACGATTTACGTCAAAAGTTTGGGGTTCAATTGAACCCCACTCAAACACATTACATCCGCCCCTGTTCGCAATACGTAAGGTAATTTTATTTAAGAAAAATTAGCCTTTTGAGTTGTTAAATGTTAATGATCCACTAAATATTATTACTACTAATTTGTTTTTTGGGATTCAAAAGATGGACATAGTTATAAGCTTAGGGCAAGAAAACATTATAATAACGTCTTCTGTACGTGTGTATATATGTCACGACCCAACCCCGTAGGTCGCGACTAGTGTCCGTGCTGGACACCCAAACGTACCCAATAACCCAAACCAGCATATTAGCAGAATATATATAAATATAAAGGTCAAATGGCGTCACTAACTATCACATGTGAACAAATATAGCACGTGGAAGCCGATAAGGCTATCACAGATCATATCACCCAAAACATATACAGAACCCACATGTATGTCTACAGACCTCTACAGAACACAACAGAATCATAAGACGGGACAGGGCCCCGTCATACCCCTGAATAGCGTACATATATACAATAGCAAAGGACTGTACCAAAATATAGGCTCCGGACAAAAGAGCGCTCCAAAATAGCAGAATATAGTCCTAAGTAGGCGGATCAACAAATCTGTCATCTGAACCTGCGCGGCATGAAAACGCAGCCCCCGAAGAAAGGGGGTCAGTACGGAAAATGTACTGAGTATATAAAGCACGGAACGTAGTAAACAAAGTCATAACCGAAGCAGAAGGTACAGAAAATGAACGGAATATCCAGAATAGCAAAATGCTGATCATAAAGCATAAATAGTGCATGCAGAAAACATATGTCATATCTGGTCCCATTACGGAACAAAATCATGACCGGAACAGAACGTACAGAAAAAAATGAGTATAATATCCAGATTATCAGATGCATATTTCCAGAACATAAAGAGTGTATGCAGAAACATATGTCATATCATATCCGGCCCCCGCCAAGGGACTCGGTGAACAGAACGTGGTCGCCACCCCGACACTGGCGCCACAACACAGCATAACTCCAGAGTAGGGAATAACTCCGTAACATATCATATCATATCATATCATATCATATCAGAATGTGCACATGTCGAACATATCAGATGGTCATATCATCATATATCAGAATATGTGTACATGGCACAGCATACTCCACAACCCATGTACATGTATACCTGCCCCCTCACATCGAGGCGCGGCGAACAATGCAGTGAAATAAGCGTGATAACATATCCTGGCCCGGGCTCAGTGAAGGAAACGTTGAGGCATCCACGAATGGAGTAGTGAGAAACTAATGCAAAATAAAATATAACACATTTACGGAGACTCGGTAGCATAATTCAGATGACAAACCATATGACAGAAGCGGAGCAGTAATCATAGTGTATGCATTTCGGATATCCCAATAGCATATGTCAAAATAAGCTTTTTGTAATCATTTTCATGTTTCAAAATACATTATGGGGCTTATCAAAATAATTCAAACGAATGTCATATATTTCCAGAGACTCAATAAGACCTATCGGATGACAAATCGAAATAATAAAATCGGACAGAATCATAGTGAGTGTATTTCGGATGTCATAATGAATTACGGAGAAATAACCTTTCTACGATCGTTTCCATGTTCCAAAATAGTTTATAAGACTTAAGGGAGCATTTAAAACAATTTTTATTTAGTAGTTAGAAGAGTAGTTAAAATATTTCCTTTAGAACCGCTCGAAGACAAATCATAGATACAAAAGGGTAAAATCGGAAATAGTGGTCCACCTCGGGACAACCGAAGCGAAGGGCTCGAATTACGTATATTATGCCTATGGAATCGCCTATAGAGGTCCTAGGGACATTCCATAACTTTCTAGACAATTTGTAAAAGTTTACATAATTCTTTCAACCAAAATATCCTTAAAGGATTCAATTCCATTGAATGATAAAGGGGCATTTTTGAACGCGGATTCCGATGAATAGAACGCTTCCCGAGATTCAAATCCGATCCTAGTACACCTAGGACATGCCAAAATAAGAATAGGGGTAGCTTTACATACCTTTTTCGCCCTTTACGCTAGTCCAAATTCAATTCCCGTTTCGTTAAAAATCTGCAATTGGTCACTTTTACCAATTATCAATTTTCAAATTTTTAAGAATTCAATCTTAATTCATACTTGTCTACAGAAATTTGGGCAGCACCTCCCCTATACATATAGCATCCCCGAGAATTTAACTCGGCCAAAACAATCAACAACAACAACAATCACTACAAAACACAATATAGTATAACTAGTCCTCTTTCCAACATAGTGCAATAACTTTCATTCCAACTTCACATTTCCAAACCAATCTCAATGTTTTCACATTCATTACTAATCAAGATCATTACAATATAATTCGGAAGCATTTCATATCATTTCTACAAAATATTCACAAGATATACAAAATATACAAACTTTCCACCAAAACCATAATCCATCCAAAACTTCTAATCTTCAACCTACATATTCATAACATATTTCCATCTTCCAATTTCATCAACCATAATCATAATTCACACCTTAACAATTTCATTTTCATCATTACTTAAATTTACCATAAAATCACAAAACTTCCCATAACAACTTAACAACCAATCTTTCATGCCAATATGGACTATTATCCTTTCAAATTCACCAACTAACATAATAATTCACATTTAGAACTCCACTTCCATAATTACATAAAAACTTCATTAAAATCACATAATTTCCTATAACTATTTCCAATAATTTTCCATGTCAACTTGAACCATTTTCTTCCATTTCCAATATAAGGTTCACCACAACTACAACTAGAATACAACATAAAATTCAACTCATCTTATTTATACAACCTTACATACACATGCACACATACAAACCCACTTTGTAAACTTTCATATTTCCATAAATTCTACTCATTTCTACATACTACAACATAAACGAACCTTCATAACATAATAAAAAGGGATTAATTCTTACCCTTTTCTACAATCTTCTTCACTTGACCAAGTTGTCAACTTGAAGAAACAAGTGCTCTTTCTTCCAAAATAATTACACCAAGTTGTAAAGGACCCTTAATTTAGTAGAAAAACCACAAAATAATAATTTTTGGAGGAAGATTTTGAGGGGGAAAAATCCCCTAGCTAGGGCCGAAATTCTCCTTCTTTTTGCTCTTGTTTCTTGTTTTCTCTCCTTCTAGTTTTGTCTTGAAACTTCTAATGTTTCAAGACAATTTATGATCTCTTATATTAATTTTCCACATGGCAAATTAATTGGAATTATGGGCTTGGGCCATAAGATGGCCGGCCACCCCTCTCCCTTGGGCTTGATTTTTATTTTTTATTTTTTTGGGCCAACTCGGTTGGTCCCGAGTTGGGCCTAGCCCATTGACCTTTCGACCTTAAAACGTCCATATCTCCGTGTACCGACGTCACCTGGGAACCCACGACCTATGGATGGAAAGCTAATTCAATTATCTACAACTTCTATTTCCTGGTAGTTTTCCAAATTCCAAACTTATAATACAGTTTTTTCCCCCCAAAATCAGGTCACCCGAAAACGTTTTCTTAAAAATATTCGTTTGGAGGACTTCCACTTTGATTTGGCCCAAGGGCCCTTCTTGAGTTGTGTTTAACTTCACATATGTGATTCATATAATTTGTTACATGTCCCAAAAAAAATATTGACGTGTGGGCCCCACCTCAACTTACAATTAATCCGACGTTCAAAAATACGGGATGTAACAATATATATATATATATATATATATATATATATATATACTAGTAAAGTTGCTCGCGCTTCGCGCGATCATAAAAGTCATTAATGAATATTACGAAAAATTCAATAAGCTAATAACGTATTTAGATACTATACCTCTCTTTTTACTTTTATTACGAGGAAGAAGAGGAAGAGGGTCGCGGATGACCTGCCAAGGATCAGGTGGGGGAGTCTGACTTTGTCGAGTGCCCAGGAGATGGGGGAGAAGTTGATGGCTATGGGGGCTTGGGAGAGTAGTGGGGACGCGAGCAGTATGTGGGATAGGATGGCGAGCTGCATTAGGGAAACAGCTAGAGATGTCCTGAGAGTCTCGAGAGGTCGCCGTGGTAGGCGACGTGGGGACTGGTGGTGGAATGGAGAAGTCCAGGGAAAGGTGGAAGCAAAGAAAGTGGCGTATGCGAGGTTGGTAGACAGCAAATATGAGGAGGAGAAGCGGACGAATAGGGAAACGTATAAGATTGCGAGAAAGGAAGCAAAGTTGGCAGTTTCGGCGGCAAAAACGACAGCTTTCGAACGTTTATATGCAGAACTAGAGGACAAAGGCGGGGATGAGAAGTTGTTCAGGCTAGCCAAGGTGAGGGAGAGAAAGGCACGGGACTTGAATCGAGTAAAGTGCGTCAAAGACGAGGATGACAAAGTATTGGTAGAGGAAGCTCTCATTAGACGGAGATGGCAGTCATACTTCCATAAACTCTTGAACGAGGAAGGTGAGAGAGACATTGTGTTGGGAGATTTGGAGTACTCTGAGAGGCGCCGCGACTTTGGGTATTGTAGGAGTATAAAGGTGGAGGAGGTTAAGGGTGTTGTTCGCAGGATGCGCAAGGGAAGAGCTATCGGTCCTGACGAGATCCCTGGGGAGTTTTGGAAGAGTGCGGGTAGGGCAGGTTTGGAGTGGTTGACTAGATTGTTTAATGTTATTTTTAAGACGGCGAAGATGCCTGAGGAATGGAGGTGGAGTATGATGGTCCCTTTGTATAAGAACAAGGGTGATATTCAAAGTTGTAACAACTATAGAGGGATCAGGCTGATAAGCCACACTATGAAGGTGTGGGAAAGGGTGGTGGAGATGAGGGTGAGAAGAGGCATGCCCATTTTAGAGAACCAATTCGGATTCATGCCGGGGTGCTCGACTACAGAAGCCATCCATCTTGTGAGGAGACTGGTGGAACAGTATAGGGAGAGGAAGAAGGACCTGCACATGGTTTTCATCGACCTAGAAAAGGCTTACGACAAAGTGCCAAGAGAGGTTTTATGGAGATACTTGGAGGCCAAAGGTGTACCTGTAGCGTACACTAGGGCGATCAAGAACATGTATGAGGGAGCCAAGACCAAGGCAAGGACAGTGGGAGGAGACTCGGAGTACTTCCCAGTGGAGATGGGGTTGCACCAAGGATCAACTCTTAGCCCATTTTTATTTGCTCTAGTGATGGATTGTCTGACGCGGCGAATTCAAGGTGAGGTGCCATGGTGTATGTTATTTGCGGATGACATAGTGTTGATCGACGAGACACGCAGCGGAGTGAACGCTAAGCTGGAGGTTTGGAGACAAACTCTGGAGTCTAAAGGGTTCAAGTTGAGTAGGACCAAGACAGAGTACATGGAATGCAAGTTCAGTAACGTGACACATGAGTCTGGCATAGAAGTGAGGCTTGGTACCCAGGTCATCCCAAAGAAAAGAAGTTTCAAATATCTCGGGTCTATTATACTAGAAAATGGGGATATTGATAATGATGTCTCACATCGTATTGGCGCAGGGTGGATG
This sequence comes from Lycium barbarum, assembly GCF_019175385.1. Lineage (NCBI taxonomy): Eukaryota > Viridiplantae > Streptophyta > Magnoliopsida > Solanales > Solanaceae > Lycium > Lycium barbarum. The sequence goes on along the minus strand of NC_083348.1, from coordinate 71,851,885 downwards.
AAATGGAGGCTTGCTTCAGGAGTGTTGTGTGATAAAAAGGTGCCACTAAAACTTAAAGGCGGGTTCTACAAAGTGGTTGTGAGACCGACCTTGTTGTACGGAGCAAAGTGTTGGGCAGTCAAGAGCTCTCATGTCCAAAAGATGAAAGTTGCGGAAATGAGAATGTTACGATGGATGTGTGGGCACACCAGACGAGATAGGATTAGGAATGAAGATATCCGGGATAAGGTTAGAGTAGCATCAGTGGAGGAAAAGATGATGGAAGCGAGGCTGAGATGTTTTAGGCATGTGAGGATGAGAGGCACAGACGCTCCAGTGCGGAGGTGTGAGAGGTTAGCTATGGATGGTTTCAAAAGAGGTCGGGGTAGGCCGAAAAAGTATTGGGGAGAGGTGCTAAGACAGGACATGGCGCAGGTTCAGCTTACCGAGGACATGACCCTAGATAGGAGGTTTTGGAGGACTCAGATTAGGGTAGAAGGCTAGTAGGTAGTCGTTGTTTCGATCTATAGTCTATTGCCCTTTGCGCCATGTCGTTGTACTTCGATTATCTTATTTATCTGTGGTAGCTATTGTTCCCTTTTTTTCCAGATTGCTTTATTTTGACTTATTCGCTTTCTTTAGTTTCATTTGCATTCTGCTTTGAACTGCTTGTGCTTATCTAACCTTTCTCGTTGTGATTTCTCTTGAGCCAAGGGTCTTTCGGAAACAGTCTCCCTCTCCCTGTCTTCCGAGATAAGGGTATGATCTGCGTACACTTTACCCTCCCCAGACTTCACATTGTGGGATTTCACTGGGTATGTTGTTGTTGTTGTTGTTGTGTTGAAAAAGGAAATGCTCATAAATAACATACGTTTGGGTTCATTGATATGTTGGTTTATTAATTTTGTTTATTTAGCAGGTACCTCTAATTAAGGAACATCTAGTTAATTATACTATTATATCAAGGAAGCTCTTTAACTTTTATGTAATTAAGAAAGATTCAAGGAGATCTAGAAATAATAAACGAACTCAAATTAAAGTATTTAAATTCTTATTAGTCATATATCAGAAGATGAAATGTATATAAATGAAATAAAGCATAATTGCCTGAATTCTTTCAACCTTCTTTTTTCAAAGTTGTCCGAACTTCGAAATGCCTAAAACAAAACAAATAATCATCAGTTAGTCAATTATTTTTGAAGAAGAGATGCTAATTCATTAATTTTTTTTAATTGCAAATAGAAAATGAAAAAGAAACTACACTAAGTTAACTAAAAGACAAAAAAGGCTATAAAGAATGCAATTTTAAAAATAATATTCAAAATTAGTACCTGGTACCTGTTGATGGTGGTAAGTGACAGGTATCCCGTGAAATTAGTCGAGGTGCGTGAAAGTTGACCCAGACACCACGGTTATTTAAAAAAAAAAACTAAAGATTGGGTCTGCAAATTCACAAAGCAAATGAGTGTCATCTGAGTAAGTAAAAAGTAAATGAAACGAAAAGGACAAAGAAGAAAGAGAACAAAGCAACATCAAAGGCAAAACACAATAATAAAAAAGATAAATAGAGCGTACATACTAAACAATCGTATAAATTCTTCCGGCATTTTCCTTTTCAAAAGAAATACTCCAAAATGCCTTAAATAAAATAAATAATCGTCCATTAGGTAAATAATTTAAGCCTGTCAATTGGGCCGGGTCGGCCCGGGACCGACCCACCTAACCCGGCCCATAATTGGCCCGGTCCCACAACCCGGTAAGAGGGTGGTGGGCTGGGCTAGTGAAAAAAATTAGGGGGCTGGGCCGGACATGCCATTTAGCCCGGTAGCCCGGCCTACCAATAGCCCGGGTTCTGGCCCACCGGGGGGCCCGGCCCGGCCCATTTCGAATTAATTTAAAAAAAAATTAATTATTTAAGTGGTATATTTGTGTATATCTTGTATATGTTAATGGTATATTTGTGTATATCTTGAATATGTTGTTGGAATGAAGACTCCCAACGGCTATTTAAGTGCTAAAAATTATAAAATGTTGAGAATGTGATACAAGACTACATAAGTAATTTAAAATAAAACTTCAAACTTAAATTGATAACATTGCAAATTCAAAACTTGCAAATTCAAAACATACAAACTTGAACGGTTAACTTATTACAAATGAAAAGTTCAAAACGCTAGCATCGATGGAGAAATTTAAAGAAGAGATAAACTTCAAAGTTCAATTTTGTGTCTTTTGTCCAAGTGCCTACGTAATGGACCGGTACCCCCAAATACCGGTTCAGACTTATGGAGATATATTTGACCACAATGTTGACATTTAACATGTTCTTCGTCTACTCGCTCAAAATGCAACCACACCAGACTTGATATTGATCTTCGGACTAGAGGAGGAGGTGGAGGATTATCATTATCCATTAAATTTAAATTTTGAAATTTGAAATTTGAAATTTGAACTTGGAAGTTGGAAGAGAGAGAGAGAGATTTAGATAAGTAGGAAATTTAGGGAAAGAGGAGAGTAGGGAATTGTGAGGCAATATGGAGAAGAATGAATGATACTTATAGATTGAAAATAGGGTCAAAGTATAATTTAAAGAACTTGATGGTTAAAATAAAGTTGACAGCAACTAGATTTTAAAGTATCGAACTTAATAAATTTTAGTATTAGAATTTATTTTAAAAATAATTAAAATCCAACCCGGCCCACTAACTAAAACTCGGCCCGGCCCACTTAGCCCACTATGGACCCCTACCCAGGTAGGGGCTGGGCCGGACATCCCTTTCCCTCCTCCAACCCGACACCCAACCCGGCCCACTAACTATGGCTCGGCCCAGCCCCATGTGACCCGCATTTATTTGGCCCGGCCCGACCCACTTGACAGGCTTAAATTAATTCAGAAGCAAAAAATGTTAGTAAATCACTAACGATCACAATCGTGAGTAAAATGAACCAAGAAATTGCTTAGACAATTAAAAGACTACAAATAGGTAAAGAATAGAACTTTTTCTGGAAAAAGAGGAAAGGAAAATAGTTATTGTGTTTTGGCGATACCTTATTATCTCCGCGGTATCCTTTTCGAAACTTAAGTGGAAAAAAGAACACTGAAGTTATTTTGTGGCAACCCTCAATTTGGAGACATAACTATCCGAAGAATCAATAGTAACGCCCCAATAAGGAAAAGTATAAGAAAGAACCTGCAACTGCAAAAACCAATGATGAAAAAAAGGGAAAAAGAAAAGCAAGCAAAAGCAAACCTATTCTTCAAGTTGACGTAATGATGATGCTATTTTTGCTAGAGTAAGAAATAGCAAACTTATTGTGACTTGATTTCTTTTAATCAGATAAGTTAGTTAGATGATAGAGGTTGGAGAAACAGGAAACCGGTTTCATATTAATTGGTATGTCGACACCCATTCCGAACGGCTGTGTAATTTTTTTCGTTTGCGACTCTTCGAAGTTACTGTCTTTTTTTATTTTATTTTAATAATAGTGTTGGTTTTCTGTTTTAAGAAAATAGAAGGGAAACTCCAAAATTTTGAAAAAATAGATAAATCTAGTTTCTCATCAATGAGAGATGCCACGTGGCGGGCCTAGTGCCTGCTTTATATAGATATATAGATATTAAGTTCTCAATTAATTAAAGCACAAACAATTTTATCTCTTGTAGTAGCATTTTATTTCAAAAGCATACAACTTCATCTATGTGAGAACTAAACTTATATGCGGAATTATACCACGTAATACAACTAGCCATCATACTATATATACCATACACAAACACAAATTTTCCTAATTAACTGGACACCAGTTAATCGCAATTATTACATATAATTAGCAGCAAGTGAAGCTGCTATTTAGCCCTCTAATTAAGCATAGCTGCACATTCCATAAGAACACTCGCTTCCTTTCTTGCATGTATTGTTGCACTTTCCACAGTGCCTTTTGTGGAAATATGTATTCACACACCACCCTTCGCAGCAAATCTCTGAATACCTACACTTCTTACCACATCTACCACAGTTAAATCCATCAGTCATAACATTTACACATTTTTTTCCACAACAATCTGGTCCAGGACTTCCCTTTGTAGCACAAACCCTAGGGTAGTTGTTGCATGTGTACATGTTATAACGACCAAAAGAGCCCTTTCCTCTTTGATATGTTGCATCCATTGTTTCATCATGAACTGATTCTTGGGTAGATAGTGATGGAAAGAGAGTAATGGTCATGGCAATTGATAGAAGGAGAACAAGTAGGAATGTGAATGACTTCATTTTTTTGGTTTTTTGAGTCTAGGGGTTTGTATATTTAATTGTGAATTGTGACTAGCTAGCTGTATGTGAAGATGGAGAAAGAATATAAATAATGTGGTATTTATAGAGAAGGTTATGTAGAAATCTGTAAATGGCGGTCCCTGTCACGTTACACAAAAATTATGTCACCGAAGTTTGGCTAATGAAGGAAAGAAACTGTTTAAAAATTGACATATTGGAGATGAACCTTAAAATTGTGGTTACGCCGGGAATTCTCGTAAGGGGATTAAAAAAATGCAAGAATGCCACCTTTAAAGCGAACTTTCAACTATTTTACCACTATACTACATATATTATGGCCTAATATGATTTTGAGCAATTCACGCTGATCAACCTAGTTTTCAAATTTAAGTTAGCTAAGGGCAAGTTGTCTATCTCCCCAACGCGATAACAGATACATACAACATTCTTTTTTCTTTTTGTAATTTTTTAAATTTTCTTTAGATACATGATCTCAATCCAATTTTGACAGCTTACTAGGGCATAATTTACGTATATAAACAGCATAATCAAGATGTCCAATCCAATTTAAAATGTAAAAGTATTAGAAAAAGAGTTGGTTTCTATCCTTTTTATACCTTTTTATATTTATTGTCCTTTTCCTGTATAATAATTTCTATTGTGGCCGTGGTTGATAGTAGCTCAATTACAATCATTTAAAACACTAATAATAATTTGATAAGGATCGTGGATACCTAGGCGGTATACTTACTAGATGAATATAATGAAGCAAGTAGTCAAATTCCGTCACTACTAGAAAAGCTCGAATTACATGAGAATTTTACCTGAGAATTTTTTCCGCATGTAATTCCTGCGAAAATCTAAAAATTCCTAATTGCTTGAATATTTGCCCGCAGATACGATTTCCCCAGGTAAATTCGCAAGCAAATTTTGTGCCAAATTATTACCTGGGATTTATTTGGAAAAATAATCTCCAAGTATCATTTTCGTAGGTAATTTCGCAAGTAAACAACCAAAAATACAAAAAACATATTTTGTTTGTGAACTCGTAGGAAAATCTCCAGGTAATAGTACTTGCGTATTTACCTGGGGATTATTTTTTTGGAGATTTACCTAGGGGATTGTATTACCTGGGGAATTACTTAGGGATCTTGTTGCTGCAAATATAGCTGGGGATTATTTCTTGGTAATTTACTTGGGGATTTTGTTCATGCAAATTTAGTTGTGGATTATTTGTTGGGAATTTACCTTGGAATTTTACTATCTAGGGATTTTGCTGTTGTGAATTTAGTAGGGGATTATTTGAATTTAGTAGGGGATTATTTCTTATGGATTTACCTGGGGATTTTATTACCTGGGAAAGTATTTGGGGATTTTATTAATGTGAATTTAGTTGCGAATTATAAAGCAAAGATATAAAAAAATTATATATTTTCTTAGAAGTCACAAAAATTAGTGATTGTATGTAAATTAAAAAATTTACAAGTGACCTCCAAATAATAAAAGTTAATATTTAAATAACGCCCTTCAATATTGATTTTGTCTATTTTATATTCATTGATTACTTATAGGTATACTTAGTTAAAATATTGATTTCATATAAAATCAATGATGTGAAATTTATTTGGGTTGAATATTTACATGTCATTAGGCATGGTATGGTTGGCATTAATATTTTTTGGATGTCCGGTACTATTTTTTCTGTTCCATTTTGTGTGACACACTTTTCTTTATCGTCTATCCAAAAAAGAATATTACATTTTTATATTTTAGAAACTATTTAGTTTTGAACTTCTCACTTTTCCCTTAAAAATGATTCCTAGCGACATAAATTGGGAAGAAATGAGTAATTCAATAACAACATAATTATCATGATAATTAATAATTTTATATGATTGGTATAAATGATATAACAAAGCTAAGAAATTATCACATCTGACTTTTTTCGACTAATATCATTAGAAATATACTAAATTGTGTATAATTGAACATTTTACATTTATTTTTTTAGAAATTAAGAAATGATTAAGTTGCATTAATTTAGTATTAGAATGATGTAACTATAATTTTTAAGCGTGTTTCGTACTTTGTATATGTTATTTTTTCATATGCATTTAAAATGATGTAATTTAATTATAATATGTTACTTAAGTCTATATATTAGTAAGTAACATTTACAAATAAATATCACTTAAGAATCAAGTAATCTTCTGATAATATTATTACAATAACTTTATCTTGTATTTCATTGTTAGAATTGAGAAATAATATTAACAACTACTCTCCCGCTCAAAAATAAGTGTCCACTTAACCTTTTTCGCTAAGAAAACACTACTTAACCTTTTTCGCTAAGAAAACACTAACTTTTAGAAAAAATAAGTATTTTGATTAAATTATCCTTAATTAATAAAACTCATGCTTAATTATTGCCTTGACTAAATAGGGACAAATCTGAAAAAATAAAGTTAGTTTCTTCTTGATTTTATAAGTGGACACTTATATTGAACCGGATCGTAACAACAAGGTACAATATATTTAATTAAGGCATTCCCATATAAAAGAAAATTCTAGTGTGTCATTCGAGGCATATAAATGAAACTTGTTGAAAATATACCTTAAGAAAAGAATTAAAAAAGAAAGTGAATGGAAAAATAACGGAAAATGATGGTAGTGAATAACTGGATAACACTCCATATCGGCGGCGAAGCACATGGTTGAGCCATTTATAAGTCGTAAACCACAGAAGATGCCGTACAACTTGTCTGTGTCTTCTACAGTTGGAATCTTTAATTTAATTGTTAACATTAATTGGTAGGACTAGTTAACATTAATTGGTAGGACTAGTTTGTTAGTAATTATTAAGGTTATAATAATAATTAATAAGAATAATATGGTAATTCATTAATTGTTAGACTATAATTCTAGTCGACATATGACAATGAATAATATGGGCGAATTTGGAAAATAGTGGAAGCCACTCATGATGAGAAATTTGGAAAATAGTGGAAGCCACTCATAATTGTTAGACTATAATTCTAGTCGACATATGACAATGAATAACATGGATTGTGATGAGAAATTTGGAAAACAGTGGAGCCAGTCATAATTGTTAGACTATAATTCTAGTCGACATATGACAATGAATACTAAGGGCGAATGCGAATAGTTGAAATATAAGCATTTGCTAATGCTGTGGATTGTGATGAGAAATTTGAAAAATAGTGGAGCCACTCATAATAAAATGAAAATACCTAGAATATAAAAAAAAATCATGGAATTACCTACGGATTTTTCCCAAGAAAATTTTCCTTTAAAAAAATTTCTTACGGAAATATCCCCATGTAATTACCTGCGGATTAAAACTTCGCATGTAATTTACCTGGAGAAATATAAATCCCCAGGTAATAATTACCACGAAGATTTTTCCATCGGATTTTTTCGCTGAAAAATCCCCATAAAACTAAATTACATGCGTATTTTCCTATATAATTCCCAGGAAAATTCCCATATAATTTGCAATTTTCTAGTAGTGCGTTAACCTGAATTTGCATCTTATTTCGTATTTAAAAAATTCAAGGTTTTTTTCTTCCAATTTATCAGTTACATGTTCACTTATGCAGACTTTTAGTACTACACGTTCATCTTTGCCTTCTGGCTTGTGTTGAAATGCTAGTCAATTTGCTCGACTATATTTGGGCGATACCAAATTTATCTTTATTTTCCAACTCATTGTGATTGTGGCATACTAAACAACTTGCTTGAACTATTTACACCCCTTGACTTTAATGTGGTTTGCAATTCATAGATCTCTAACGTATACATATTAAATATCTAAACTCTTTTTAAAAATATGAATTAATTCTTATTTGGTACGAGGTAAAATTAAATCAAACAACTCACTCCCTCATATCTTCCTATCTAAGGTCATGACCTCAGTCAGCTGAAACTGTGACATATCCTATCTAATCACTTCTCCCCAATTCTTCTTCGGCCCACCTCTACTTCTCCTAACTCCTGCTATAGTCAATCTCTAGCACATGCTATAGCCGAGCTCCAACTTGATGGCAATTGTCGAAAAACACTTTTAGGCGTTGAAGCTAATTTTCTAAATAAATAATTATACATGTGAATAGAACTCATAAAAATGCTAAAACTGATAATAAGTAGTTAATGTATTTGGGTAAAAGGTACCGATAAGCACATTTTGTGTTAAAATGACTGAAATATCTTTAAAGCTATTACACATATTATATATAAATTTAAAAATATATTTGACATAAAAAGGACAAATGATGAAAACAAAATAGAGAAATAATTAAAAGTTACTAGTTTTAGGCCGTATTTTAAAAGGTGTTTTAGGGCGAGTCTCGGGTGATGTGCACTCGCCCTAAAAACGCATCGAAGCATTCTAGAGGACGCAAGTATCATGAGGCATAAGTCCCAACATTCAGGAGCGTTCTCTTACGTGTAAATTCCAACGTTTTGGGTGTTCATTTAAGGCGTAAATCAGAAAACTTTTCTAGGTTGGAGCTAAAATTGCTTAATAAGCTCTTTTTCAATACTGAATTACTCAAAAATTGACTCATAATACATTCTCAAACCAAAAAAATTCAAAAGTCAAAGATCTCTTATAAGAGTCATGATACTCGTCGACTCTTTATTTACAGTACAAATTATAAAGCGAGAGCTCTGTCCTCCAATACTTGCCTGCTTCCACGCTTGCAACTTCCTGTGCTTTAGTTTCATCAAATTTTTTTCTTCTCTTTAATTTATTCTTTTTGAGTTCATTTTTGGTTTTAAAATTTCTTTTTGTATCCTTGAAGTCTCTATTCCAAAAAAAAAAAATCTATTTATATCATTTTTTTTTTAATTTTAGGTTTTTAAATAATAATGTTATATTATTGTCATTTTATTTTTTGAATTAGTAAAAACTAGAATATCAATTTTACAATTTTAAGCATGTTCTATCATATGTTATAAGTGTAATGTATCTTTACGTCTTTCACTTTTTCAGAGTTTTTTTTTTTTTTTTTTGCAATAATCATGTACTCCCTCCGTCTCAAATTAGTTGTCAACATTACTAAAAATATTTGTCCCAAAATAGTTGTCCACATTACTAAATCAAGATAGAATTAGTTAAAATTTTGCTATTTTTTCCTTACATTAATTATTTTTTAAAGTAATCAATATTGATTATAGTGCAATTTATTGGAGAGAGGTAAGGGTAATGTAGTAAAAATATGATTTTATTCATTATTTCTTAAAGGACGTGTAAAAGAGAAAGTGGACAAGTAATATCGGACAGAGGTAGTAGACGTTAGCATGTTTGATAGATAAATGCATTTTTCTACTAATTTTATTAATTTCTTGATTTTCTTTTAAAATTTTAATGTAATTTTTTTTGTTTATTAATTGTAATTAATTTATAAAATATTAAAAATTAAATAATCCTAGGGCTTACGTTCCACGCCTCACCTCGTGATAGATAAAATGCCTCGCCTCATGCGTGGGACTTTTAAAATACTGGTTTTACAGAAATATTCATGAGATCACGAAATTAGGGATAAAATAGTAAAAAGTTTGGTCAAACCGACAACTCTTTTAAGGTGTAAAATCATAAGTTAATGGTGATCAACTTATCTTTGTTGTGTGATTTATAAGCACTTGACTTATAAATACTTTGGATAGATAAGCCAAAAAGTGTTTATCAAAATACCCTCATAATATACTCAAAGTTGTGGCTTAGTGGTCAATGATTTGAGAATCATGAGGTCTCACGTTTAAATCCGTCCAAGCTGACCTGGACGCCACAGTTATTAAAAAAAATCCCTCATAATCAAAATGCTTAAAGGTAAATTCTATAGAGTGGTCGTTAGGCCGACCTTGTTGAATGGGACATAGTGTATTGGCCAGTCAAGAATGTCCACGTTCAGAAGATGAGTGTAGTGGAGATGAAGATGCTCAGCGGATATGTGGGCATACTAGGAAGGATATAATTAGGAACGAAGTTATACGAGGAAAGGTGGAAGTAGCACCTGTGGCGGACAAGATGAGAGAAGCGAGACTGAGATGGTTCGGGCATATGAAGAGAAGGCGTGTGGACGCACCCCTAAAGAGGTCTGAGAGGTTGGCTATAGCGGAAGTTAGGAGAGGTAAAGGTATAGGCCAAAGAAGAACTTGGTGGGGGGGGGGAGTAGTGATTAGACAGGACATGACACAACTTCAACTTACCGAGAACATGACCATAGATAGGAAGGTGTGGAGGTCAAGGATTAGGGTAGAAGATTTAGTAGTGTTAGTATAATCGCATAATTTAATTTATTTCTATGTGATTACTATTTATTGCACCATTTGATTTTAGTCTTGTTATTTTGTTGTCATATTTTTGCTGATATCATGCTTCAAATTATTTTTCTTTTCTTTTGAGCCGAGGTCTATCGGAAACAACCTCTCTACCCTACAAAAATAGGACAAAGTCTGCGTACATTCTACCCTCCCAGGCCCCACTCATAGGACTACACTGAGTATGTTGTTGTTGTAAATTTGGACATTTTTCGAAAAAGACCAAGTATATGAAGCTTATCAATTTCAGGCTAGCTTCATTAGTGACGGCAAAAAAATTGTGCAAGTACAGATTTGACACCTTCCCATTAAAAAAAAAGGAAAAGGGTAAAAAATGTCCTTAAACTAGATTAAATTGAACAAAAATGTCCTTCGTTCATATTTTGGTCCAAAACTACCCTTAAGTTATGCGAAATTGAAGAAAGATGCCCATATTGTTACTTAATTGGGTCAAAAATGCCCTTTTTCTAATAAATATAGTGTTTTTTCTTTTCAAACACATTTTTTAAATAAAAATATTATTTTTAAAGAAATCTTTTCTTGTTTCTTTTTCTTTTAAAGTCTCTTTAACTAAAGTGGGAAGTAATTTTTTTTCTTCTTAATCTCGTTTTATCAATTAAAATAAAATTATCCCATGTACTTTTTAAACTGATAATATAGGTCATATATATAATATCATAGTAACCTATCATTAATTTTAATTTAGATAACAATATAATTGTTTTTCCTAATAAAAAATAAATATTTTGATTTCTTAGTTTTTTTTTTTCGAATTGTAGTGGGATAAGCATTTGCTCATATAATCCTTGATTAAAAGTTAAGATACAACAATCATAATGCTATAAAATAAAATAAAATTATTACATTGCTTCAAATCACAAAATATCTTTAAGATATCGTCGATGGAGTTATTGTTGACCCTTTTTTCATTATAACTTTAAAACCAAGGATTATATCAACAAATGCTTATCCTACGTCAATTTGGAAAAGATTAAGAAATAAAAATATTTTCTATTTTATTAGGAAAAATAATTTATCGATATCTAAATGAAAATTAATGATGGGGTTACTATGACTTATATATATACATACATATATATATATATATATATATATATATATATATATATATATATATATATATATGACCTATATTATTAGTTAAAAAAGAAAATGGGGTTAATCGAAAAAATGAGATTAAGAAAATAAAATTACTTCTCATCTATTTTTTTTTAAAGAAAATTTTTTACCCTAAAAAAGAGAGAACGGTTAAATTTGTTTAGTAGTTTAAAGGATACGTGATTTAATTTGTTATAAGTAACGAAATAAATCTAATTTATAGAAGTTAAAGTAATAATAGGAAAATTGAGTGACTAAAATAAATAATAAATAATAATAAAGCGATTGAGCCTGGGCTTAGTTGATCTTGGGAGCAAATCCTTTGGTAGGTTTCCTCCGGTGGAACAGCTAAACGCTTAGACTTCTACGAACAAATATAATGTTCCGGAGCAACAGAGCAATTTAAGGAGAATAAATGTAAATGGCTAAGCTTGCAAGAACAGTATGTAATCATTGTTATTCGATGATTTTTTTTAGGACTGTTAAGCTCCTTTTATAGCGCCAGTACATGAACTCTTAAATCAGTAATTTAATCCTAATAATGAACAATAATGGGCAATGAATATTGCCTTAATACTGAATCGTAACGTCTGCTTCATATCCGGTCCGGTCTTGTAACGTTATTCCGCTATTATTTACCCGGTACAATTTTCTTCGCTGATTTGGTCCAGGTATTACCGAAGGCTTCCTACTCGCATTCAATGCCACAATTCTCAACGTTCCATCTTCCCTTGCCACGTGTTCCTGTATTATTCCGACACGTGCCAAGCTGTATTTTGCCATGTATACAGATAGTCCCTCACTCTCGGTAGAAGGAAGGAATACCGGGGAGTGGATTTGAAATCATTCCGATTTTGTTTTCATTCAATGGCGGGAAAACGAATCGTCCCATTTATTTATTCGAAAAGGCAACCGTCAAATTCGTAATTAATGCTACTACTGTGAAACGCCGACGACCCTTCAATCAAAACGATTGACATAAAGCTGCCACTTTTTCGAAAGTTGTGACTTTTGAATACCAAACGTTTCACCGCCTTATTCGAATTATATATAAGGCAAGAGGTTAAACCTCAAACTCAATCAAATCTTTCTTTCATTTTAGACGAGTAATATTTTACTTTAGCAAGTCTTTTTCTTAGCAAGATTTCAACGTCTACTCCTCATTCATCACCCAACCACTCTTCTCACAATGACACCCCATATCCTGGACGCCGTTCTGGAAAGGCTCCAATTTCTCCCACCAGTCAAGAAATTGATTTACAATCCCTTGTTGTTGACATCCTACCCGTGGGATTTAGGTACCACGATGATTTTGGTACTGTTAGTAATCACCAGTCTGTTGAAGGGGTTGAGTCGTTTATTACCGCCGAGTCTATCCCCCAAAGTTCGTACTGACTGCAATTTCTCCTCAGAAGTTACCATTGCTGCTGTTGAACCCAATGTCAGGATGAACCACCATTCAGAGGGTTTTTTCATAATTTATATCCATCCCTTCGCGATAGGTTTCAATCTCCCTATTCCTCAAATAATTGAGGATTTTTGCCACCGATACCGGGTGTGTATCAGCCAAGTCACTCCTCAAATCTGGCGCCTTGTTTACTTCATCAATTTTTTGGCTAATCAGGCTAGAGTTCCATTCTCCCTCGATCTCTTAATGCATCTGTATGCTCTTAGGGTTTTTCGAGGAGGGTTGGTTCACTTAAACCCCCGAGGAAAACGTTGTCTCGTGTAACATCCCGTATATCCGAGTTAGTTGTGACTGTATGAAACTAGTATAAAGATGAGATTTTAGCCATATGAATCCATTCGGGATGAATTCGAGTGATAAACAGTCATTTGAAGTCAAACCAAAAATTGAAGTTCTTAAGGCCTTCTAAATCCGTTCAAGTCTAAGACAGTCTGTACTTATGACCTGGTTTTGGATATTTACTATAGGAATTTGAGAAAACTCAAAACATGAAAGTTGTAGGAATTTGAAATATCTTTCAAACCATATATTATGGAGCTCAAATGGAGCTTTTTTCTATAAGTTATACCCATTTTACTGGACGTTACGCAATCTACGCGAAGTGCCCTTCAGCTGCGTGATCGCACACCAGAGGCAGTGTTACTGCTTTCACTGTGAGATCACCTACGCGAAGTGGGCCTCCAGCTGCAAGGCCGCACACCGAACACGACTTTTTAAAAGCCTAACTTCGTTATATTCATTCCCACTTTGTTTTAAACTAATTTTTCTAAAGAAAAGAACCCTAAAAAAGTCTCTCAAGCCCTAAGGACGAAGCTCTTCTCTCCCAACCTTCAAGATACTTTAATATAAGCCTATTCCATGCATTCCAAGTCAATTCCAACATACGTTCATGATCATTAATCAAGAATTCATCATTCTTAACCTAGGGTTTTCAAGAAAACCCAATTAAAGGGATTCAAGACTTAAGCTTTGGGATTCTTCTTCAAAGTTCAGATTTTTATTTCAAGTTTGGAGCGTTACTAGGTATGTAGGGTTACTATCTACGTGTGGTAACATCTTTATTCTTCCCCACGCCACTTTTTTCATAAAGTATGAAGTTATACGAAAACTAGGATTTTTAACCATGCTCATGATAACCCTAGGTCCATGTACCATGCTATACTAAGTATTGAAGTATTATTAATCCATTATTGAGTTCTTGATATTTCATTATGATTATTGAGAATTTGTCTGTAATCCATGAAAACACATATTTTGCATTCCATGGGTTCTTACATGCAAGTTATAATTTATTATGTTTATTTTCAAGAAAATACTCTACATGTTTTACACATTTTCATGCAAGAATACTATGAAGTGATATCCATGTACATGCAAGTTATGATTTATGAAAACCATGGGCTCAAGTGCCACCTATTTTCCATGTTTATGTTTTTTGGAAGTTACACAGATTACCGAGAAGGCTTCAAGCAGCCTGAAACTACGTAAGCCACCATAGGATGAGGATCGCTCCGCCCATGTTTAGGACAATTCCTTAATAATGATTGGATCCTTTCATGTTATATTTATATCTCATATTCCTGGCAAGGTATGGGAGCTCTGCTGGTAGGGTTCAAGTACCAAAACCATCTTGTCGGTTATATTTATGCTCTCCTTACTTATGATGTTTTTAACTCATGTTATATCTATATGTATTCATGTTCATGACCAAACTTCAGTTTCAGTTTTTATGATGTTATTTCCATGTCCCATGTTATTTCATTCAGTTGCTTTACATACCAGTACATTCAATGTGCTGACGTCCCCTTTCTATTGCCCAGGGCTTGAATTTCACGATGCAAGTACATATTTACAGGACGACACATCTGCTCAGTAGGATTCTTCACGTATCAGCTTGTTGGTGAGCCCCATTTTCTTCGGGGTTTAATCATTCATCTATTTCCTTATGTTAGTCATGAATTAAGGGTATGCTGGAGGCCTTGTCCCAGCAAGTATGTTTTACGATCCAGACTCATGATAGAGGTTTCATACACTAGTCAGTTATGTTATGTCAGATATTCAGAGTTATAGCCATCTTGGGCTCAATTCATGGTATTTCTGCATTCATGTTTTAAACGAGTATTTTATTAATTATAATGACTTCATGTATTTTCTTAAATCCCATCATGTGTCATGTTATATTCCGCTCATGTATGCCTCATAATGATTTAGCAAGCCATGTGGTTCGCTCGGTCACATGCAGTAAGGCACCGAGTGCTGTGTTTCGCCCAGACCATGGTTCAGGGCGTGACAAAGCTTGGTATCAGAGCACTAGGTTCAAGTGTCTTAGGGATATGAAACCGTGTCCAGTGGGGTCACTTTAATATGTGTGTGCGTGCCACACATATAAATAGTTGATCACCAAGACATTTAGGACTGTCTCACTTCTTTCAACTCTAGATCGTGCAATAGAGTTATGTTCCAAGAAATCACTCGAACTCGTGTGTTGTTTCCCATTCTACTGAATACGCCTCAACTCAATGGATGAGGAAGATGTAAAGCTAATCATTATCGATGTGTTTCTTTTAGATGGAGTCATTAGGAATTATTCTAACTCGTTCCATGAAGCTAAGAGCAATAAGTAACATCCTCTTTCTATCGAATTCTGAACATGTCGAATGTGTAAGCGACGAGAAGAAAAATTCGAGACCTAAGACTTGCCAAATGGTGCATGGTGTGTTTATTAGGTGATAGTACCATTTTTAAAGACAAATTTCAGTATGATAGTACACGTAGGTTATATACCTTACATAATAAGTTTATTTGGATTCTTTAACCATAGAGCTATAGTATAAGGATGATAGTTCATATTTAAGACCCTACAAGGTAACATATTATGAAGTTAACCACAGCGGGCGTAACTTGTCCACGGTAGTTTTGAGCAAGAAATAACCTAAGAGCAAACCATCTGTAATACTAGAAAGTCTCGACTTTTTCAAGGATATATATATTTTTTCCATATAAACTATACACATGACTAAGAAGGGACTGAGTACGATAAGAAAACCACGAGCAAACGATATTAAATTTCTTGGGATAGTTTTAAATTATTTAAGCTTATTCAGATCTGACCTAGAGAGTAAGACATTAGTAAGTTACTACAAGGAGTAGATACTACTATAAGATGATAAGATGTGACAGTTCCCTCTAAGGTTAGGTGATTAAGTGTTTACCCCCATATGTGTCTAATGTGATATGATTTTAAAGTGTATAGAAAGTTTGGGGTTAAGTATTCCAATCTATCAGTTAAGACTGACGAAAGTTCCCTAAGTATGATCCGTGTCTATAGGACAGAAGAGATAGTGTACAGCCATAGAATAGGGTTAGATGATGAGGAAAGTTAGAAATAATCTACGTTTCACTTTATCGTTCGGGACAAAATCAGAGGACATGATGCTAACAGGTGTTTAATGGAGAATACTAAGTAAGTTCAATGTAGGGTATTTTAAATTTTCCTTCGAGGATATAGACCTAATTTAGTATGATTGTGTACGTAACTAAAAGAAGGAAGCTTTCGACCGTAAGATATAATCAGATGATTTTGAGTCTCTCGTAATAGTTCTAACTTGTTTACGTGGCTTAGGCTAAATTAGAGGGCATGATGTTAGTAAGTTGCCACAAGAATATTATTTTGATGGGTAATAGAGGAAGTAGGTAAGGAGATAAAAAGACAAGTCTTATGGGATAGTCTTATAGATAGAATAAAATTTAAAGAAAATTAGCGGAACGATTAGATGACCACTTATCACTAACTTAAGAGATCCACATGCTTTAAAAGTCATCTTTTGAACTAAGGGGGAGATCATGCGATAAGGTGTTGATATAGATTATGTGTTTCGTAAAGTGATAGATGTTAAGGAGATTATGTCAGAGGATCACAATTTCATTTAGCCAAGATAAGGTGCGTAGAATGCGATTGTTGTCATGCCCGTTGAGGTCAAGTACTGGGTAAATATGTTATGAGATAAAGTTCTATATTGAATAGCCGGTTTAAGGGCGTAATGGTTCCAATTCCAGAGTAATTCATGCACTATGTGGTACTAATGCCCAGACGTACTGTACTCGTGCCTTTCGTACCTATATCATGCCCATGTTAGAGCTTTACACTCCACATTTAAGATACAAGAATTAAGACTCCATATGATGGTAAGCTACCCAAAGGAAATGTCCTTTCATGTTTCGCACATCAGGTTGTGCTCATGTCTAAAGTTAAAAACCGCATTCATGTCCCACGTATCTATCCTGCTTTTATACCCATGTCTATGTTCTAGCTTCTAAGTACTTTCCGATTATAGTGGTGACTTTGATAATGATAGCTTCTAAGTACTTTCCGATTATGGTGGTGACTTTGATAATGATCGAAGGGAAGGTAATATAAGAGTTTAAAGACTAAGAATCTTATGGAATGCACACCTATTCCTTGGACAAGAGGAGAATGCCTTAGGTAAATGACTTATTTCGACTCCAATGGCATACTACCTATTTTTTCACGTACTCGTACCCACAATAGATTTATTCGAGCATCCACCTTTAAAAATAGCATAATAATGATGTTGGTAGGTAATGATGAGAGTAAATCAAGATGGATGTCCGACTCACGATTTTATATGTTTTGTGCTTATGTTCCTCTTGCTAATATTTTAAACCATCTCGTACCTTGTCACAAAGGATGCCCTTTCTTTCACTAAGTACATATGTACTGTTTATGATCAAGGTGACTTTCCACCCATGTCTTAGGTCCTTGACGAACGAAGTGTTCATGTAAATGACATGTTGCTTATGTCCCTATTCCCCATGTCATGCTATTCGCGTAATTACGTTTCATGTCATATTAATCACGTTTCCATATAAGCATGCTCCAAGTTACGTCCTTCATGTTCAATGTACCTACGTCCCGCCTATACTCTAAAATGAAGCATTTCACATAATTTGTACCTATGAATTCCTTTCCTCTATGATCCTTTATGATCCACTCACGATAAGGGGATTGATGAACGAAAAGTAAGATAATCTAAGGTATTCACATCTAATTTTCAAAGCGAGCAAGAGTTCCTTTTCTGCACCCTATAGTGCTTATCTTTGGGAGTACTCTACTCAGATTTGACGTACTCATGATATGCCATGCTCGAGTTTCACACTATATGTTGGGATCCTATTTCTATTTTATGACTCATGTCGGACTCATTTGCACTAAATTGCGATTTCATTCAAGGCCTAAGTTGCACTCTTATCTCATATGTCTACCGCGGTGACATACGAACGTCTATGATCAAGTCTCTAAGTGTTCAGATCCTACCCGCTCTCAGTATTCAATCCTCATGTTGTAACAATCATGTTTTCGACATTCAAATCCCATGTTATGATATCCATGTTTACACGTATTCGTATCTCATGACAGTTTAGCACTCATGTATTCATGCCAGCCAGTCTTCATGTATTTAGGTCCCACGTTATGCTCTTCACGCCTAGGTAATAACATCATGTTCGTGCCTATTTTCCAATACTCATGTCATTCGTTCCTACGAATTCTCTTTCAAACCCCATGTATAGTAATCATGTAATCATTCAGCCAATATCAATATGTTCAGGACAGCTCAATATTCATGTTAGCCACATTCAAGATTCAGTAATCACGTTATATCACATCATGCGTATTAGGATACCCTATGAGGTTTGTGTTAGTACTTTAGTTAGTTGGCAAGCGTTTGAGAAATGTCGTGAGAGTCCGAATTACGAAGGAAGTCCTGCCATAATTTTTGTAAATTCCAGAGTTAGTAGTAATTCTTAACCACTATTTATAAATTGAGGACAAATGTTTCACGATTCTCGTTCATGTAGGTACTACTCAATTTCATGTTCCCATGTACATGTTTCTATGTAATCACGTATTCAGTTCTCATGATTCATGACCACGTTCCCACGTAATCATATCGAGCTCTTATGTTTCATGTCATGTTTCATCACACTCATGTATGCAGGCCATGTCCAATCCCATTCTTAACCACGACCCATCATTCGAGGACGAATGATCCTAAGGGGGGGGGGATAATGTAACATCTCGTAAATTCGAGTTAAGTGTGAATGAATAATACTAGTATAAAGATGATATTTTAGCTATATGAATCCATTCGGGATGAATTCGGGTGATAAACAATCGTTTTGAAGTCAAACCAAAAAGTGAAGTTCTTAAGGCCTTCTAAATCCGTCTAAGTTTGAGACAGCCTGTATTTATGGCCTATTTTTGGATATTTGTGATAGTAATTTGAGAAAACTCAAAACATGAAAGTTGTAGGTCTTTGAAATATCTTTCAAACCATATATTATGGAGCACAAACGGAGCTCTGTGATAGACGTTATGCCCATTTTACTGGACGTTACACAGTCTGCGCAAAGTGCCCTCCAGCTGCGCGATCGCGCACCAGAGGCAGTGTTACTGCCTTCGCTGTGTGATCATCTGCGAAGTGGGCCTCCAGCTACGCATCCGCGCACCGAACACGACCTTTTAAAAGCCTAACTTCGTTATATTCATTCCCACTTTGTTTTAAACCAATTTTTCTGAGGAAAAGAACCCTAAAGAAGTCTCTCAAGCCCTACGGACGAAGCACTTCTCTCCCAACCTTCAAGATACTTTAAGGTAAGCCTATTCCATGCATTCCAAGTCAATTCCAAGACACATTCGTGATCATTAAGCAAGAATTCATCATTCTTAACCTAAGGTTTTCGAGAAAACCCAATTAAAGGGATTCAAGACTTAAGCTTTGGGATTCTTCTTCAAAGTTCAGATTTTTATTTCAAGTTTGGAGTGTTACCAGGTATGTAGAGTTACTATCTACGTGTGAGAACATCTTTGTTCTTCCCCATGCCACTTCTTCCATAAAGTATGAAGTTATACGAAAACTAGGGTTTTTAACCATGCTTATAATAACCCTAGGTCCATGTACCATGCTATACTAAGTATTGAAGTATTATTAATCCATTATTGAGTTCTTGATATTTCATTATGATTATTGAGAATCTGTCTGTAATCCATGAAAACCCATACTTTGCATTCTATGGGTTCTTACATGCAAGTTATAATTTATTATGTTTATTTACAAAAAATACTCTATATATTTTACACATTTTCATGCAAGAATACTATGAAGTGATATCCATGTACATGCAAGTTATGATTTATGAAAACCATGGGCTCAAGTGCCACCTATTTTCCATGTTCATGTTTTTTGGGAATTTCACAGATTACCAAGAAGGCTTCAAGCAGCCTGAAACTACGTTAGCCACCGTAGGATGAGGATCGCTCCACCCATGTTTAGGACGATTCCTTAATAATGATTGGATCCTTTCATGTTATATTTATATCTCATATCCCTGGCAAGGTATGGGAGCTCTGCTGGTAGGGTGCAAGTACCAGAACCATGTTGTCGGTTATATTTATGCTTTCCCTACTTATAATGTTTTTACTCATGTTATATCTATATGTATTCATGTTCATGACCAAACTTCAGTTTCAGTTTTTATGATGTTATTTCCATGTCTCATGTTATTTCATTCACTTGCTTTACATACCAGTACATTCAATGCGCTGACGTCCCCCTTTTTATTGCCCGGGGGCCTGCATTTCACGATGCAAGTACAGATTTACAGGACGACGCATCTGCTCAGTAGGATTCTTCACGTATTATCTTGTTGGTGAGTGATAACATCCAAATCCACTCCTCAAAGAGAAAGTGTATACGGTCATTGCAATATAATTTACCCAACTATGGGTCGAGGTCGATCTCATAGGGAACAATATACTAGGTGATTTAAACAAGTAAGGAATTATCACCAACTAAGCTAAGCCAAATACTTTTTCAATATTTTGTTTTTGATTAAAAAAACTAACAAAGATAAAACTAACTAGAAAGCGGGTAAGATGATCAATGGCCACAAGTTTGGATACAAAGGAAATTACGCTCAAGTAACGATCCAATATATTTCACGATTTTACAACTAAGAGCTGGTTTATGTTAATAGATAATGATTTCTAACATCTCATTGAAAGTATTCCAACCAAATCAATGAATTTCACCCTAAGCTTTTCCAAGCCTTAAAGTGTGAGATTAGGCACAATCAATTTAACCTCAAGTAACTATCCTCTTCCGAGCTCAAGTTATTAGATGGGTTTAATGACCCAAATTCTTGTTAATTAATCTTTCCCGACCTAGATTTCCTCTTTCGAGCTTAATAAAAGTAAATGGGCGAGTCTTAGGGTTAGCTACTCTCTTAAGAATCATTCAAAACGAGATTAATTAAAGAAACCAAGATCCATTTCATTAGAAATAAAAATCATTCAATACATAAGCAAAACAAGAGTTTCAATCCAAACTTTAACAATGTATACTTCCATAAACAAGGTTTAAGTATAGAAATGAAATACTACACACTTAGATATTCATTACAAAGGAAGAAATTAAAGAAATGAAGTAAAGGTTCAAGAAAGTGCGCAACCAAATCTTCAAATCTTCAACTTCAAAGTGCGGTGTAAGCCCTAGCCTCCAAGAACTTGTGTTTTATGCCAAATATGAGTTTTACAAACCCTAGAATTCTATTTATACCATTGCCAAAACGGGAACAAATTGTGGACAAAAATGCCCTGCGTGCACAACATGCTACTCGCATCTGGTGTCGCATGTTCAACCAGCGAGTCGCATGTTGTGGATAACTATATCATGTTGTGCAAGCAGCTGTGGTGAAGCACATGCTGCAGCAAGTGCTGCTAGCAGGCACAACATGCTACTGGTATGTGGTGTCGTAGGTCCTGCACCAACTATTTTTAATTGCTTATATATCTGTCAGCATATGCTGCAGCAAGTGTTGCTCGCATGCACAACATGCTACTTGCATGCACAGCATGCTACTCACATGTACTGCATTTCAACTATTTTTTTATCCATTTTGCTCTGTTATGATCTCCGGGCATCTTATCCTACAAAATGACATAAATACACGAAAAGTAATACCAAAAGTGCTTGAAGAGTCACAAAAGCTTAAGGAATTAGCATCGAATATCCCGTAATTTCACGGCACATCAGTGAGCCCCATCTCCTTCGGGGTTTAGTCATGCACCTATTTCCTTAAGTTAGTCATGCATTAAGACTATGCTGGGGGCCTTGTCCCAACAAGTATGTTTTACGATCCAGACTCATGATAGAGGTTTATAGACTAGTCAGTTATGATATGTCCGATATTCGGAGTTGTTTAGCCATCTTTGGCTCAATTCATGGTATTTCTGTATTCATGTTTTAAACGAGTATTTTATTAATTATTATGACTTCATGTGTTTTCTTAAATCCCATTATGTGTCATGTTATATTTTGCTCATGCATGCCTCATAATGATTTAGCAAGCCATGTGGTTCGCTCGGTCACATGCAGTAAGGCACCGAGTGCCGTGTTTTTCCCAGATCATGGTTCGGGGCGTGACACCTCATTAACCCGGAGGGGGATTTTGATCGGGGCTGGATGCATCGGTTCATCATGATCTAGATCAGCCATCTCCACCAATTAGAACCTGAGCCATTTCCGGAAGCTTGGAATCCGACCCGCAAGTTTTCCCATAAACCTTGTTCTCTTTTTTGCGTTCCTCCTATAGATCATATTTTATTGACATTTCCCTTTTTCCTTAGCGGCTCCTATTGAACCCGAACTATTAGTTAGGATCTTTGAATGAGAGCATTACTGAGTACTTCTCCTGACTTGATTCGATCTTGGAAAAGTATGACATCTAGTTGGTGAAGAGGAAAAAACAATGGTAAGATTTATTTTCCATGATATCTTAAAGAATTCTCATTCCATTCGTTTTAACTTTGCAAACGTTCTTTTTCACAGGCCTTCGGGTATGAAAGCCCATCCCCCGGAGAGTCCAACCTCAGAAAGACGCTTTGTCAAACATTGTCGGAAGCGCAAACCAAAGGACACCTATGTTTCTCCAGTGGGAATTAGTTTCAGGGTGCGTAGCCGTCACTTGCTCATGGAAGCTTGGAGCAAAGCCCAACAGGACGCTCTTCCCGGGGAAGTTCTAATTGGAGAAGACGACGAGCAAACACGAGCTAATGGTACTTAGGGTCCATTTCCTGATGGTTTTAGTAATGCGTCCAGTGAAGCCAAGACTCCTCCCATCAATCAGCGCCCAAAGAGTCTAACTCTTGCGGTTTGCGAGGCATCGCAAAGAAGCTTTATTCCTCCAATTGAAGATGGAACCTAGAGCTCGTCTCCACATCCCAAGACTCTGGTTGCTAACCTGGAAGCCTCCCTTATACACCTTGCCAATCTGTTCCTCCAGGTACTTGCTCCACCATTTCTTCTAACTTTCTGTCAGTCCCCAGTATCTTCGAATGACCTCTTTTTCATTCGTGTTTTCAGGGTCATGTTGCCGCTATCTCTACTGTTGAGCTCGTACATTCCGTTGCTCCTTCCCGCCGGGAGGTAAAACTTCAGGAAGATAATGATCACTTTTGGGCGAAAGTAAAGAGATTGCAGGATGAGATCCGGGACTCTGATTCCCTCCAGGCTTCATTGAGAATGCACTTGGAAGATGCAGCCAACTCATTACGGGACGGGGAAAATTCACTTCAAACTCTGACTTTCTCTTATTTAGGTATTCAGAACAAAGCTTCCCGGCTTGAGGATGATTTGAACAATCTTCGGGGTCAACTTCTTAGTGTGGAAGTTTCCCGTGACCATCTTAGAGGCCGATGTCAGAAACTGCGACTCCGACGTGACTTGGCTATTCTTGAGACTAGGAGGGATACGCTTGAAGAAATGGTCTCTCTTGATTTTGATCTTTCCACGTCGCTCCTTGAAGCAAAAATTGACTTAGAGGCTACGAAAATGGCTCTCAAGGATATCCAGGATCCTGAGGTAAATAAATCGAGAATTGAAGACTCCGGGTCACCACCTGCCGCTGGGATTGCTCCGGATAATTAGTCCTTGTACTTGCTCTAAACTCCTCAATATCAGAATTTTTACTTTTTAAATTTTTATTTTGATTACCTGGGAATCCTTGCTATGTCTTTATCATACTTTGATTATTGATCCTGCCGCATTTTGAGACCGGCTTTGGTTTTGCAACATAAATGTTGACTCGATACAATTTATTTCCATACTTTGCTTTCTCACTATTTGGATCCTTGAACAAACATTCCTTTCACCTTAGCTATTTTCGTTCCTCAGGCTTCTCAGGGGAGTACGGAAGCTAGATTGCCTGACAATAACCAAAGAAGAGAACGTTCAAGAAGCTCAGTTACAGAGAAGTTGATCTTGATGCTCTTCTTGACATGTCTACTGATGAGCTTGTTAAGTTTTTCCCTGCTCGTCCCCGTAGAAGGTTCCAGAGAGGTTTGAAGAGGAAGCAACCCACAAACTTAAGTTTGCATCAAAAAGAGTTCTTTGCAGAAAGAGTATTCCATAAGTGTAGTTTTATCACAATCATGTCGGAAGAATTTCTTGCCTCAATTTTGATAACAATAGATGTTTTAAAGTTTGATAGTAGCATATTGCAATCCCTTTGTAATTTTCTTGGGTTTTTTGGTCGTACTCAATGAATATCTTTTGTTTCCGACTAAATAAACATGACTTTTATGCCCATCTTACTGTAGTGCTTTTGTCTTTAGTTCTAAAACTTCATTATTCTAATGCAAGATAAATTGAAACTATGTGAATACTCACCACTTACCCGAATTCGTTGTCTCCAAAGGTGTCTCCTTCACTTTACTCTTTTTAGAGGTTGTGCTCGTGCGATTATTTTTACTAAACCTTGAGCAAATAACAAATTCTTACTCATTTGAATTTAAATAATCCTTTTGTTTGTCCGGGATAAAATTGTATTTTTCCCGAAAATCTTTCTTGATAATTTTGGATTCAATTGACTACGAGTCTGATTTTTCTGGATTTACATACCCAAGAGTCTGTCTTTTTGTGTTTTGTCATTTCTAGATTTGACTTAATCGGATTTTATGTAACTCCGAGTTTAATTTTTGTGAGGTTCTGAGTTACTGACCAGGAATCAATCATCCAGTTCAATTCTCTTTTTATTAATAAGGCCTTATAATTATGCTGATGAATCAGACATCTCCGATCCATTTAGGCATTATTTGCTTAAGTGCAAACTTAAAATTTCGTATATAACTTGAGTATGAATAACACTCAGTCAATGCTTATGGTTGAAAGAGTCTATTTGATCAACATAATTCTCTTTTTGCTATAAATTAAGCATTTGAGAAACAAATTTATTGCAATCATTCAAACTTCGACTTAGTGTTTGGAACATAGTCCCCAATTCTTACAACACTTAGCTTTAAAATTTATAGATATGGCTTCTAAACCAACCAAACTTCTATGACTAGGCTCCTTGGAAGCTTCTTTGAGATCATCATCAATCTTTGGCCTTTACTTAGAGCGACACACTTGTTACTGCCTCGTTAAAAATCTTGCCGGAAAAACTCTTTCTTTATTTTTAGGGATAAAAATCGGGCGAAGGAAAAAAGAGTGTAACATGTGTTTGTTAAGTCCTCCGAATCATTATTACGACCTTCTTTTACCTCCGGGAATCAATCATCCTTACTGAGAAATGTCTCGTAATCAATCCTTTGCCTCCGGGCTCCATCTTTACTTGGAAGCACTCCGAAATTAATCTTTTGTTCTTGCAACAAATATAAAAAATTTCTTAGAAAAAGATCCGTTCAGACTTTAAACTTACCTCCAAACTATCTTGGCTTTAAAATCCTATTTTTCCTTTTTTCCAATCCATCAGACCCTCTTTTCTTTTTTGCACCCTAAAACGTTCCGCTACCAGATATTCCCACCCATTAAAATTTTTTGCTGGGACATACAGCACTCCCTTCGGGTTTGGAAATTCCAACCGTTTGAGGGGAGCCAATATCACGACATTTGTATCTTGAATCCAAGGCTTCCCCAGTACAGCCTTGAAACCCTCATCATCATCATCGATTACTAAAACCTTTACATTTCCTTTTCCGCCTCCGGTGGCTACCATTAATCCCACAACTCTAGATTGAAGTAAGTAATGACTCATTTCTCAGACAATTCCATTTCACCCATTTCAACTAGTTGTTCTACAACATCCCACTGAATAAGATTCATTTCACTCCTTGGTGCTACTGCTATTCCAGAAACCATAATACTATTGACTAAAGCTGATATCACCAAATCATTTGGTCGAGGCAAAATATCTCCTACTAACAGCACATCTTTCCATCCCAATTCTGTAGTCTTTTGCTTCAGTTCTTCCGTCGTCTCAATCCTTACAGCCGAAAGCACTTTTTCTTATGAAAATCCTGCTTCATCTGAACATGACCAATCAAAACAATCAACATTATCTAAAAGAAACTTACAAACTTTAAACCTGAGCTCCGAGGTACTCTGGTGCCCAGGCATACCTTCTTTTCTGATTTTCGATCTGAAAGGGAAATTCACTCACTTTCTGGCACTTCTTTGGATTGCTCGGGTTCATTAATTATCATGTTTATAACATGACGAGGCTCAGCCTGAGGTTCCTGCTTAACCGAGTCCTTGTGCTTCCCGTAGTTATCTTTAGCCCTATCACTTAAGAATTCTCTTAAATAGCCATCTTTCAACAACCGAACAACCTCATCTCTGAGGTGTCGACAATCGACCGTTCGATGACCATGGGTTCCATGATAATCGCAAAAAAAATTCATATTCTTCTGGCTTGGATTCGTTCTCATCGGTCTGGGTCGCTTCGCACCATCTATCTTATCTAGCACCATCTATCTTATCTATCACCGCAATCAACCCTACTAAATCAATGTTAAAGTTGTACTCCGACAACCTTGGATTTTCAATTTTGCTTGTAACTGAATCAACTGTTGCTGCCTTGGGCTGAAATCTGCGTCTGCTCTGACCAGACTCGCCCTTTCTATCCGGAATCGATCTCTCATACTGACTACCTCGGCTCCGTTCTGGTCTCGTTTGAGACTTTTCTTATTGACCATATGGCTGATATCTATCTTTTCTAACTCTGGAATCAAAATCAGCATTCCTTCTGGCCTATCGTAGTTTCGACTTTGGCCGGTTGAGCCTGCTGACAGCCCAAATTGATCATCCTCTACCCGAATTTTTGATTCATATCTATTGTGAATGTCCGCCCATGTTGTGGCAGGAAAATCCAATAGTTTTCCTTCAACTTTAATGAAACACTTGAACTCCTTGGGTTTAACACTTTGGCAAATGCCTCTGCTGCCTATTTGTCCGAAACGGCTGGAAGCAACATACGCTCCTTTTGAAAACGGATAAAAAAATTTCTGAGCAACTTGTCATCTCCCTGAGCAATTTTAAATATATCAATTTTTCTCGCTGACACCTTTTTCGCTCCAGCACGTGCCTTGATAAAGGCATTCACAAACATCTCGAAAGAGTGAATGGAATGCTCCGGAAGCAATGAGTACCAGGTCATTGCTCCTTTGGATAGAGTCTCACCAAACTTTTTGAGCAGTACAGATTCAATTTCATCCAGCTGCATATTATTTCCTTTGACAACACACGTGTATGAAGTTACATGCTCCCGAGGGTTAGTAGTCCCATCTTATTTGGGCAGATCCGACATCTTAAACCTCTTTGGAATGAGTTTAGGGGCTACACTTGGTGGGTATGACAGTTGCACATATCTTTTCGAATCTGGTCCCTTCAACACTTTGGGGGGGGGGGGGGGGGGGGCTCCCGGAATCTGATCTATTTGGGAATTGAATGCCTTGAACTCTTTCTCACTCCGATCCAACCGGCTTTTCAATTCTTTTTCATTTTTCTCGAACCGATTGGAAAGAGCCTCCAAGTACGGCATCACCCCAGGTGCATCAATATTGCCTCAGGCTTCACTATTTATTTCTTCGTGTGCTATCTCCGCAGTAGGCGGATCAACGTTTCTTTTCCCTGCTTGCAAATCCACAATGGCTTTCTGCTGTTTTTCCAATAACTCCAGCATTTTTGCTATTTTCGGATCTGCTTTTGCAACCGCTTCTTCTTCATCGTCATTGCGAGGAATGTTGTCATCTCTAGTGTGCTTAGATCCATGAGGTGAGTACATGATCTGCTCGTTCCTCGTAGGGTCATCTTCTACAATTTGATTTCTTCCCTGAGTGTTTGAATTGTTCAACACTCCATTAGCCTGATTTCCAGTATTCGTCATCTTTCAAGACTTATCTAGTGACAAGAAATTAAGAATTGTAAGCTTAATAGTTAGAGCAACAAAACAATATCACTATTATCCTTAGCCCCACGGTGGGCGCCAAACTGTTTACCCTAAAAAAAAAAAAAAAGAACAACTAAATTTGTTTAGTGGTTTAAAGGATACGTGATTTGATTTGTTATAAGTAACGAAATAAAACTAATTTATAGAAGTTAAAGTAATAATAGGCAAATTGAGTGACTAAAATAAATAATAATAAAGCGATTGAGCCTGGGCTTAATTGATCTTGGGAGCAAATCCTTTAGTAGGTTTCTTTCGGTGGAACAACTAAATTCTTAGACTTCTATGAACAAATATAATGTTCCGGAGCAACAGAGCAATTTAAGAGTAAATGTAAATGGCTAAGCTTGCAAGAACAATATGTAATCATTGTTATTCGATGATTTTTTTCTAGGACTGTTAAGCTCCTTTTATAGTACCAGTACATGAACTCTTAAACCAGTAATTTAATCCTAATAATGAATAATAATGGGCAATGAATATTGCCTTAATACTGAATCGTAACGTCAGCTTCATATCAGGTCCGATCTTGTATCGTTATTCCGCTATTAATTACCCGGTATAATTTCCTTCGGGAATTTGGTGTGGGTATTACCGGAGGCTTCCTACTCGCATTCAATGCCACAATTCTCAACATTCCATCTTCTTCGCACGTGCTCATGTATTATTCCGACACGTGTCAAGCTGTATTTTGTCATGTATACAAAAATTACTTCCTATTTTTTTACTAGTTAAAGCAATTTTAAAATAAAAGAAACAAGAAAAGGTTTCTTTAAAAAACAATATTTTTATTTAAAAAAATGTGTTTATAAAAAGAAAAGAAACAATATGTTTATTAGGAAAAAGGCATTACGTAATAATAGAGGCATTTTTTTTTAAATTTTTTTTGCTTAATTTAAGGATGAATGGAATGACATTTTTATTCAATTTGTTTAGGGAAAAAAAAAAAAATGTAGAATGCACACATGGTTGAGATGCATATTTTAGGAGAATTGCGTATTATTTACGCCCCAATAAATTCGAACCAAAAGATGAACACTCAAGAAAAACCAGTGGAAGAGGAGACAACGACGACAGGCGACAAAGAAGAAGATTCATCAAGTGCAGTAATGTCTGCTGCTGCTTCCGCCACAGACGGCGTCGCGGCGGCGGCACTCCGATCTGTAATTCAGCGGATTCAACACGCTGCCGCACGACCGGACCAAGTAAGGCTGGTTGCTGTAAGCAAAACGAAGCCGGTATCTCTCCTCAAACAAGTCTACGATGCAGGTCACCGTTGTTTCGGTGAAAATTACGTCAAAGAGCTTGTCGAGAAAGCTCCTCAGGTAAAGTTCCTCTACATAATTTGATTGATTAGTTTACTGTTCGAATTTTTCTGATTTGACCATAGCAGTCATTTTACCCAGGTCTATTCTGATAGAGTTCAATGGTCAAAGGGTCTATACTCGTATTCGATTGCCTCTACATAATTTAAGTGTATATTTATTATGATTGATTGGTTGGTTTACTGGTCGAATTCTTCTGATTTGATTGTAGGGTTTATTTCTGTCCAATACTAGTAGAGTTAATGGTCAAAAACACACCGAATTATCACTTTTTCGCGAACTACCAGCAGTTCCCTTTTACTACCTGAACTATCACCGTCTATGTATAGGACAATAAAGGTTTTCAGCTGTAGCTTAATTGATTTTCTTCTTGAATATTGCCAAGAGGAGATAGGTTTGCTATAGTATTATTGTAATATCCCAACCTGCTTATGCACTTGTAATGTCCGCTTTGTCCAATGGACCTTACTTATTATCCTTTGAGTAAGTCACATGGAGCTCAATAGTGTGCTGCCAAGTGTTCTTTGTCATAATAACTCAGGACTTTCCACGGTGTGACTCACCTAAATTGTCATGTGCACTCCTTCTTTAGAACTCTGCCAATCCTTGACCCGTCCTCCGTCATGGGCATCATAACTACATTGAAATGGCATCTTGCACTAGTTTTATTCTTCTAGACTTAGCCCGTTAGCCGTGTTATGTATCTATTTTCTTTTTCTCTTTTTTTGTGCTAGTTAATGTGTGTGTGTGTATGAGAGGGATTTTCGTCATGCTAAGTTATATTTATTATGTGGGCTGTTGTTATTTTCTGCGGGGGAAAATGTGAAGTATTATGTTTCAGATGAGGTGTTTATACTGCTATTGTTTGGTGAATTGCAGCTTCCAGATGATATAGAGTGGCATTTCATAGGGAATTTGCAGAGCAATAAAGTCAAGCCACTTTTAAGTATAGTCTCGTTCCTTCCTTCCTTCAATATTCCTTCTCCAGTCCTTTTCCTTATGGACCAATTAGATGAAATGTACATTTCTATGAAAATATGTTCAGATGAAGCAAAATCATAAAAATCGTGATTACTGGATAAATGTTGTTACAGAAATAAGGGATAAGACCTTTATTTATAGGGCAGGGCTGTTTCAAGAGTTGTAAACTTTATCTTGGTTAAATTAACATTCTTGCTTCATCCAATTTTGGTTATATTAAGTACTGCAAATATTTCAAAAAATGTTAGAGGTCGTGAAAGATTTGGCCTTCACTTACATTAGTAAAACAGGGGGACAATAAGTTTCTATATATTACATAGCGGTAATGAAGAGCTTGAGCCACTTTTTTGTGCAACTGGTATACGGCTCATAATGACTTCTCCTTCTCTTTGTTTTCAGTTGGAGTGCCAAATCTTGCTATGGTGGAGACTGTAGATGATGAAAAGGTAGCTAACACCGACTGCACTAGTAATTTATATCCTGTAAATAGCCTACAGGTTAACTGGTACCCGGCGCGAAATTTTGTGTTATACTGTTACATTGAACGTTAGAGCTTAAGCTATCTTACTCGTATTATACCAGTTGTAGTAAGAAGGAACTAAAGCCTGTTTTAGTAAGAAGAGGAAAATTTGCGTTATTGAGTGAGTTTAACTTTAGGGAATTTGTGGGGTTGCTACTAAATACATATGAATTCAAAAGCTTTCTGACCATGTCATTAATAGCTTTCTGAAGTTGTTAACATCTAGTTGGAGCTAGCAGAGACACAATATTATAAGCAGTGTTATTAAAAGCCATCACTTTGTCTCTTAAAGCAAGGAAGCAATGTGAAGCGAGGTGTTATCGCTTCACGGTGAAGCTAGCTTTATAGATGTGCTTCAAATAATGATGGTTAAAGTGATTTAACAAGAATCAGTTGCTTCTATGAATCTCAGCTTTGAGGAGTTGCATTAATATCAACATTATTGTATATTGGATGTTTAATCTTTTTGCTCAAGTCTTATGGACCTTGTCACACTTTTCGCTTTTAAAAACACCCATTATAACAATATCCTTCTGATAGGAAGTGGATTAGGTGGGTGTTTCTTGTTTGCCCATGAAATGAAGTTTATGTGAGGAATAAATTATAGCAATTGGTTTATTTAACTTGATTCTTTTTTATACCTCTTTGAGTCGGTGTAACTTTTTTTTTTTTTCTTCCTGATAAGGCTCTTTGAAGCTGATTTACTTTATTAAATGAAAGGGCTCTTTAGGTCTGCGTACATCTTGTCGTTACCAATTTCAAAAAAGGTCTGTGTACATGGAGCACAGTCAAGTGATAAGAAGCCCACCCTATGTTCCTGTCTATTCTTTCTTTCCGCATCAGTGAATGACTAGGTTCCTTCTTTCTATGTTTTACTTACTTCCCTTCGTTTTTCATCTCTATAAACATTTTATCTGCACTCCTTGATGGACAAGGAGATCCGGTACAAATTTATGGAATTTGTATGTGAACAAAGCTTGTTGAACCTCTTAATGCAAAGGAGGAGGAGTTTGGCTTTGACCAAGTTACCTTGATGTTATATCGCCAACTTTACCAAGAGTACCTTTTTGATCAATGCCTATTGAATGTGAGATTGTAATGGTTGCAAAAAAATCTCATACTATGCTCTGAAGGCGTACTTGATTCTGGACTGTCCCAAATTAATATTAGAAAACCTGTAAAACTTTGATTCTTCTCTTCTTTATCATTGTTTATCTTTCTTAAACATGCCACTGGTGGACAATTTCGAGGTTCATGAATTAGGATAGTAGTACTTATTGTCTGAAAATTTTGATTTGTAAGTTGCCAAAGTGTTCCAATCCGTGAATTAGTTAGTAATCCGAAAGGATGTAATGCCAATTGATGACTCGAGAATGCAATATCCTACCTTTAGATTTAGACCTATGTGTATGTTAACCAAAAAGATACCAAAAAGTTATAGGAACTCAAAACTTGTACAAGTTTACAGAAGTAGAAATAAAAAAGTCAGATAATGCCTGACCAAGGGCATGATAGAACAACTTTTTATAGAGTACTCCTCGTGTGCCCATAAAAATAACGTTCTTTCCCTTTTGATCCATCTTTAGAAATTTATAAAATAAAAAACTTTTCTCCTTCCAGCAATTCAAACTTATTAAATTAATATTAATTTATACAACAACAACAATAGTAGGATCAATCATAATTAAAGAAATGACTATAACATTGCACCTCAAACCTAATCTAGTTGGATCAGTTATGTGAGTCCTCAATATCCAGCTAGCTCTATTTGGACTGGTTTAAACTCCTATAGCATTATAACTGTGCCTACAGGCCCATTACCACACATTCAATATTGTGAGGATTGACTTCCTTTTATTGACATAGTTTATATTTTATTTTCTATTTGAGAATGGTAAAGGTATATTCATCAACATTAAGGAAATGTTACACCTTATTTACAGTTCGGAGAATTAGCACAAGCCCTGTTCACTGTACAACGATTCTTATATTTTTCTTACTGCACCCTGTAGATTGCAAATCAGCTTAACCGTGTGGCTGGGGACATTGGAAGAAAGCCATTGAAAGTTTTTATCCAAGTTAATACAAGTGGGGAAGAAAGTGGGTAACTGGAGTATGTCTCTGATTTATTAAAGTCATTTTGGTCATTGTTTGTGAAGGTTGTCATACTCAAGAAGGAAAAACTAACCGTGTTTGGATTCCGTTATTGCAGCTAAATCTGGTGTTGAACCAGATGGCTGTGTGGAGCTTGTGAAGCATGTTACTTCAAACTGCCCTAATCTTGAATTCTGTGGCCTGATGACTATTGGAATGCCAGATTATACGTCAACTCCTGAGAACTTTAAGGTTATCGTTTTATCTTTGTTGTTTCTTCTTGGCCTGGTTGCTGTAGTTATATCCTCAACTCACATATCCTGATATTTGTCGTGCTTTGGTTTCAGACTTTAGCAAGATGTAGAAGTGAGGTTTGCAAGGCACTTGGAATATCTGAAGATCAATGTGAGCTGTCGATGGGCATGTCGGGCGACTTTGAACTTGCTGTGAGTTACCTGACTTGTCATTAAGCACATCAAACCATTAGTAGCTTGCAAGGAACTTGAATAACACGAGTTCTCTAGGGAGCATGTGGTAGTCTGACACGCATACAATATTTCTTCTTATAAAGTAAACCAAGTAATGATTAATTAGAAATCTGGCTCAGTTCTCATTAGTGGTCTCTGTTATTAGAAGGGTTTTGAGTCTGATTACAATATCTGGACAACCAATTTGCCCAGCTCTCAGCCACACCCATGGGATTATGGCACTTATGCAGACTAGGAGAGTAGTTTCACCCTTTAACAGTTTGCTGCAACTCAAGTGTTAATCTGTTTTTATCTTTTGATATTTGCGCAATTCTTTGAGTCTTGAAGCAACCGTGAAGTTATCCTCGTGTGGCCTATAGGTCACAGATTTGAACTGTGGAATCAACTATTGATGCTTATGTTAGGATAGTAGGATTCCTACATGACACCCCTGGAGGTGTAGCCCTTCCCCGGACCCTGCGGGAACGCGAGATGCTTTGTGCATGGGGTTTTCCTTTATATTTGCGCAATTGTTTATTGGTTTCCTTTGCGTGATATTAGGTTAGTTTGCTGTTAAAGTAGAATTTCATTGATTAGTTGTTGATTCTTTTGTGTTAATTATGTTTGAAGTTCATGATGAGAATTGTTTAAGGAGATCTTATCAATGAAATACAGTTCCAATTTTCATCCTACCTCCAACCTGACGACTCTTACTGCGCTCACTCGTCATTCCTATGCTTTTAGCCTGTGACCCCCTTAATAATGTAAGACTTAATTTTCTTCAAAAGGAGTAGTCTAAGGCTAGTATATCAGGTAAGCATATTTTATAATTGGTGTCCTGCTGTGTGTGTGTGTGTGTGTTTTTTTTTTTTTTTAAAAGTAGCTACCACTCATGCTAATTAGCCAGCATTGGTATTGAATTCTACATATGCTCCATTTGACCTCATGTTAAGCTATGTTTGAGCACGACATACTTATAATGCTTCGCCTATTGCTACAGGTTGAGATGGGCAGCACAAATGTTCGAGTTGGATCTACTATATTTGGTGCAAGGGAATATCCAAAGAAGCAATTGAACTAAGCTTGATGAACCCATTTTTGTGAAAGAGCCTGAGGCAAACTTGTACCTTAAAAATTTGCAGCTTGATTGCAACATCTGGAGCCTTCTGCAGATAACTGATATGAGCAGCTTCTTGTTTGTACAATGCGACTATGGACCTCATTGGCTATGTGGCCTATAGCATCCGTTTTGTATTTTAATTATTATTAGTTATTATTACTGCTGAGCATAGTCTTAAGCTGTGATCTAGACGTTCTTAATAATGTCATGAGATTTGATATACTCTCTTCTAGATGTACTAATTGATGATATATCTTTAGAATAAAGACTCATGGCCTGGTAGGCTGGCCCTTGGATCTCCTTGTTGAAAGAACGACTAAACTATGTGGGACGGCTAACAGTCATAACTTGTGCAAACTTTAGACTTAGACATAATAGTCCAGAAGATAACAAGGATTACACTCTGGATACTGGACAAAAAAGACGTAGGCCAAAGGAACTGGTGCCACCAAAACCAAAGGTGGAAGTCGTAGGCCAAAAAAGAAATGAAAGGTAAAACTTCCAAAAAAGTTGGAACAAACAGCTTTGGTAGGAAGGTCACTGAGCATCGAGAAAACAAAAGGCTAGGAATGAAGCTTAATTTCACCAAGTCACTAAATTTAATGTAAAGTCATAAATTAATTTTTGTTTTAATAAAGTCATTGAATTTTACTCGTTATATTAGTAAAATCGTAAAAGTATTTTTTATCTTATTAAAGTGAATTCTAACACAAGAGGGCTGTCTTCTTCTTATTATCATAAGTCAAATGGTTAAGTCCTAGAGCCTGTTTGGATGGGCTTATGCCTTTTGCAGCTTATAAGCTAAAAAAAATAAGTTGGGGTAGTCTAACTTATTTTTTTGGGCTTATAAGCTGTTTTCAGCTTATAAGCTGCTTTAGATAAATTAAGTCAAATGGGCCCAATTAT
Organism: Lycium barbarum; assembly: GCF_019175385.1. Classification (NCBI taxonomy): domain Eukaryota; kingdom Viridiplantae; phylum Streptophyta; class Magnoliopsida; order Solanales; family Solanaceae; genus Lycium; species Lycium barbarum. The sequence continues at coordinate 71,815,990 of NC_083348.1, read as the reverse complement.
TTTTTTGAGCTTATTTTAAGCACAAAATGACTTTAAGCTGGCCAGCCAAACACTCAAAAAGCTGAAAACAGCTTATAAGCAACTTATAAGCAACTTATAAGCCAATCCAAACGGGCTCTAATGATGTGTTAGTTACTCATAAAAGTAGTCGGCGTACATGGTACCTGAAGGATTTTATTTTATATCATAATATTTTACAAGTTATGTTCTGCCCTCTTAAATAACTAAGGTGAACTTATGCCCTACTATGCATAAGTTTGATTTTGAAGGGCAAAAATGAAAGACTAACCAATTTAAAGGACAAACGGTGCAATTTCTTCAAATCAGTGCCTAGTGGTATACATTCCTTTCCAAAAAACACATTACATCATTATTTAAGAAAATGACTATTTGATTTGGTTTGGTTGGGTTTAAATTGAAGAACATGACTATTTGATTTAAATTTTGGTATACATTTTGAAAAGAAGTTATATTACTTGTAGTTCCTACAAATGATCGGAATCTTCTTATTCTTTCATTAGTAGGATTCTCCATTCGTATTCTGTAACTAGGAAAAAAAGAAATATAGATAAGCTAAAAATATAGAGAAAGAAAGGGAAAAACGTTATAAGGACGAGAAAAAAAAAAGAATAGAGAAGTACGAAAAACAAAAGAGAAACACAGCAAGAAAATGAGGATGCGACTGCATTTATCAAGTGCATTTCAAATAAATATCGGAACTAAACTCCCTAGCTAGCTAGCACGAACATGTGTAATAATGGGTTCTAGACTTGTAGTTTTAACCTTTTTTTTTCTTGTTGTTATTAGAGATTCAGGTATGTAGGTTAAATGAGTCTCATATTTTCAGGGGTGAAAGTGAACCCACAAATAAGTGATGTAAAATTTTAATCGGATATATGCATTTTAAAATTTAAAATTCTGGAACTGAAAAATAAAACATACTGCGTAGTTGGCTAGCGCGTACTTGTTCATGAATTCATAATACAACATTTTGAAAAAGAGAAAAGCAATGATCTTATTATTGGAGAAGAAGTTTAATATCAGTAAATCTTTTTCGCCCAACTTTAATAATTTTTCTTTGAGCATAGTTCTTAAATATTATATTCCTTTGGTTTGTAATTAACCTTATTTTCTAGTCAACTCTTTATTCACTCATGACTAACAATTAATGTTTAATCAAGAAATCTCAACGTTTGCAGACAACTCCACGTCCATAAATCCCACTTTTGCATCTCAAGCTGGGCAGCTCCAAATTCAACGAATCCTCATTCTCTGATTTTGGTGTTTGAAACTTAGTCACAGAGCAATCAGCATCAAAGAGTCCCGAAGCTGAAAACTCTTTGTCACCTCCCATTACAGGCATCAAAACATCCATCTTCGCTCTGCTCACATAGTTCCTTCTATAAGTTTGGCCCAAAACACCACTCACTTCATCACTGAGTGAGAAAAATTTGAACCCAAGTTCAAGATGTGCAAAACAATCATCTTTTGCTATGCCATAGTTATGAACTCTAGATTCTTTATCAGTAATAGGCACCACCTTTGTTGCAATCTTGAAAATGTTTTCAACTTCGATTATAACTTCATTGGTGTCGCTGGTTCGAGTAATGGAGGCTATTGGTTCAGTTTCAGACTGCCACCTGTTGAAATATAATATAATTGTGTAACTAAAAATCATGCTCTCTTACTAACATAAACTTTTACATGAGATCATGATCACACAATTCAACATAATATGACAAGAATGTTTGGGTTCAAATCTACAGAAACAGAATTTATTTACACCAGGTGGCCACTTTTGTTGCTTCGTATTTAGAAGTTAGTCACTTGTTCAAAATTAGACTCGTGATCCAAATTTTAGTTTTAAATACTAAATTTCATATCAAGTGGTCATTTTCGAACGTTAGATCACTAGTAGATTTGAAAGAGTGACTGACCTCTAATACAAGGCCACTAAAGTGGATATTTTGTGCAAATTAGTCAAAAGAAGTTATATGCTTCGCTCATTAAAAATTAGTTGTGAGAGGAGACATAATATAATTAAACATTACCTTGCGCCTTCGTTGTCGGGAAGAACAATAGTTTCACCGTCAAAGTTGAGGAAAAGGCGGTCGATGGCATCGTCCCATGTTGCTGTTTTTTGTGCTCCAACAGAGATGTTGTGAGTACCATAAAGTATACCGATGGCTTGAACCCATGTGAAGTCTCTTTTCATGTTCTCATTTCGTTTTCCTATGAAGTGGGCATTAATGTGGAAGTCAGAGTCTGAGACCAGGCAAAAATCTTTGTCCTTCTTGCCATGGAAGTAGAAGGTAATGCCATCTGCACCAATGAAACGTGGATCTTGGCAAACAGCTCCTGGCTTGTCACAATCTGTGTTCCAATAAATTAAAACACTCAGTAATTGGATATAACATAAGAGAAATGATTGCATGAAAAATGGTCCCTAAACATTCAATATGGTCCTTAAAACTCAATAACGACTAGAAAAATCAGACTGTCACTTGCCTGAGTTATAAGCTTCGATACTAAATATCAATACTGACGAGATTTAGTTACTTGACGTTAATTAATTAAGGTCTGTACAACACTTTCGTAAGGATAGAAACTGATTTTACTTGTCCTAATAAAAAGTCTTTGAAGACCAAATTTTGATCCTTAAAGAGTTTTTTGATTATTAGGTTACTTAACAAGATAACTACTGCTATATATGTTCATAATAAGTTAAATCAGTAACCTAGGTGCTATAACAATGTATCAAATTAAGCTTCAACTTGACAAGAGACACAACTCGTTTCACAAATATCAATATATATAAGTCAAATTAATCCATTAAAGAGCGCATGTGGAAGAGGAACTTACTGCAAACAGGTTTGCAAGAGACACAATCAACTTGACAAGTACCAGGGCAAGAGCTAGGGCACGTATGTTCTTGATTATAACAACTCGGGTATTTCTTGTTCTTGCACTTAAACTTCTTTGGAGTTGTTGATGGAGGTGATGTTGATGGAGGAGGGGAATAGGGAGGTGGAGGTGAGCCATCAATGCAAATAGGCTTACAAGAACGACACTCAGTTATGCAACCATTAGGACAGAACTTGGGACAAACATGGGGAAGATTTTTACATTGCTTGATCTCATCATCAGAGCAATGAGAATGGCTTGGATGGTAGGCTATTCCAGGAGGAGTGGCCTCTACTAATGCCACAAGCATTACCAAGAAAATCCCAAGTCCCACAACATTGTGGGCATATGATGCCATTTTCCTTTTTGAATAATTGAAATGTGAATACGTTGTTGAAATATTGAAACTGTATTGAGTTATGGAATTAGCTTTGGCACTTTCCCTTTTTATAGGAGTTGAGGATGAGAAAAGTAAGCATATTGTTTCGTGTCATAATGTCAACGTATTTAGTATAATTGCATGTTTCTTTATAAGTCATCTTGCACATGCTTCTTTTTACAAAGTCAACCCTCAATATTCTCTTTACTTTCCTCAAGTAGTTTGTCGCTATTCGTATTAGCGTATAGCATCACTTGATTATAAAGTTACGGAACATTTATTTTCACTTATTATAGAGAGCATCCATGCATCTCTCTTAAATAGCTTGAAAACATTAAAAGGAAGATAATTCTGCAGCCCATTCCTGTGGAAGGAGAAACTAAGTCCACCCTGCGAAACTATCAGGAAAAGGATATATAAAACAACAACCCAGTGAAATCCCACAATGTGGGATCTGGGGAAGATAGAATGTACGCAGACCTTATTCCTACCAATATAGGACGGCTGTTTCCGAACAACTCTCGGCTCAATAGAAAGCATAAACAGAGGTCATATAAGCCAAGAAATTCAAAGCGATATAGAAATGAAATAATAAAAGTGACTAAGCCATGATGAAACAGTTTGCAAAGGGAAAATGATATATAAAGGTGGAAAATGAGCGTGTTAAGTCAAATTTAAGTGGGTGAAAAATAAAAGGGGTTACATTGATAAATCTGTCATGACTTAGCTCACACAAATAAAGTTTACTTGGGTCAAAATGATTCGGGTGAAGATGGGTCAAAGAACGGGTCATCATCTGTCCAACATGACCTAGCTCCCCTCCCTTTTTGTGCGGCTTTGACTTATTTTGACTCAATAATTTGATGGGTCATTTCGAGTTCAATCAATATATAGGTTAAAATGACCCATTATTGATCGAACTCATTTTAGATTATGACAATGTGTGAGCAGATTGTGTGATACTGTGTGAGTTACTAAAATGAGTTAAAAATCACTTTTAGCAATATACATTCATGAGTAGCTAGAACGAACAAATGCGTTCTTAATGAAGGGTGATTTTGTTGGGGTTGTTTTTTTTTTTTTTTTGTGTGTGAGTGGGGGGGAGGGGGGGGGGGGTGGGGGTGGGTTTAGGTTTTGGCTTTCCTTCTCAATTAATGTAGTATGCAGTTTTTGCGTAATTTCATTAGTACGTAAAGAACGAATATAGCTGGTCAGATTTTTGCATGGCTTTCAGTATTAGGTCGTATGGCACTACACACAAAGTATGGTGTATTTTTTATTCCTCCACTATGCATGTGAGCATCTTTAGCTAGCTATATCTTTAGTTAGCAATAACATGCAGTAAGTCAGTAACGATAATTATTATCACCCCGTGGCGGAGCTAAGACTTCACTAGGGGGGTCAAAATATATAAAAAAAAAAATTCACAATGAAGTCAAGGGTGTCAGTATGTAATACGTGTACATAGAAAGTAAAAATTTACCCAGCTACACAGTGTAATTTTTCGACGAAAGGGTGTCGGTTGACACCCCTCAACTACATGTGGCTCCGCACTGTTATCACCTGTTACAAATTTAAAGTAGAAAACAGAAAACTTTGAGCGTGAATAAATTCATTGTCCTTAAAAAAAATATTGTCCGTATATCTTTTTAGGGGAATATATAAACAAGTTTATTCAGGATTCCACAAAGCCAAAACTTACACTTTACTGCAGAATGATTAGCGGTTGTAGGGATAGTGTGAATTTATACATGAGGAAGAAGCCTATTCGTAAAGGGTATCTTACTTCTAAACAAACACTTAGTTAATTAAAATTTGAAATTCAAATTTAAATTTCAAATAATACTACAATCTGTTACAAAAAAATAAAACAAAAATAAATAGTCTCTTATTTGAAGGTCCGACCCAGACCACACCCAAGTCCCAAGTTCAAGTCATTTATTTATTTATTAAGATTTAAATATGTAATATATGATACTATACATACAAGAAACTTGGTGTGTCAAGGCATTTAAACCCTCAAACTCCTATTGGAATTTCTTTACCACACAAACTATCCGACATCACCAATGTACGTAAGGGGTGTGATACGATGGATGAGATCGTTTCACCCTTGGTCAAAAAGTTCCGGTTCAAGTTCGAAATAATAGGAATTGTTCTCCCTTTATTGAGTCTTACGCAATGCAAATATGAATTTATTGGGCCAATGAGTACGAATATCAGAGGCTACACCAAAAAAACCATTGTTTATATCTTCTAGCTACAGCTGTTGTGGGCAAGCTGGTTTATGACGATATAGGAAAAAACATATATTAAATAAGAGTAATGAACTTAAAATGTGGTAGTGTATAGCTCAATTATAGTTAGCACTTTCTAGTTACGTTCAAATTAATTAATGTATCCTCCCTTCGAATTTGATATGGTTAGAGACACTTTACTTCTGATTATATATAGTGACTTCTAATTGCTTCATGTCTTGAATTTAGTTAATTTTAATTACATGCAGGGCACAATTATATATATTGTAAAATAAAAATTAGTAGGTGATTAAATATTTGAATGAGTTTTCAAACGCATGCCATAATAGTGACTGACCTTTCTGCATTAGGGGATCTATCAAACCCCCTATCGGTCGTCCTCCCTTTAAACAAATTGACAGCCCTAAAGAGAAATCTTTTTCAGTAATGATAGACTATATAGTTTAATTTATATATGAACTATATTACTGACCGCATATAAGTTAGATACCACGTTTATCAAGTCAAATAACATAGGGGGTTCAAAGGGGAAATTCGTTCGGAGAGAAGACCAAAATTCCCTTGGTCCTTCTAAGGACCAGCAACATACCTGGATTTACCGTCCATCCAGAGAATACTAGTAGTCTATCTTAGAAACCATTGAACTTGCTGCCAGCGAAGGGTTTAAGTTAGTGCACTAACTAGGTTGTTTTTTCTCGCCTAATGGCTCATAAGTATTTTAATCAATAAACAAGTAACTTATGCCGAATCTCAAATTAATTGACTTCTTTTCGAGAAGTCCTTATTCATTCCTTCGCTGAGACTTAACAGTCATAACTTGTGCAAACATTGGACATATATAGAGCCCGTTTGGCCAAGTTTTTAAATTTTTATTTTTATAAAGTTAGAAGCGTTTTTTGGCTTTCCAAAAGCACCTTTTTCTTATATTTTAGGTGTTTGGCCAACAAAATAAAGTGCTTTTAAGAAGCAACAGAAAAAGTTTTTCTAGGTTTGGAAAGAAGCTAAAAGAAATTTTGCTTCTTGGGAAAAGCAGAAGCAGAAAATTATTTTTCTCAAGACAAAAATATCCCTACTATAAATATATATTTACCAAATATATCCCCCATTATTTATTAATTTTTAATTATAAAACAACCCATTTGGTTACTATGTATAGCAACTCATTTCATTTTGATTCTTTAATCATGAACTTCATATAATTTATTTTTTCGTGATGATTTTTAGTATATTTAAATCATCATGTTAATATTATACCAATATATAATATTTTCTTTCATTTATCTATGTATTATATTTTCTTTTGAAAATTTTAATATGTACTTTTTTATTTTAATTAAATAAAAGTATAAAGTAAATTTTTTTAATTAAAGTCTTTCATAATAGATATTTAAAATAACCTCTCTCTATAAAATAATCTTAACAGTAAATGTCATTGATACTTATTCTTTTCATAATTTGGCACTCAATTTTTTTAAAAAAAAAAGAGTAGCCAAACACACTATGCTTATCAAAAACATTTTTCAAATGAATTACCAAACACAAACTGGTTCTTATCAAAAGTATTTTTTCAAAAACACTTTTAAAAAAATAAATATCAAAATAAGCAGATTTTAATCGCTTGGCCAAACAAGCTTAAAAGTGATAGTCCAGAAGACAACAAGGATTACACTGTGGATACCGGCCAGGATGGAGAACCGATGCCACCAAAGCCAAATGTGGAAGTCGTTGGACAGTTATAAGAACAAAGGCCACAAAAAGAATGGAAGGAGAACTGAAAAAACTTCCAAAAATGTTGGAACAAGCAACTTTGGTAGGAAGGTCAATGAACATAGAGAAACAAAAAGGTCAGGAATGAATAGGTTAATACCACCAATAATAACTAAATTTTACTTATGTATTAGTGAAATCAATTAAATTATTAGTTTTTGTCTGATAAAAAACTACTGATCGAACCATGTATTAGTTATTCAATTATTTTAGTATGCGAGATGTAATAAACAACGATATCTAGATTGAAATATCTCATGGGATTAGCTATATTCCACCTTCTACATGAGATAGCTAACTCCACCATTTTAGTAGATCTCATGGGAGAAAATAATCTTGCATTTTATCCCATGAGATAGTTATCCCATTCCGCATACCAAACGAAGGGTTATTTGGATACTAGCATAAGTTACCGATCCCGAAAGGTGGGATAGCAAATTTCATGGGTATCCTTGTTTATCCCATCCCAGTAACCAAACGACTTAGGAATCGTTTGGTTCGTGGACTAAATTATCTAGGGATTATAATCATGAAATTATAATCTTTGAACTAATTTATCTCACCTAAAAGGTGAAACTAAATAGTAACAAGTTTGATGGGATCATAAATAGGTATATCCAGGATTAAGTTGGAATTAAATCTATACTGTATTTAATTGACGGCGATATAAATTTTACTTTCAACCAAACACAATATAAATTTAGTCCTAGAATTAATCCTAAAATATTCACCTTTACACAACAACCTCTTAACAAATGGAAATCAAAATCAAATTAGTGCCCTATAGTATACATTCCATAATTATTTGACAAAAAGTTGTGTGCAAATAAGCCAAGGAAGAATGTCACCATGAATTATGCACAAGCTCAAACTCAACATCCTCTTCCACCCTCTAACCACCAAGTCCATCAACGCTACTCTCAACCGCCTTTCCTCAGAAGGTGCTCACCATCAAGCCTTACTCACTTACAACAACTCCATGCTCAACTCTTCCATATCACCTGACCCTTTCACTTTCCCCACACTCCTCAAATCCTGCATTTCCCTTAACCTCCTCAACCACGGCCTTTCCCTACACCAACATATAGTCGTTAATGGGTTTTCTTCTGATCCTTATATTGGGTCTTCTTTAATCAGTTTGTACTCTTCTTTTGGCCTTACAGAACATGCACGCAAAGTGTTCGATACAATGCCTGAGAGAAATATAGTTCCGTGGACGGCTGTTATTGGGTGTTATGCACGGAGTGGGGATTTTGAGCATGCTTTCTATATGTATAATGATATGTTACGTGATGGAATAAAGCCGAGTTCTGTTACATTGTTGACGTTGCTTTCGGGTGTATCGGAGAGTGTTTATGTGGAGTGTTTGCATGCTTGTGTAGTGAAATATGGTTTTATGGGTTATATTGCTTTGTTGAATTGTATGTTGAATGTGTATGGTAAATGTGGAAGAATTGAGTATGCTAGGAAGTTGTTTGAATGGATGGATGAAAAAGATATCGTTTCTTGGAATTCTTTGGTTTCAGGGTATGCTTTAGTGGGGAAAACAGGAGAATTACTGAGGTTAATGTATAGAATGAGGTTGGAAAATATATGGCCTGATCATCAAACGTATGGGTCGTTGGTTTCTGCGATTGCAAAAGAGGGTAGCGCTGAATTTGGAAAAGTGGTGCATGTACAGATAGTTGCTGCTGGATTTGAATTAGATGTGCATCTTGAGACATCACTTATGTTTATGTATTTAAAGTGTAGGAACATGGATTATACGTTTAAGATATTTGAGCGAGCAAAAGATAAAGATGTAGTTTTGTGGACGGCTATTATCTCTGGACTTGTTCAGAATGAACGTGCAGATAGAGCACTCGAAGTGTTTCAAAGCATGTTGTGTAGCAGAATTGAACCTTCTACAGCTACCATAGCAAGTGCACTTGCAGCTTGTGCTCAATTAGGTTCATTGAAAGTAGGAGCTTCTATACATGGCTACATGTTGAGGCATAGAATAGCCATTGACACACCTGCCCAAAATTCACTTGTCACTATGTATTCAAAGTGTGGCTACTTGAAGCAAGCTCTTGTTGTTTTTGATATGATCAAAAACAGAGATGTGGTCTCCTGGAATGCAATTGTTGCAGGGAATGCCCAGAATGGACATTTATCAATGGCCTTGCATCTGTTTAATGAAATGAGGATAGCCCATCAAAGACCTGACTCAATAACAGTGGTTTCCCTTCTTCAAATTTGTGCCTCAATAGGAGCATATCATGAAGGGAAGTGGATTCACAACATTGTTGTAAGGAGCTATCTTGAACCTTGCGTCAAGATAGGGACGGCTTTGGTTGATATGTACTGCAAATGTGGTGACTTATGCAGTGCGAGGAAGTGTTTTGACAGGATCAAAGAACATGATATAATTTCATGGAGCACAATGATTGCTGGATATGGTAGTCATGGTGAAGGGGAGACTGCCTTGGAGTTGTATACGGAGCTTGTGCGAAGCGGTCTTACGCCAAATAGTGTTATCTTCTTATCCGTTCTTTGTGCCTGTAGTCATAATGGACTTGTCAACCAAGGCATGAGCTTGTTTGATTCTATGGAAAGGGATTTTAAGATTAAACCTGAACTCGAACACTGTGCATGTATAGTTGACCTACTTTGTCGAGCTGGTAGGGCGAAAGATGCATACAACTTCTATAAGACGAAATTTCCAGAACCAATGACCAATGCTCTAGGTATAATTCTTGATGCTTGCAAAACAAAAGCCCTGGTAGAACTTAGGGATGTTGTTGCCACAGAACTCTCAGAGTTGGATCATGGGGATGCTGGAAGGTATGTGCAATTGGCTCATAGTTATGCTTCAATGGCCCAGTGGGAGGGCGTTGGTAAGACCTGGGTCCAGATGAGAGAACTTGGGCTCAAAAAGCTTCCTGGTTGGAGTTTTATTGACTTACATGGAGTAATAACAATTTTTTTCATGGGCCAAACCTCCCATCCTCAGCAGGAGGATATAATGTTGGTTCTGAAGAATTTGAGTGAAGAGATTACTGAAAGGGTAATCATGTCAAACATAGAGAATATATCATAAGCACTTATGTACACCATCTTCCCCGAGCTGTTTTTTCCCACTGGGGATCGCTGATGTCAAAGGCTTGGTAAAACCCAGACAGGAACGGAAAGGAGATATCCGAGAGTAAATGTCAATTTGCTCTCGATGCCATTATGCAATTAGGAATTGAGAAAGGGCATATCAGTTTAATCTGAGGGCAAGCCAGAATTCTGCAAAGTGTTACAACTGCTAACAGGCCGAGGATCTTTCGGAAACAGCCTCTCTACCTCCACGAGGTAGGGGTAAGGTCTGCTTACACTCTACCCTCCCCAAACTCCACTTGTGGGATTACATTGGGTATGCTGTTGTTATTAAAACTGCTGTCTACAAATCCACCATTCAGTTGCTCAGTCAGCAATGGAACGCAATGTATGTCCATGAACATCAGAACTGAATCTAACATGTGACAGCAGACAGGTGTTTAGAATATAGCACATTGGTCGAGGGAACTGGTTGTCATCTTCTAATATAATCTTGGACAATCTTCACCTCATGAGTTAGCCCCACATCTGTTTTCTTATATGCTAATAGGGTCAGCCCATTCCAGTTTTGGTTTGTCCAATGATGGTCCATATTGTTCACAGTCACCAAATTTGCAGTACTTGGGCCGGGCCGTGCTGGATGGGTGTTACAATCATGCACTTTTGTTGAGGAAATGAATTGTTGTCTTGTATATTCTTTGAGCAATCCTCATTTCACATGAGCTAGCTTTTGGAGATGAATTAGGTATAATCACTATATACAAAGGACCACTGAGGAACTCCAAAGCGCCAGCTAACTTGAATTTTATTTTAAAAAATATGAAGTGCAAGGATCTGCAGAATTTGAGGAAGCTCCTTGATTATTTTCCATATAAAATTTCATCTGATGATATTAGTAATATATATGTATATTAGTAATATATATGTATATTATACATATAGTTGTGCCAATACCACAGTAATGAAGATCTTTACTTATAGTTAGTATGTTCGTATATGATATTTTGTCATGTATGGCAAACGAATGCAAACCTGTACACCTGCAGGGTTTAAACTCTAATGTACTGAATTTGATAATGTTTCCTTTTTGGCTTTGGCAACCGGCTTTTTATTCTTTGCATTGGGATCAAGTTCATCCATTATGCAAGATTTAATCGAATAAGCATCAAATTGGTGCAACTCGGGGTTTAAATATTGGTGAAGTACTAACCATGACCTAACCAACAATATCAGAGCAAGTACTTGGCTTGGGTAACTTTACAACGTTGAGATGTGTTAATAACTTTGTTGGAAAAAGGAAAAAAAAAATGTGTAAATAACTTTTAACTGTATTTGTTGCTTTGACATTGCCGAGGTTATTGCTCAAAGTTGTACTTGCATGTGTTCATATAATTTGGTTGCTTCCACCACCGGATACTGGAACTTATAACATCTCGAAAAGAGATTTTGTATGTATACAAACATACAATATCATGTTATATACACTGCACACACGCAACCCCTCGAGGGGAGTGAAGCAAAAGTTACATATATGGACTTTGTTAACCTACTACAGTATCTTTTTAGGGAATGATTAACCCATTCTATGGGTAGGAATAGTGAGGATATTTGAGGAAATTAGAAAATGGGCAAAATACTAAAATATTACCTCGGCAAGTTAGCAAAATTTATATATGAAAAACAAATGTTTTGCATTTATCGTTTTGACGTAAATATGGGTATGAGTAGTTTTTGCCGAAATAGGCGTATATAAACAATTGTTTTTGTTATTCTCGTTTCTTTCTTTCTATATTTTTTTTTTTTAACTTTCATTTGTCCCCTTTTCTTTACCTTTGGTGCAGACGGTAATCCACCTAGCTTTGTGATCATGTCTATCAGAAGCTATAGAACTTCGGTATGTTTCTATAAACTGAAACCAACATTTCAAAAAAACGTAATGCTAATATAAAAAGGCGTACGTGTCGAATGTGTTGGAGTTACATTTTTGGTTACCCCTAATTATACGATTGTAGGGGGCAAAAATATATTGTCTTCAGAAATCATGTAAAATTGTACTTTTATATTTTCCTAATTTTAACAGTTCTAGTTTCCATTTTAACATGTCCCAAAATGTATGCACCAACTCTCGCATGCATAACAATGACCGAGTCTTAAATATTAGATATCAAAAAGAAAATTTCAATAAGAGCTCAATCGCAGTTATATTATAGATCCTGAAAAACCTCTTTAACATAGAAATAACAATTGAAAAAAGAGAAGAAAACATCCAAACACAAAGAGAGAGGAAAATGAATAAACATGGAAGAAGCAAATGGAGTGGGAAGAAGGTGATGTTTGGGGTATTAATTATGGGATTGTGCATTACTGCTTATGTAGCTGGTCCACCCCTCTATTGGCACATCTCTGAATCTATTTCTTCATCCACTCACTATTCTTGCCCTTCTTGTCCTTGTGATTGCTCTACTGATCAACCCCTTCATTCTTTTTCACAAGGTGTGTGTATATATATATATATACCTCTTTTAATTAATTTCCTCTCTTCATTGTTTCAGTAATTCACATGCATCTGCATAATATGTAGTTGGAGTATGTATGTGTATAATTCACTGCAATGCACTTTGAATTCAGTGAATCTAATTTTAGATCTTGATTCTATATATATATATATATATATATATACACACACACACACCTCTTTAATTAATTTCCTCTCTTCATTGTTTCAGTAATTCACATGCATCCGCATAATATGTAGTTGGAGTATGTATGTTTATAATTCACTGCAATGCACTTTGAATTCAGTGACTCTAATTTTAGATCTTGATTCTTGGAACTTCGCTAAAAATGGGATGATTAGGACAAAGTGATTGGTCAATAATTTCTTTCTTTTCTTAGCTTTGGTTATTTAGAGTCCCAGGCGGCAAGAAGTGATTTTCGCTTTGTTCTCGCAATGTCCACTTTTGAGTGTCACTCGGGCATGTAGTTGTAGATAAGTTAGTCTTACATAGTAAGCTGAAATCAGCATAAAATGAAGGGGACGATCTTGTGTTGGCTTTACCAACTTATTAGATTGCGGCTTCTAGGTGGATGAAAGCGGGGGCAGGTACTCGTGTGAAGACCGACTTTCAAATACTTATAGGCAGGTCTTTCTTTAGAGTAGATTCATTCCAGAACAGAAAACCGAATTTCGAATCAGAATCGCACTTGGAGCCTATCGCTACAACGAACAACACACCAACGAACAGACTTTCTACGCTAGTAGGGCTTGTGGGGAAAGCAAGAGATCTTATTTTATCCCAATTTCTAGAAGGCGAGGAAGGTATTGAATTCACTGACTCTAAATTCTGAATCCACCTCTACTGCCTTGCATATGAAAAGAAAACATTTTAGTTCTGGAATCTACCTCTATTGCCATGCAAATGAAATACTGGTTCATAGCTACTCATTGAGATGTTTTCAATAGTATGTTTGACATGGTTGACCTCTTTTTTTCTTACCAGGTGTGAATGTGAGTACTTTTACAGGTTAGTTTTCTTAACCTTTTGGTAGTTATTGCATCAGTTTCTTTGGTTAAATAGAATGAGCATCAAACATTAAGTAGTCATTACAGCGTATACTGCTCCTAATAGTAATGGAGCTTCCAAAGCAGACCAAAATATTAAAAGTACTATATGGGGGAGTCAACAAATTTTCTTTTATTATAATTTTCTCTAACTTTTTAAAAATGTTTTTGATCATTAGCTATATTGACTTGTAGTACTTTTCATATAGTTTGCCAATGTATATATATATTTTTTTTTTGAAAACATGAAAAATCTATACCTGGAATTCACATTGAAACTCAAGTGTTTTGGCCCTCATGCTCCCATCCTTCCACACAAATTGAGACACGGGGAGCATTAATATTTGCTACTCCGTAGTTAATATTATCACCTCTTTTCTTGAATGACAGCTTATTTTTCCTCTATTGTTTCATAGATTGCATGGAACATGATCTGGGGGTGAGCGATGAAGAGGAGAGAAACTTCACAGCTCTTTTGACAGATGAATTAAAGCAAATGGAAAGTGAAACACTGGAAAACCAGAGAAGAGCAGACATGGCACTGCTCGAGGCAAAAAAGATGGTGTCCCAATATCAAAAGGAAGCAGACAAATGTACATCAGGGATGGGAACTTGTGAAGAAGCTAGAGAAAAGGCTGAAATTGCTTTAGAAGCACAGAGACAAATCACTTCTATGTGGGAACTCAGAGCACGCCATCAAGGTTGGAAACAAGAGCTTGTTTAAGTTAATTAGAGCCTAGACAAGTTCTCAATGAAGCAAGTAAACAGGCACTTCACCAATTTCTGATAGCTAATATTAGTATTCGGCTAGTCCGGACATTTCCCTAATTTTCCTCACAATTGAAGTCACAAGGCCAGAAACAATCAGACAGTATTATTTTAGATAAGCAAGGAACAGAAACATCTCGATCTTTTTATAGTTTTAACGGTTTGGATTCACTTCAGGAAATATATCTTTCTCCTCAAAGTATACCTTCACTCTGGAGCACAAACTGGTTGAAATGTTACGCAAATTACATTGTATAAGACCATTCCCTCAAACCAGAGCTTGAACAAGAGCCGCAACTGTAAGCAAAGCCTTTTTCAATTAAGATAAAACAGTCATTTAGTTATCTTCCTGTACGGGTAGAAAGTAGAAGGCACCAGTTACCGATGAATTAGTTGAAATGCATGCAAACTAACCCGAACACCATCATTAGAAAGAACTATTTAGTTATTGCACCTGAACTTCAAATGATCGACAGGACTGAGCGATGAGATTATGTCCCTTTTTTGCTTGGAGCACTAAAATCTAACCAAAGAGACCAGTTCTCCCGGTTGAAAATTGACAGAATAGACAAACCTTCTTTAAGCATATTTGGGGAAAAGAACATAAGATTGTGGAAGCTGGAAATAGAGGTATTTCCCGTCTCAATCATACGCGAATCAACAATCATTGCTTTTCCAAATTCGAAATATAATGCACTATATACCGAACAAAAAAGAAATAAAAAGAATTCCTAGCATTTTAGACAGATACCATACAATGAAATGCCATTTCTTAATATCTACAGGACCAAGTCTTACATGAACCATACTACGATCAGCTTCCACCTGTATATTTCCTAAATCAGTAAGCTAAAGGTGTTGTGACACACTCAAGTTGTAATTCTATCAAGGGCAGCTAATACCCTCATCGAAGTACAAAGAAAAAAAACTATTAAAAAGAGACTGATTAAAATCGTCGTGTTGAGTACATTATGGAGGCGGCGTTGAACTGAGAAACTACTCCTTCACTCAAGAGGCGCATAGCAGCCCCCCGCGAGAATTTCCTTGCAAACAGAAAACAGGGGACCAGAGTAGAATTACTCCGGCACCACTCTGTTCTGTACTCGCTTGCATAGTAAACATTGCGAATATCCTGTGAAAATCGGAGGGGTGGCAAGTTGCACAAAGCAATCAGTTCAGTAGGCAAGATATCTTAATGCAATACCAACCAGAAGAGTTGAAGAAGCAAAGAAAACTAGAGAAGTTGAAGAAATAACCAACAAAAGATTTTAAGAAAGAAAACAACTAAAGTCATGGAAGGAAAACCAAAAGAGAAAAGTCGAAGATAGAAAACCAACTGAGGAAGTCAATGAAGAAACAAAAGGCAAAGCCAACAAAATAAAACCAATGGGAAAGTCCACAAGGAAAACCAACAAAAGAAGTCGAAGAAAGAGAAGTTGAAACTACGCCAACATGAAAATGTAAATAGAGATGATCATAGCGCCAAATGCCCAAGCTAGAGGTAACAGATTATTATACACATCCAATACATACCTTTATTCGCTTGATCTGTACAGGTCCAGCAACTGCATAGCTAAATGTTATGGGATGCCAACCCTTTTTCTCCATATTTGTCACAGATTCGTTCCACTCTGTATAGGTTATCGTTCTACGTTCAAGTTCTCCTTCCACATCATGCATCTGTAAACCAATAAAAATCTAGAACCTTTAGTCCCGAAGAATAATTCTCAAAAGTTTGCCTAAAAGAATGGAGTTACAAAAGAAAGATGTATCGCGGAGTCCTGCGAACACACAAGAAGACTAAAGATGGAAAGTAGTCAAGGTATAATAAGTCTGATACTTACCGCCAATAATGTCTGCACATAGTGTTCATCTGGAATGCAGTTGTGCTGCTTTTGAAGTTTCTGCAAGATTTATTGCAAGGTTAGAAGAAACAAGTATCAACTGAAAAGTGAATGCTTCAGGAAAAAAGGTGCACTAGTACGAATTAACAAAAATATAACGAGTAGAGGCAAAGTCATAATCCTGTATGCCTGTACAAGTGTGTTTTTTTTTGTTTTTTTTTTTGGTGTGGGTGGGTGGGGCGTGGTGGTGGTGGTTGGTTTGGGGGGGGGGGGGGTGTCTAGGAATGACAAAAGTAACAGAGCATAACGACACAGCCGCAACTTCGCACGCCATGAGGTAGCAAAGGATGGGGCTAAGCGACAGGAGCCGACTGAGAAACACGTCGGCACAGAGCCATGGCCCAACGCATGGAAGTGTAGGGACAAGAGGATGGTGCTGCAAAGGAGCACACACAAGGCAAGGCAACCACGGAAGTGGGAAAAAGAGCACTTGAATAATGTACATTGGATCCTCTTTTTCTCAAATATTAATAATGTCAAATGCATCAACTTAGCAGAATGCACACTAACTTACCATATTCTTTTTCCCCTTACTGTCTTCCAGCGGTGGACGTCTCTGCAAGATTAAGATCCTGACTCTATTAGTTATCAGATAAATGAAGCATATGGATATCAACATTTAGTGCAACAGTGTAAATCTACACTTAACAGTTCCAATTAGAGAATGTAACTGACAGTAACAATCCAACTAAGGAAGGCATTAACTGTGGCATGTTCTTCATCGGGCAGACATTAGTAAACGGGGCTTTTCGACTGTTGAGGAGCACCAATAATTTTTATAAACCTGAAGCACCAATGCTTTATTAAGCATGCATATGTTCAACCTTATAGCACTATCTATTGGGTAAACATGTATGTGAAGTTTAAAGAGAGAAGAGCACATGATACGAACCTTGCAGAACATCTTGAAGACTCGAAACACAGCATCATCATCTGCAACCACTTCCGCGTGCTTCCTGATTAAAGTGATCCACTGGACTAAAATGTCAAGTCAAAACTCATAGAAGCAGATAGTAGTGGATCATACTGTCATACTCATGTCACAAGTCATACGAGCAGACAGTATATTTTATCGATTTGAGATATTATGATTTGTTAAAACCACCCCAGCTTCAAAAACTTAAGTCTACCTTGCTTATAGATAAAAACACTACTTTAACTTTAAAAGGTGAATAAACTGTTTACCAAGGCTTGGACAAATGAGAAGAAATCACCTAGTGTTTTTGCCTCCGCTGGGATTTGGACCTGATACATCATGGTTCTCAACCCACTTCACTGACCAATGACCACTAGGCCACACCCTATGCTTAAAAATTTCATGTATTATATTTTCACATATTGACAAACTAATTATTTTATCCAGAGACAAGTTCAACAAAGACCATCAAGTTGGTGGGTAACCCCTTCTGAAAAATATCTTTAAATTTTTGTTAGGTAGTTATATAGGTTGACATATTTCAAGTTCATAGGAACTTTTTTTAAAAGAAGGTTCATATGTGCTTTTTAGTTGTCATCTGCATAAGTTTTTTGCAAACCTCTTTGGTTCCTGAGTTACTTTTCACTTTTGTACATCCTTTTCCTATTTGATGGAGTTGGTAACTGCTCCTCCTCTTTGATCTTTGAACATGATTTTGGATTAATCTGAAAAAACAAGCATTCCAGAGCTTCTCTAGAGTTTCCTCACCCAGCTTGTCTACAGCCCCTATACTCTATTATATGCCTTGGATTTTTCTTTGTAAGAAATAAATGAAAAGTCAACTTCACTAGCGCAGCTAAATAGTAAATACAGAGGTCAATGAAGTTCTTTTTTTCTTTTTTAATCAGGACAGGTTAATGAATTTCATAATTGAGGTTGGCGGAACATAGATGTCCTTATACAATAATTTGAGGAAATCCTACCGATTTATGTAAATCTACATATAATTCGGATGGAAGGGAGATTACCTGTGACCCTTTTCGCCATTTGTTCATTGGTATATAGGGTGACATCTTTGGGTTGTAGCGACCATCCTTTTTATCAAGAAAACTGGAAGACAACAAAAAATCATTCATTCACTGTTAATGCTACTAACACAAGAATTTGAAATAATCCTTTAGAAATTCAATCGATCTTTAAATCCTGAAACCAGTTAAGGAGTTGATTCATTGCAGAAGGAACGAGAAGAAAAAGAATCCAGTTTCTTTGTCTATCCTTTCCTTCCAGTTCCACCAAATCAACCACCTGTCCAGCCATCACGCAAGTTATATCATCCATTTTACCTGTCCACAAAGCTCCTCGGAGAAGCAATCAAGTAGTTGTATATGAAGCTAAAGTTGTACAGTGGGACACAGCTGCAATATCAACCATTAGATAATTAGAGAAAAATCTTAACACCAAGGCATAAACCATAACTCAATAATTGGGTAAAACAAACAGAAGGGAAATCCATGGATAGAAGAATTGAAACACACTACATATGAAGTATGCGTTCTCATAAGTCATTAACGAGAAGTCAAGAAGATATGTTGCATAGACTCTCAAGTGCAACAGCATACTGGACAATTTGCAAGCTATTTAGCATGGACAGTTTGTGCACGACAACGTTTGGAATGTGTATTCGTCTTCGTTCTTTTCTTATTTTTTTCCCTTTTTTGGATAAGAAATGTGTATCCTGTCTTTTAAATCTACAATGAACCTGTACCAAGCTAGAATATGATTGTGCTGTTCATTCAATAATTCCAGTGTGAATTCACTTTCTAATAACCCTTATAGTTTTTCATTGATATGTCCTACATGTCATGTCATGTCATGTCATTTTTTTTTTCTTCTTGAAAATCAGTGGCTTAGGTCCTTATCCTACCATATCGATGTCTCTATTAAACATAGTAACGATAGCAACGCGCATCGGTGCTAAGCATGTCTAAAAGAGTTGTATAACTGTTCTTATGCAATAGGAACCAAAATTATTATAGCTCACCAGTCTTGATATCTAACGCAAGTATTACCTTGAACGCAGTTTAGATGACCATGTTTAAGCAGTGTGGAAATTAACAAAACAGAAGGCGTAAACAGGTTAATGAGTTTGAGATAACCAATAATAGAACTGATCTTAGTTAGGTATGTACTCCAAAGGAATGTGTCTAAAGAGTTTGAACATCAGGGAAACTTCAAATATATGAAGGGGGGTGTTTAGAAAGACACTAGACTTCTCCTTTTAAGGGAAAGAATCAAGTAATCGGAATCATGAGAAAAAAGAAAGCATAAAAAATATCAGTTTGAAGGCAGGAGGTAACCAATAGCCGAGCATGGCATGCATCTACAAGGCACATGCATGCACTAAAAGCCATTTACATAGACTTATCTGAGAGATGTCATACGTCAAGTGTTTTTGAAGTAAACAATATACCTGTCCGACAGGAGAACAAATCTTTGATTTGCAGGATCATCAAGTGCTGCCCCAAGTAATAATTTCTCAGCTCGGATCATACTTGATTCTCCCCAAGCTACCTACAGGTCACTCTTAATATCAATCTGGTAAAGACACGAAAGTGATAGAAAGAGCAACGGGAAGTAAATGAATAATACTAAATTCTTTGATGAGACACAGATTTTAAAATGTCAAATTGACTTTAAGTCTTTTATTGATAGTAGTGGATACAATTATTAAAGTACTCGTAGTAGGTAGTCCAATCGAAAGTATCCGATACAGGAAATATCAAATCATTGTTTGAAACTTTTAAAAAAAGATTTTGAATCTTGAAAGTCGTGAAAGTTATACAAAATAATATTACAAATGGAATACCGGGATCATTGTCAAACAACTCCATACGCCCCAAAATGGAGAGAGTCATATAAATTGGAGTGGGTGGATTACCATATACCCAACCTAGTTCCTAGGTTGGTGAAACAAGAATATACAAGCTTTAAGGTTTAGAATCTAAATTTACAACATATTGGAGGAATTAACATGCAACCTACCAAATCTCTACATACAAGCTCAATCAGATACATTTCCTGATAATATTCGAGAGCAATAAACATAAACAGACCAATCAACAGGACAAAAGAAAAAGACAAAAAATGAATTTCACTGAATTAAACACTCATGTCACTGCAAAATGAAGTTAACCAAAAAAAAAAAAAAAAAAAAGAAGAAGGAACATAATAAACATACAAAAAAAAGTTTTATATTACAATGTAGCAACACAGTAAGCAAGTAACACCACTTACCTTGATGCTATTTGTCAATTGGCGATCATAAAAGAAACTCGATCTTGTTGTAGACTCATCAAACACAAAACCAGGCTCCGAATGTATATATATTGAAAAATTACCAGTGTCAGCATTCTGCAAAAACACCAAAGAGATAAACAATGTCAAATAATGCAGTTTCTAAAACAGCCAATATCAGCGAAACCTAATAACTTTCACATTTTCCATTATGCTCTAGTAAATTAAAAAGTAATTGAACATTCACTACTACTCCTTGTGTCCCAAACATTCACCACTTACCTTGATGTATTTTTTCACCAAATTAATATGAGAAAGGTTGCAACTTAAACTACTTTTCATCTAGTTTTCAAATATATAAATTTAATCTTAAAATATTGAGTTAATCTAATCCAATATAGCTTCAAAGTTTAGTCAAATTCTCTCCAAAAGCAAAAAGTATCATATAAATTGGAAAAAAGGGAGTAATTCCGTTTATGAAACAGCAAAAAAAACAACGGAAGCTAATATTTTTCACATTTCCATTGTGCTCTAGTAAATTAAAAAAATAATTGAATTCTCACTAGTATTAAAAAAAAAAAAAAATTGCACAGTTGCACATTATGAAGCTGCAACAAGAGTTTGATCATCAGAAAAAAAGAACGAAGGAGGAAAAAAAAAGAGCTATCCTAATCCTAAATTTAGTGAATTTTGCTAAGGCTAATTAAAAAATTGAATTTTCACTACTAAACCAAAAAAAAAAATTGATGTATTTTGGTAAGGTAAAGGAGAAATTGAAATGTTATCTAACCTCGAAGAAACTTCCCCAAAGGAAATCGAGAGGTAAATCCCGACGTACGAGAAATAGGAAAGCAACTTTAGGATTGCCGATATAATCATCAACAGCTCGAGATCTACGAGAAGAAGTAGAAAAGGAAAGTTGTTCGGAATCGGAAAGAGAATAGCTTTGTAGCTTCCAAAAAGCTAATACACAAAGACTAAGAGAAACAACAACAACCAGTTTCCACCATAACCACAACACATTTCCAACTGACATTGAATTCTTCGTCATTATTCTCTTTTCTTCTCTTCTTCCTTCTCTTCATGAAAATTATAAAACAAAATAAAATTAGAGTTGCACTTTATCTTTCTGTGTATAATATATATATGTGTGTGTGTGTACATTGAATTTGAGAAACGACACCAAATGCTAGCTTTATTTTTGGTTTCACATTGACTGCTAGTGCTTTCCCTTTTTGTTCTGTTTCTTTACTTGGTGCACAACTGTCTCAACAACAAGGAAAGGGAAGACGTTAACGGTGTCGTTTTTGCACCTTCTAATTTACAACTGTATACGTCATCTCGTGTAGATATTATATTATGCACTGATCATACAATTCTCCCATCCGTTATAATTAATGTGACATAATATTACCTCAGTCATATCTAATTGTTGTTTTAGCTCTTTTCACTTTTATTTAAAAAAATAATAACCAAAAGATATAATTTACTAACTTATTCCTCCTATTTATGTTTTTTAGAATTGAGAGGAACTAACTGTTATACTTAAATTATCAACTTTCATCTATTTTTTAAAGTAACAATTATTTTGAGCTAAAATAATTGTTTATTTGGGACAAAGTATTAATTTTCATAATTAGATTATTTTTATGGTCAGGTCAACTTACTAGAGATATCCTCATTATCCTAACTTGGAAGTGGAACTAATCATCGAGCAATTATCAAACAACTATAATTTGAAAACCTATATTTAGACAATATCAATATTTTGAATGTTTAATATTTTTATCAGTAACTATGTATTAAGTTATATATTAGAACTTTTATATTTCAAGATTTAATAATAATAAGTAAGTGGACATAAAAGAATTTCATTTGGGTTGCGGGAGGTGTCAACACCACTATAATTAAAATGTTTCCAAAACCGTAGACATCATTGTATAAAAAAAATGGTAAAATAATTTTCGATATTGTTACTACCTTATGCAAAAATGCTACAGAAATCTGTACTTTACCCTCCACGGAATCGAGAAATTTCAAAATCTGTCAATAATTGTTTGGATGCACAAATCATCGCGACAATTAAAATGATTTTGGCACCGACCATTGAAGAACATGGGAGACTTCGTCCTTGTATAGCTAAAGTTTGTCGTTACACCTATTCTGTTTGGAACTTATTATACTACCTAACTTCCCAAGCCAACTTTGAACATCAGCATAGGTCGACACCTCCTCAGTCCATCACATAGATCCAAAAAGTTAAATCATCCACCTATTACTCTTGTGACTAATATATACTAGTATTATATTCATATTATTTGTCCTTCTGTTATATACCTCTCCAAAGACACACTTAATAATATTAACCATAAGAGTAACTGTCTTAAATAACATTTTATCAGTTTACCACTCTCTAACTCTTTTAAGTGTCTCAATTAATTTACACTCTGCTGATTAGAGCAGTAAAATTGAATTTAGAAGATACGTCAAATATTTTGAAAATTTTGTTTACTAACATTTGGGACTAGAGAGAGTATTTCTGTATATTTTAAACTATCAATGTATAGTTCATCAAGGAGGCAACATTGGTGTATCTGGCTATCTGCTATGGAATGCTACATCTGCCATTGTTCAGCCAGAAGTGAAAATGGTGCCACTTGAAAATATTGGAAGAGTAACTAATAATCCTTGCAAAATGAAACAATGTTCATTGAAGTTGTGAGTTATGATGTTTCTAAACCTTCATATATAAATACAACAGCATATTCGGGGTACAATGGTACAACAATGAACATAAATTACACATAATCTAATAGCTTAAGCTATATTCAGACCCCACCCCCTCTTCTCCTATACAACAAAGCCTATTCCACTTCCATTGATGGCGAGCTTATTGTCCTCTATAACAATATTGTACAGCAAAAAGAATTATGGTACAGAAGCCACCGCTGCTTGCTACTCCACGGTGTTATTAATCCATCAATCCTTATGAAACAACACAATGTATAGAGATCCAGGCATCATACATCAGCTATTGTTGAGCCACCTTGGCCTTTTTCTGCGTATCTATGACGATATTCAGAATTTTCCCTTGGACATATATTCTCTTCCCAATCGATTGTCCATCCAAAAATTTGGACAGTTTTGTATCAAGTGAAGCTAATCTAAAGGCCTCCTCTTCTGTGCATGTTTCTTCGACCTGTATGGTACCTCTAGTCTTTCCATTTATTTGAACCGGAAGGACTACCGTGCTCTCTTTTAAATATGCAGCATCAGCCTGTCATGATAACCATAAATCAGTAAATGTTTCACCTAGTTCAATGATTTAAGATCTTCATGAGCTACTACCAATCCCATAAATTTAATTTGTCTCTAGGGGCTACTATAAACAACAAAATGTTTTCATGTTTTTCAAGTTATCTGGGTTTAGCCTGTCTAATGTCTATATTGAATATTTGCTGAAATGGACTCGTGCAGTATAACAACAAACTGAACAACTAAATATGTAGATAACGAGAAGCTGTGTAGAACTAAATATGTGGAAAAGTTCCTGGTTAGGAAGAAGCAAAAGCTAATGGAGATGAGTCTAGGATTATAAAGAGCGTAGAAGTCCTAATATTATGTCTTCACCATGAAAAGTGATTGACGAATTCAGCAAAGCTATTGCAGTTTCGATTTGATTTCCTTAGTCAGATTAACACATAACGAGAAGCTATGTAGTAGGATGTTTCTAACTTAGCTCCCTTTTCTTTAGCAACAGTAAAGAGACTAGGAAAAAACAAGTGAACCACATGGTCTTCAGAATGGCCTGATGGGGGAGAGGAATAGAGAGAGAAAATCTAGGATCAAGAAAATGCTCACTTTAGGGAATGGCTCATATGCCAAGGAATTCGAGTGTCCCAGACGAGACCAGAGCTCCTCTGCCATGTGAGGTGCATATGGTGAGAGCAGCAAAACAAATGCTTCAATAATTGATCTCGGAAGTTTGTCCCACTAAAAACATGAGAGCCAGAGGATTAGTCAAAATGCTATCAGGTAACTTGTAATGAATATAATATAGCTAGATCACTCTTTGTTTCCCCTTTTTTGTTATTTTTCAGTTGAAAAAATTAAGTGTCCAATTTGATCTCAGTTCGATGAAGTCTACCGTAGAGATAGCCTCTTACAAAAATGTAAGGTAAGACTGTAAAATAGACCCAGGGGGGCCAAACCCTTCCCTGGACTCTCTTCATAGAGGGAGCCCCGTGCACCGAAATGCCCTTTTCTGAGTGATGTCTACAAGCATTCAGTTGGAAACTTTAATTTAATAGGGAAGGAGAACAGCTAAAGAAGTCCTCTTGGGAGTAGTCAACCAATTTTGTATTTCATTCGCCTAAAGGAAGAGACTGAAATCTCTTCCCTTATGTAATTAACTCTTACAAGCACATCAAATGTTTGGACTAAGCTGCTCTTCCAACCTGCCCAAGTTTGACAACGTCGAAAATTTGACACGATTGAAGTGACGACTTTTTCCTTACTTCCTAAAAATTGATCCAACAGACTGACAAGTTTAGGAAAAAAATCGAAGTGTGACTATCCCCTCTTTTTTCCTGTTTTCCTATTTTTTGAGCACTGAGGGGGAAACGAGGATTAATAGAAACCTTATATGCTGCGTTAATAAACTCCATCATTGCAGAAATCCCAGTGTTGAACCGAGTTCCTTCAATTTCTTCAGTTACCTGTTATATTAAACCAACTTGCAAATCAACAAACGGTTGTGTAATAATAGGAAGTGCATCAACATCCAACCAAATTCCATCCCAAAGGATACATGCCAGCCATATCCAATGACAAGTAGTACTACCTTATCAATGCATCTGTGCAAAGAACGAAGTTGTTCAATCGAAGGTTTCTCATCAACCGTGACTGTTCCATCCGGATATGAACCAGTGGGCAAGGCTGAGCCAACAACCAATCTCCAAGATCTTGCTAGGAAACGGTGAACGCCTTCAATACCACTTGTATTCCATGTTTTCGAGTCTCTATCAGACATAATGAATATTTTGCATTATGCACTAGAAGATATGCTGTGTGAATACAATTTTGAAATGGTCGTGTACATATATCACAATAAACTAAGATTTTGAAAAGCAAAAGAAAAGATAAGGCTGGACAGGAGAAGCTACCTTAATGGACCCATAAACATTTCATATAAGCGTAGAGAATCTGCACCATACTGCAAGACAACATCATCAGGGTTGATGACATTTCCCCTACTTTTACTCATCTTGTGAGCTCGGGCAATCAAACGAATGTTGGGGTTGTCTTTCAATACAAACAAGTCACCAGATTTCATGACCTACACATCATCAAAAAAAAGTTTCAAACAGATGAACTATATTCTGAAAACTAAAATTAACATAAAAAGATGCTAAAAAGATTTTTATAGAAGCTAAGTAACTGAACATAATCAGTATACAGTACACCTTTTCCTCAGGTATTCTTTCTTGCTTATACTCAGCCGGCTCATCAACTGAGTCTGCTGATATCAAGTTCCCTTCATCATCTTTGCATGCTGTATATTGAACCTGAAAACTTGATTGTTAAAGACTGACAATGAAATGATGGGACTTTCAAGACCAAGCAAATCGACTTACTTCACCAAGGATGATGCCCTGATTTATGACACACTTAAATGGTTCCATTGTTGACACAACACCTATGTCATACAGAACCTGCAACAATGAACATAGTCATGATTTTTAACAGAAATGTTAGAGAAGAATATAACATGATCTTCTGAATTGGGGGGGGGGGGGGGGGGGGTGCAATTCAGAAGGACCACACAAAAAAAAAAAGGGTGGTTTGGGTTTGTTTGTGTGT
The DNA here is from genome assembly GCF_019175385.1 of Lycium barbarum. NCBI lineage: Eukaryota > Viridiplantae > Streptophyta > Magnoliopsida > Solanales > Solanaceae > Lycium > Lycium barbarum. The sequence goes on along the minus strand of NC_083348.1, from coordinate 71,789,292 downwards.
GTGTGGGTTGGGGGGGGGGGGGGGGGGGGGGGCAATTCCTCTTGCTTGGTAAGCAGCCACTAATACTTGCATTAGGGTAGGCTGTCTACATCTCATCCCTTTGGGTGCGGCCCTTCCCCGGACCCTGCTAACGCGGGTACTTTAGGCACTGGGCTGCCCTTTGACCTTTTTTGGTTTCTTTGTCCTCCTACCTCCTCATCTATTTTTCCAAATATATGCTCTGATTCACTTCGCTTGTCTAACAATGTATTGAAGTCCAATTTAGGTTAGTGAAAGAGATTCATCACCCATAAAACCGGTAGCCAAGGAAGAAGAAGAAGAAGAAAGTCTTGGCTCATTTGGATTAACTGCAATACTGACAACATCTGCAGTAGCTAAAGAAGGGCAACCAAAGCTTGAAACTGAGAGAATTCATTTTATTTGTAACAAGTTGGCAGTACTAACCTTGTGCCAGAACCTGGCATACAGTAAATGAAGAACAGCATGCTCAGCACCACCAACGTACACATCAACAGGGCCCCAGTACCTATAAGAAAAAGGAGTCCAATGGGTGGCTAACACTGAGAAACACCAAATCTAACTTTCCAAACTAATAAGTATAACAAAATGAAAGCCAGAAAAAACTGGAACTATTGATTGGACACCGAAAGTGCAAACTCACTGTTCTTTTGCCTTGTCAACCAATGCACTGGAGTTCTTCGGGTCCATAAATCTTAGATAGTACCTGTATATTAGTGGTGGGTGAGTGACAAGGTTCAACGAAAAGCAGCAAGACACAGATCAGACATATGACACATCCATAGGAACCTCAAACGCAAAGATGATTATTTCTTTACAACACAGATCTCAGAAGGGTGAAAGTTGCATTGGTCTTTTGGACCACACATTATCAGTTTAAGTACATAATATTAAGTATTCATCGATTCTTTGCTTTCCTTATATTTACTTTCAACACCGTATTAAGCAGCCAGATTTTGAGTGACAACATTCGACACTCTCCTCTTCTAAATGCGGTAGGTAAGTGTAGGCTTTTTTACTTCCATTACTACCGGTGACAAATATGCGCCTAGCGCCACCCACCATGGAACAAGAAATTCAAAGTAATTTACTTCCTTTCTTCTTCTTCTTCCTTCTTTTTTTATATGATAAGTTCAGAGTAAAATTCCCTCCAATCTGCTTTGGCTTGTACTATTCTATGCTCTTGCCCATATTATCATGCTCCTGCCCCCAAACACAAAAATATAAAAGATATATCCCAAAGTAGTTTTCCCCCCTTTTGACAAATGACAGCCATATACAATATCTAACAACAAAACTACTAGTTAAATGCAAAGTCCTTTTAGGTGGAGAACTTGTGAAAGGAAATAAACACCCAATATTGAAGGAAATACATAGTTGATTACCAGCAAGAACCAGCCCACTGGGGCATGGTGTTTGTTTCTCGCCTAGCAGGTTTTCCAGATAAAGGATCTTTGGTTATAACCTGACAAATTGTTCAGACAAAATAATGCATATTATTACATGAAGTGTGGTAAGCCTAATAGGAAAGAAGAAATGGAAAAAGGAAAAGTATCAAATGACGAGGAACCAATGTTTAACAAGTTGAAATCTCTCACACTAGGCAAAACATACCCAAGAATCTGCTTTGGCAAGAGGTGGCTCCCCTGTCCCTGTGGGAGTGAAATCATCCAACTCAGGAAGGGTAAGGGGCAGCTCGGTTTCTGGAACTGGAATACCTTCTCCGGAATCATCCAAAAAGATAACGGGAATAGGCTCCCCCCAATAGCGTTGCCGAGCAAAAAGCCAGTCCCTTAACTTGTAGTTTACCTGAAGCAAGATAAATTTGGCAATATGTAAGATCTTATGAGCAGTAGAAAAATGAGAATTGCTTCCTTCATACTTGACTTCATAATTCTGTTTAAGATCATCATCTTTCCAGAAACTGATATACAAGCTGAAGAGGTATCCTTCATAAATCAAAGGAAGTTACCTTTTTCTTCCCGTTGCCACTTTTCTCAAGCCATTGGATGACTCTTGAAGCAGCTTCTTTGCTAGGCAAACCATTAATGTCAAGCCCTGTCTCTGAACATGATGAATTTATCATAGATCCTTCACCTGAATATGGTCTCTCGACATTGCCACAATCGCCATCATCTGGTCTTACAACCCAAGAAATTGGGATACTGTACTTCATAGCAAATTCAAAGTCACGTGTGTCATGGGCAGGCACAGCCATTATTGCTCCTGTCCCGTAGCTGCATCATAATTGGTGCACTACTATTAAACCCCAGAAACATTGTCAACATGAAGTTTGTAAGACAAACAAATACTTTGGTATTAGGTGCTCATTCATTACGAGAGCATTAATACAGTCATGGACTCATAGCCATAGGACATATCTTGCTAGTTGAATGTACAACAAGAAGATATAAGTAGGCAGACAACCTTCCCAAGACATAATCAGCAACCCAAATAGGAACAGCTTGTCCATTGGCTGGATTTTTTGCATAACACCCAGTAAAGACACCAGTTTTTTCCTTTTGAAGCTCAGTCCTCTCAAGGTCACTCTTTTTAGAGGCAAGTTCTCTGTACTCCTCTACCTGTCTCACATCCGTCATCTCTTAAAAGAACTAGAACGAACAGCATTCTGAGATTAAGAAGCTCAAGGGGCAGAAGAGCATACATGTTTACACTGTGCTTCAGATAAAAGTGATGACAGAAGGGGATGCTCAGGTGCAAGAACTAAATATCTGCACAGCAGAAAAAAGGATTAGTGACATGTGAATGTAGTTTACAAAAGGAGGTGTTAATGATTAGATGTCAAAAGCAAAATGCATACGTTGCACCAAAAATAGTGTCCGGTCTTGTTGTATAAACTGTGATTCTTTTCTCCTCTTCCTGACTGTTGCCATTTATGACGACAAAATCCAATTCTGCTCCTTCTGACCTTCCAATCCAATTCCTCTGCATTTCCTTTATACTTTCAGGCCAGTCTAGGTCATCTAAATCCTCAAGAAGCCGATCAGCATAAGCAGTAATCTTCAACATCCACTGCCGCATAGGCTGCTTGGCAATAAACAATGTACTGTAAAATCATGAAACCATCCAGGCCATGAAAATAAGGACTAGACATTGAGTGGTTCTTTGAGAATTTCCTACCTTAAAATATAATAGGGTATAAGAAAGCCTACCTTTCTGATGACTGGATGCCCCCCTCTTTCACTTACACCATCAACTACTTCTTCATTTGCCAAGACAGTGCCAAGTGCTGGGCACCAATTGACAGGCACTTCAGCCTAATATTGGATTCGGAAACGTTGGTAAGTCGAAGAAGGTTACTTCAACCTACCACTGAGCATAATAAAAATGGAGTTAAGAAAACCTGATAAGCTAGCCCTCTCTTCAGAAGTTGAAGAAATATCCACTGAGTCCATTTGTAGTAATCAGGTTCGGTCGTAGAAATTTCACGATCCCAATCATAAGAGAAGCCTAACGATTTAAGCTAGAAATCAATATAGATATTAGCAAAGTGACATTTTTGAAGAACCATCCTATACGACGAAAGATAGCAAGGGATTAAAATCCCATTAAATAACTGAAATAACATTCTTCTCACATAGATTAGCAAATAAACTCCAACAATGACAATTTAAATGCTCTGAATTTTGCAGGGAAAGCATCCTTTCTTAAAGGCATTTATGGGCATATGGCCATATAAATATCAGCCAAAGTAGAACTAGCCAGTGAGGAATGGAAGAAAAGTAACGGAACTAAAAGATGGTGGGGCATGACAGCAGGCTCTTGGATGGAGAGGTACAAGATAATATCGTAGCTATCATTTTAAAAGACAGGGACAAGTGGCCAAGACCTGAATTCACGAATTCTGGTTCACCTATATAATTTTTGATATAGGACTTTTTACTGTTTCTGACCTTAAAAAGCATGCACCTGCTATACACTATCATGAACAGGCTAAATTCCCCTTTGGTGCTCTGCCAAATTAAATGCAGATAATCTGAGGATTTGCCAAGTCTCATTAAACTGGAATATGACACTTATGTACACGAAAACAGCTCAAAGTCTATGTCCACCGAGATGAGAACCTGATTCTTACACTAGGATTGCGAAAAAAAAAAATAAGGATTTGATTTCATGGCTAGAAATTCGGACTCTTGGATAGGATTAACAGCCTCAAAGTAAACACCAAACATAGTCACCAAAACAAAAGAAAGCAGTAGTTACCTGCGAGGTGAAACGACTAATATTCCTCAAAGTTGTGATTTTTGGATGTGTGCCTGTCTGTCAAAGGGAAGGGAAAAAATTAGATACCTGCAAGTATTACATGGAAAACAGTGACTTTTGCAAATTTACCTCAATAGCGTATTGCTCAGCAGGTAAACCAAATGCATCCCATCCCATTGGATGCAATACATTGAAACCTTGCATGCGTTTAAATCTAGCAAGGATGTCTGTTGCAGTATATCCAAGTGGATGTCCAACATGCAAACCAGCTCCACTGCAAGGATAAATAAAGAACCAAAGCAAACTTAATAGGTCGTCCTCATGCAAAGGGAAAACTTTGTCCAATCTCAATGGCCAAAAAGTAGAAGTCCCGGACCTCAATGAATGAAATTTTAATTCCTACGTACCGAAGGTCAATTGCCAAAGCTCAGAATAGCTTGGCAACTATCTACACCAGAATATTCCTTCCAATAACTGGCTGTCAATTTTGCACATAGGCAGAAAATGCACTTCTAGGGAAACTATTTTTTTTTTAAATAAGGCACTTAAGTGTAGGGAAACTAGGGCACTCAATCAGTATATGGTTGAATTTGATGAGTATGATCAACATTGGTAGGGCTTATGCTATACTAATGTGGAAAATCATGGACTACTGAATAGCTTCAGTAATAATTTTATGAACAGACGTAAGGAAATGAAATGCTATGAATGTTGGTGCTATTAACATAGTCGACACAACATCAGTTTAAACCGATAATTTGAATGAGTATGGCTCTGATACCATGTTGAAGTTAGTTACCATCTGATCTAAAAGCTTAAGCTATTAGAGATAATACACTTTTTACTAAATAATGCCAGTGTGCGACCCTCTAATGTAAAAGCGTAAGTTGTTCGAGAAAGCATACTGTTATTTACTTAATTATGTCAGCATTGCCCCTCACGTGCAGGCTTGATTCCTTTTTATGAGCCAAGCATATACAGGTTCTTTTTTATGATAGGTGATAGTGAGACTTGACGCCAGGACATATGTTGCTCCGATACCATGAGAAAGAATATGAGCATACCTTAAGGCAATGGGTGGAGCAATCCAAGATTATTTAAGCTTGTTCAAAAACCCAACACAACCAATAAGGAATAAGTGTATTCTCTAACATCCTCCAGCACGTGTAACTCGATTTTCGCGTTTACACATGAACCAAATATTTTATTTTTAGTCTTTGTTTAGAGATTGAAGAGTAGCCCTGATGTATACAGATTACACTGAACGGGCTGAATGGTGGGACTAGAGCTAGGGGAGAGTAGGCTCAACAGGAGAGGGTCCGCCTATAGCAAAGTTTGTGGCTTGTTGGGCTGAATTGAGAGAGAGAAACCCAGACCAATAGCACATGAAGAGAGAATGAGGTTTGCATAGAGGCTTACAAATGATAAAAGAAATTGTAATTTATAACTTTTTATGTAGCTCAGTATATGTAAAAAAAATTAGAAAACGAGAAACCACGGCCTTAATTCACATGGAAAGTTAGATACGTAAGTTAATCTAACAACACTCATGCTACAATAAAAAAATTGTCTAATAATTACATAAAAGCAAAGAGCTTTACCATTTTCAAGTAACAAACAGCTTACCCACAAATATCGTGTACATACACAATGCAAGAGTCGGTACCAATGTACGTCCAAGTTGAAACTAAGACATATTTCCAATTAAATTGCCTATATAGATCTTTTCTTTTAATGTGTCCTGTCTTTCACTAGGTTTGCATGGGTCCCAAGATATTGTAGGTCTTTCGAGATAACTCTCTTCCATGTGATTTAGGTCTACGTATCCTCTTTTAACACCTTCATTCACCATAACTTCACAGCAACAGATTGGTGCTTCTGGAGGTCGACATAGGACATTAACAAATCATCTCAAGCGATCTCTTAATTTATCCTCAATATCTGCTACTTTCACCTTCTATCCACTTAGTATTTGCATCTCTGCAACATTCATCTTGTAGATGTATTGGACTTTGACGGCCCAAAGTCACTCACATATAACATTTTCGGTCTATAAATATTCTACATAATTTACCTTTCCTTTGGTAGACATCCTTCTATCATATAATACCTCAGTAGCACTTCCCCATTTCAAGGTATAGCAAACACAACAAACACATTATTAACATTTTGTTAACTCGAAATAACACTTTTCAATTACTTACAAATATATGTTGTCAAGCTAAAGTATTTATGTCTATATAAAATATTATTAGTATAAAATATTATTAGTATAAAATACAAGAACGCAAACAAGAAAGATTACACTAACTTTTTGTAAAGTTGAATTTCCATTTTTTTTTATCAAGTGTATTTCCATTCATAAAAAATGGCCAAAATGGTTGTATACAAGGATATACTAAAAGGTAAAGAATCTACGAAAAGACATAATTCTCTACAAACTCCACCCAATCATCTATACAACAAGGAACTTTATGTATGCACCAATAGAAAACAATGGAACAGAGACTACTGCTCAGGTGGAGAAATTTGACTCTACTCCTTCAAACACTCACCTATTTCTCTCTCTCCAAACAACCCACATTAACGCAAGAGGGGCCCTGTCCCAAGCCCTTTGTCTTCTCCCGCTCTTCTAGCTAAGCATCAACTCTTTCACAGTTTTTAGCATTACCCATGAAGTGCAAAACCACCTAAACATATCCCATGATAGCCTCATGGTAAACCCGCAATATAAAAGAAAATAATCCATGTCCTCGACCGTCTCCTTACACATATAACACCAACTGACGCAGACAACCTTCCGCTTCCTAAGATTTTCCGCAACCAAGAGAAAAAACATACCTTCCTCGGCACCCTTGGAATCCATATAGACTTACATGGAAAAATGTGCTCCTCCTTAGCCAATAATTTCTCATAGAAAGACTTCACATAGAACACTCCATTATTCCCGGGGCCACCGCCAAACATCGGGTTATCAACCGATATGACCTGCCTATGTAACAAAACTACCAACCTTTAAAACTTAGTCACTTCCCAATTTTAAAATTCCCTTCTAATCTCAAATCCCAAAAAAACCTCCCCACCTTGTATCCCCCTAATATGCTGTATTGTCGAGTCTCTTTGGCAAGATATTCTGTACAATCTCTGAAATTCATCTTTCAATAGAAGTCCCCGCACAAGCTATGTCCTCAAAAGTTTACTCTTCCGTCTCTAACCTTGAATGAGATATTTTCCCAAAAATAATCCCATTTCTTCATGACCTTCCTGCACAACCCACAACCGAAAGACAAAGTAACATCTCTAGTTCTCCATCCCCATCCTCAATTCCATATTTATCAGCTATCACTCCCCTGAGTCCCCTCCATAGAACTTTTACCTCTATTCCGAACCTCCAACGCCACTTGCCTAATAAAGCTTTATTTGAGACCTTTAAATCTTTAATTCCAAGACCTCCCCATTTTTTAGGAGATGTGACAGTCTCCCACAACACCAAGTGAAATTTTCTTGCCCAATCTACCGCATTCCATATGAAGTTTCTTTGAACCTTTTCCAACTTCTCCATAACTGAAGTTGAAGCATGAAACAAAGACATGTAGTAAGTGGCTATGCTTGATAATGTGCTCTTAATTAACACTTCCTTCCCGTCTTTGGACAAATATCTTTTCTGACACCCCGCAAGTCTCTTTCCACACAATATGATCCTTGTTCCAAGCACCTAACGGTACTCCAAGCTCCATATATTTTAAAGAACTAACCTCAATCATCATTTTGCCAAAACAACAACAAATCTAACAAACTCAAATTGCAACAATGGTTATTTTCCATTATTTTCAAGCTTTCCCAACAACACCCATTTGATTTATATTTGCTTTTCATATTCGAATCCAATACCACTTCCTCAAAACATTATACTTCACTTGTTATAAGTTCGAAAAAGATTATTGTACAATAAGTAAGAAGATGAAAAAGAAAAAGGAAAAGCAGAGCAGAAGCAATTTTATCTGAAGTTACCTATAATTTGGGTAGCAGTTAAACTTTTTGAAAAAGGTGGGTACAAAGGGGATCAAATAGGGTACCAAGTGAAATTTTACTATCTTGAGTACTAATGTCATAGAAAAACAAACAAAAATAATCAATGTCCTAATTCAAGATTACTTTGTTTGGTTCGACTTTGTAAAACATATACAATAAGTAGGTTGGTTCCTTCTCATTAAAAAATGATACTCCATAAGGTTTCCTTCTAGTTAAAACATGATACGCCATAGTATATCCTTGGCACATAATCGTCTTAGTTTGACTGAGCACAAAATTTAAGAAATAAAAAAGAGACTTTTGAATATTGCGGTGCTAAATGAAAGATGTGAGTAATGTAGTAAAATATCCAAGTTGACACGTAGATTGTCAACTTACTAAATATAGAAGAGTAAAGTTAAAAGAGTGGGATAAAAGTATGTACCTTGGATATGGGAACATATCAAGAACATAGAATTTAGGCTTGGAAGTATCAATCTCATCAGGGGTACGAAATGTCTTATTCTCTTCCCAATAGCCTTGCCATTTTGGTTCAATTTCATGAAAGGGATAAGCCCTTTTGACCTGCACATTAGTTTTTTGCTCATCAACTTCTTTTACAACCTCACTCACTATACTTCTGCTACAACTTTTTGTACAAGTGAAAACTCTGAAGCGCACGTGGGTACATAATTGGCGGCGGCGGTAGTGACCGGAGGGTATAATTGTATGGCGGCGGAGAGGAGGAGGAAAGTGGTGGTGTGTGCAAGTATGGAATTGGGTGAGCATTGCTATAGGAGTTGCAGTGGTTTGAGAAAATTTGAAGGTTGCAATTTGCTGGGAAGATGATGATTAGATAATGTATTGTTGCAGTTCATGGGCTTGGGCTTAGGCTTTACCGGGCAATTCGCTTCTTTTGGGTTGGTATTTAAATTTTGCCCCTCATAATTAAAATCTCTAAAATTTATGAGTTCTAGGTTCGAATCCCCACTCAGTCAAAAATTTTTAAAAAAATTCATAAGGCAGAGTTTAAATTTCGCTATGCAGTGTTAAGGAATTACCAAAGTTATGCCGGACCCGACATACTTGTGTCTTATGGGCAGACTTGGCATAAGTATGATGGGTCCGACATAACTTTAGTAATTCCTTCACAAGTTTATGCCAGGTCCGGCATACTTATGGGAAAACTTTTAATGGGTAAATTTTTAGTTAAGCCTTAATTAAAAGTCTTTTTCTAGTTATGTCTTATGGGGCAGACTTTTAGTTAAGGCATAACTAAAAGTTACCTCATAAGGCATAACTTTTCCTTAAGATATAAACTTTGTCTTATAAGGCAAATTTTTAATTATTTCTTAAGGAAAAGTTCCGCCTTATGGGGCATACTTTTAGTTGTGCCTTAACTAAAAGTCTGCCCCATAAGGCATAACTAGGAAAAGACTTTTAGTTAAGGCTTAACTAAAAGTTTGCCCATAAGTATGCCGGATCCAGCATAAACTTGTTAAGAAATTACCAAAGTTATGTCGGACCTAGCATACATATGCCAAGTCTGCCCATAAGGCATGAGTATGCCGGGTCCGGCATAACTTTGGTAATTCCTTAACAAGTGTATGCCGGGTCCGGCATACACGCGACCTAAATCTTACCTTGATTTTTTTTTTTATTTATGCTTGAGCGGGGGTTCGAACCCAGAATCTCATGATTTCTGCGTGAACGCTCAGGGTTGCAACACGAAGGGCAAAAATTAAAGACCAGCAATATGAGGGGCATAATTTAAAAACCACAAATATGAGGGGCAAAATTTAAAGACCACCCCAAAAGAAGGGTAATCCGCGCAAAAAAATGGGTAAAACAAGTGATGGTTGCTCAAGAAAATAGTGGACTGGGCTTACCTCACTCTTCTTAAATATTGGACAATGTGAATTTATGTGATACAGTTTGACTAGACATAAAGTTTAAAAAAGAAGGTATTTGTGTAGCTATAAATTAATTTGTTAAGGATTAGAGCAAATTACTCCCTCCGTCCCAATTTATGTAATATAAATTTGACTTAATATTGAGTTTAAGAAAAAAAATGAGACTTTTGAAATTTGCGATCTAAAATAAGATATAGATATTTGTATGACTTTAAATTATCTAAAAGGGAAATTCAGAGTTAATTATTTTTAAATATAAAAATAGTTTTTTTTCTTATAATAGATTAAAAAGAAAAATGTATAATATAAATTGAGACAAAAAATATATAAAAAATGTGTTACATAAATTAAGACCGAAAGATTCATATGTAAAAATAAAAAATAATTATAGCATGGGGTACAAAATACAAATCCCACATTCAAAGCTCCAAAAAGATATGGTTGATCAACCTTTTTTCTTGTTCCTTAAGAATAAGGGCAGACCAGTCATTTACTATGTTTGTCAAACCCTACTACTGCACTAACTTTTGCCCCTGTATAAAAGGATGCTTTAGTTTGCCCTTTTGCACAGTCACTATGGAGGAAAGAGCAAGGGACTTGGAAGGAGGTTTATAAAGTAGTTTTTTCTTTCTTGGCAAAGAATAAATAGGATTTAGATTTAAAGTTAATTGGTATTATTTATTTTATTGATGTAGAGTATTAGATCTATCTCTTTGCATGATAACTATTAATTGAGAAATTTGAGTGATGTTTTTTTATGAAGTTAAACACAAAAAGGATGAGAAGATCAAAGAAACATGGGTTTGGAAGAATTGGAAGGGCTTATTCTTTTATGGTAAGTTTTTTGTGCCAGTACAATTTGTATATTGTCTAATTTGACTTGCTCTTTGCAAGGTTTGCATATGGTATTTGAAATTGTTTGTTAAAGAATTGGGTAAAAGTTTGGGTTTTAATACAACAATCGTGCTGTATGGGTCTAGTTCTCGTAGAAGTTGCACTTTTACTAGTATTTTTTTTATTTATTGTTTGGATTTGGATTAGAAACGTTTTTAGATGCTTTTATATTGTTGAAACGTTGCTCTCGCCTCTTTCCAACCACTTACTTGAGTGGTGGAGTTATTGGACGTATTTGTACAAATAGAATAGCTAGCAAATTTTTGATGAATTGTTAGGACTTCAAATTGATAGACAAAAACATGTCTTATAACAAAAATGCTAAGTTTTCTAGACATATCCTGATTGGTTACCAAACTTTTTGGCCACAATTTTGATGAATTTCAAATTGATGGGTGGAATTTGTCTTATTATAAATCCCGACGGATCACCAAGATATAATCATCGTCAACAGATCCCACTTGTGAAATTACATTAGGTATGTTGTAATTTGTTCATCAGAATTTGACCGCAAATTTCGATGAATCACAAGAATTGACCACTAAATCATGATGGATCACCATAACTAAGTAAGGAGTCTTCAATTTTCCACAACATGTTCAAGGAGAAAATGGAGAAAGAAAGAATGATGAAAAGGGAGAAAGGAGAGAGGAGGAGGAAGAGAAATTCTGACGAGAAATGGAGAAGGGAGAAAGGAGGAGGAAGATAAAAGTAGCTCATAAGAATCAAGTGCTAAAAAACAGGTCTTGAAATTGATTGCTTTTTGTTTTTATCAAGTAAAAGTATTTCATTCGGAAACAAGGTCATAATTGGTTGTATACAAGTGGTGTACCAAAAGGTAAAGTATCTACAAAGAGTATATATTCTCTGCAAAATTCACCTGATCGTGTATACAATAAGGGACTTTCTGAGTGCACTAAAAAACAATAAGGGACTGAAGGCTACTTCCAGAACTAGAAGAAGCTCGACTCTCTACTCCTTTAAAAGCTCTCATATTTCTCTTTCTCTCCAAACTACCCATATTAACGCAAGTGGAACGACTTTCCACGCCCTTCATGCTCCCGCTCTTTCACTTGGTCATTAATTCCTTCATTTTGACATCACCTAAGAAGTACCAAAACAACCTATACTTTCACCGTAACCTCATTGTCAATACGCAATGTAGAAGAAGATGGTTCACCTCCTCCCCTGCCTCCTTGCACATGTAGCACCAACTTACACATGCATCCTTACGTTTTCTCAAGTTTTCTGTTGTCAGAATCACTCATCTTGCGGCTAACAAAGTAAAAAGCACACTTCTTTGATACCTTTGGAATCCATAGGGGTCGTTTGGTATGTGGACTAAGTTATCTTGAGATTATATTTCTAAGATTATAATCCCTGGACTAATTATCTCACCTGAGAGGTGGGATAAAATAATTCCAAGCTTAATGGGATTAGATAGATATCCAAGACTAAGTTCAAGATAAATTTTATACCTTGTTTGGTTGATCGTATAATTGTATTCCGGGATGATTTATACTTTCAACCAAACAAGGTATAAAATATATCCCAAACTTAATCTTGGGATATCCCACTTTATCTGTGTACCAAAGGACCCATATAGTATTACTTGGGAACACTTGCTCCTTCCTAACCAAAAATTTTTGGTAGAAGGCCTTCACAAAGAACACACCATTATTCTTGGGTTTCCACCACCATGTATCAGGATTAAATAGCTATATGTTTGGGTAGAAGTGTTGAACTTGATAATAAAGTTAGCGTGTTAGGCTGGTTAAAATGACTGAAATATTCATGAAGATTACAAATATAAAAGTACTTTTTTTAATAAAAAAGGATGAATGATGAAAATAGCATGGAGAGATAACCAAGAATTAATGTTTTAGGAAAATTGGAGAGTATTTAGGAGACTACAAAAGATATTATAAAATGGAAAAATGTTTGGTCGAATGAAAAGTGCTTATATGCTATAAATGATAAGTTAGGAGTGACCAACTTTTGACTTTTGACTCATTTTTTGCTTATAAGAACTTTTGTAGTTTATCAAATGCGTATATAAGACAAAATAACTTATATGTTTAGCCAAGCATCCTTTTAAATTGTTGAGTTGAAAAGTGGCTTATCTCGTAGGTCCGAGATGTGAGGTTTGAGTACGTCGTTTTTCTATGACATTCTTTTATGCTCGTGGTGTTGAGTTAACTTGCGCACACCTCGATTAGTGTCGCCAACCCAGGTGTCGAGGAATTGTTTCCATCAAGACTCAAATTGGTGAGAAAAAATCACTTAGTGTTGTTGCTTCCATTGAAAATTGAACTTGAAATCTCATATTTCTCAATCTACTTCATTGACTACTAGGCTAGCACCTTTAGATGCCTTTTTGGGCAACCTTTTTACTAAAAATGTAAATGTAGCTATAAGATTTATAGATTAAGGAGAATTTGTTGAGTTGTTTGGGTTTTCTTCTCGGGCTATGTATAGCTTAAGTTGAGCTCGCACCAAATAGAAAATGAATAAGTTTCTAGTATAGATCTTATAGTGAATTCAATTCCGGATTCTCATTTTAGAAAGTGTTTATTGAGGAACTCTTTTTAAAGAAATTCTATGATAACCTTAGAGCATATATTAACTCACTTTTCCTTTTCGACCATTTCAATTGTAATTGATGTCTCACTGGTTTAAATATGACGAGATAATCATCAAAGTTCGGGATTCTCAACTGAAATAGCTTGTTGCACCTGTATCAGTTGACACTAGTCAAACTTATTTACTTAGAACCCGTTTGGCCATGAGAATTATTTACTTTTTTTCGAAATATTTTTTTCACTTTTTTCAATTGAAGTTATATTTGGAATTTGAAAAACAACCAAAACTTGTTTTTCACTTTTTTCATTTTTTGTTTTGGACCTTTACTTTTGTTTTTTTGTTTTCAAGTTTTACCCCAAAAGCTTTTATGTTGCTCAATTTTTATCCTAAAAGTTCATACAACTTTTTTCACTGGTCAGAGACAACTTATGTTGCTCAGTTGCTCTCCACTCCAACAACATTGAACATCATGTGCTAAAAAAGTCTTTAAAAGAAAAGAAGCCGGTGGGAATTTTGCAACAAAATCATATTTAGAGATGCTATATTTTTTGTGTACACCAGTAAGCTTCCCAATTGCAGCCTTTTGATGGAAAGAAACCATTAGTTTTGAGCAGTCCATAAGCTGATCTAAAGTATAATTGCTATATTTCTTGCACTGGTTATGTTTATTAATTGTTTTGGGTGGTTTTGCTAGTTTTTAGAAATTGAGGGGTATAAATCTTGTTTCATATTTTTTAGGAAAAGTACATTGAACAACCAAATATTATTTGCAAAAACTATGACCAAACACAACTTCAACTTCAAAAAATTTCAAAAAAAGTGAGTCTTTTTTTTTTTTTTTTGGTTTCTATGGCCAAACACCTACTTATTCTCCATAGTAACAGATTTATTTTAATTCTTTCCCAAACATGTGATAATTTAGTTAAGCATCCTCTTAAGTTGTTGAGTTGAAAAGTGGTTTATCTCATACGCCTGAGATGTGAGGTTATAACCATGGTGTTGAGGTTAACTTGCTCATACCTCAATTAATTTCACCAACATATGTATTGAGTAATTTTTTAACCTAGACTTAGATCGATGAAAAGAAATTACCTAATATTGTTGCATCTCCTGAGAATTGAAGTTGTGGCTTCATATTATTTGACCTACTTCATTAACCACTAGATCACACCTATAAATATTTTAATAGGCAACCATTTCCAGAGAAGTATAAGTGTAGCTATAATATACATAAATTAGGAATATTTTATAGGAAAAGAATAAGTTTTTTTTATTGGGCAGTTCAGAGTATATATTGTAGACATCCTAGGATCTAAGATGAAATAGGATTTAGAGATAGTCTTTGATAAACTCTTTTGGATGTAAGATTCAATGCTGTAAATTTTTGGATGCAAGCACTCTGTATTGTTCATTTATACTTCTTCTCTCTCAATTTATGCGATACACTTTCTTTTTTAGTTTGTTCAAAAAAGAATAATACATTTCTATATTTGAAATAATTAACTGAAAACCTCCCCTTTTATCGTTGATAAAATGATTTACAGCCACACAAATATCTATGGTTTGTTTTAGGTCACAAGTTTCAAAAGTCTTCCTTTCTTTCTTAAACTCTGTGCTTAGTCGAACTATATCACATAAATTGGGACGGAAGGAGTATATACAACCTGTTACCTTGTAAAAAAAAATGAGTTATTGCAAAATTCTTTTTCCAGATTTTCACATTTATCTTTCTGATTTTAGTTTGTGCCACTTCAATTAATATGAATTCGCATCGCATAAGAGTCATTCAAGGATGAAGTGAAGAATGCTTTCAATGATTGGGAAATCAAAAATAAAAAATTGCTATATGTCCAACACTCCGGATAGGCGGAAGGATCTATGTCCATCCCCAACTTCTTTGCATTCCAGATTGGAAAATTAAAGCTTTCTCTACTATAGTTATCTAAGGAGGAATGAACATATGTTGGTTCGATTAGTCAAGGAAAAGCAACCACTGCTTGGTTTTGACACTCAAGCGATCCATCCTGCTAAAGAAAATCGATGCAAACGTTAGATTTCACCACCTCGATCTACCCAACTAGTACTATTTGATTTCAAAAAATCCAATATGACAACTTTCTCTCCTCCAGAAAACTCTCTATCCCCTAGTCTCTTTACTAGGTTGGACAAATTTTCTATTAATATTTTCATTTTCAAGACTCAAGCCTTTAGAGGTGATGAATCCCATCACAATCCTCGATGGTAGGTTGACTTTTTCTTGATCATTATCCAAGTTGGATACATTATCACAAAATACTTTTACACTTTGTCTCTTAGTTAAAGATGAAGTTCTTATCGTTTCAAACGTCTAACCTGCTTAGGATGCCTTATTCCATTAATTATGATGTTATGTACTTCAATGAATAATATCTATCTTTCGTTCTATTTATTTCTTATTCTTCTCTCTTTCTAATTTTTTCTTTTCTTCTTTCTCCTTTTATTGCTGAGAATAATGTAACTTACATTTATAAGATATTACTAAAAATAGCTATTGGGTCGGATTCATCATAAGTCGTACTAGTTAATTTGCTAGCCAATTAGCTTGTCCTCCTGCTAAACTCGATTTATAATAAATATACACCAATAGTATGATGACTAGGGTTTACACAAAATACGATCTGCATTTCCTAAAATATATCTAGGTTATGAACAAAGGGAATCCACCCGCTTCGTGAGGATGCTCGGCAACACGAATCATGATTGGTACAGACCTGCTTCCACTAAGGAGAAACCCGTAAGTCTCCTATACTAGTATTTTATGATTCAATTCTTCGGATACATATAAGAGATTTCCTTGTAGAAGAAGATGAACATATGTACAAATCTTAGATTTTTGTTAATCTTCTAGTTATTTAACTATGTTTAAGTCAAGTAATACTTTATTCTGATAAAACTTTACCTACACTTGGTTTTTATACCAAACAATAAAGGTAATATATGTGCTTCCATATACATATTGGTTCACCTGATATAAATTCTTATTTTATTTTTTAGCTATTAAGATTAAATTGATTGTTTTGATATAAACATTCAGAGCAAATAAATTCTCTTTATTCTAGATAGAATTTATTCTATGCTCTACCATAGGGAAGAGAGAAGTCTAACCACCTACTAATCATCTACTCCAATCTTCGAACTCCACACTCTCCTATTTAGGGTAGTGAGCTGAAAATGTGTCATATTCTGTCTAATCAGTTTTCTTCGGTCTACCTAACCTCTCCTCAAATTTTTCATCGTCAATCTCTTGCACCTCCTAATTGGGGCATTAGTGCTTATCCTCTTTACATTCCCGAACTATCTCAGTCTCGCTTCTTGCTTCTTGCTTCTTATCTATCAGGGAGGCTACTTCCACCTTGCCAGTATATTTTCATTCCTTGTCTCTCCTCGTGTGCTCACACATCCATCTAAAAGTTCAGGTACACCAATAAGGAACCCAATAAGGGGTATTAATTACCCGTTAGCCCATTAACTTGTTCTCCTCCTAAACTCTACTTATAATATATCACCATTGTGGTGTTGGAAATACTACATTAATATGGCAAATAGGGTTTACCAAGTAAAAAATCTCTACATCTTCCTAGCAATGGCGGATCCAAGATTTTCACTCAGAGGGGTTCGAAAAAAACAACAATCCAGGATTTTCACTCAGGGGATTCGAAAAAAAACAACAAAAGTTAAATATAAAAAACTATGTTATCCCTGGGGATCGACCCTAGGACACTAGAGACAATTTTGAATATTTTGGACTGCTTGAGCTAACCTTTGCATTTGTTCAAGGTTATCCTTGCTAACCTTGAACAAATGCAATTTTGAATAAACACAAAAAATTTATCTTATATATATACTATAATTTTTTGCTGAGACCGCTATGTAAATCCGCCCCTGCTTCTTATAGAAGATTTTTGGGCTAAGGAAACAAGGGAGTTCATCCGTCTGCTAAGGATTCCCGATGACTGGTACCACAAATCATGACTGCTGCAAAGAAAAAACCCGTGATTCTCCTAAACTAGTATTTAGAGCTTGTTTGGAAGGGCTTATGACTTTTGGCTTATAAGCCGTAAGTTCGAAATTCTAACTTATGACTTTTGACTTGTTTTTGCTATTTTGGCTTAAAAATAAGTGCTTTAAAACAATTTTTTTAGCGTATTTGATCAAGCTTATTTTTCTCTAAAATCGCTTATTTTTTCGAATAAGCTCTTGTTTTAAAAAAGTGATGTGTTTGACCAAGCTTTTGAAAGAAAATAAGTGGGAAGTAGCAGAAGCTATTTTTCATAAGCTAAAAATAGTTTTTGTGCAAAAACACTATTGAGAAAATACACTCAGAATCGCTTTTTAATAGCTGGGTCAAACATAAATTGCTGCTCAAAAGTGTTTTCTAAATTAATGGGCCAAACTGCTTTTTGCTAAAATGTGTTTTTTGAAAAGCATTTTTGAAAAAATATTTTTTAAAATAAGCTAATTTTGAAAGCTTAGTTAAACATGCTTCTATCTCATTCAAACTCTACAAAAGTATTTAAAAGTTGTTATGACTTAAAGCACTTAAAATAAAGGGAAAAGGGTCAAAAATACCCCTCTACTTTGGAAAAAGGGCTAAAAATATCCTCCGAATTGATTTTGGGTCAAAAATACCCCTTTACTTTGGAAAAAGGGCTAAAAATATCCTCTGAACTTATTTTGGGTCAAAAATACCCCCAATATGTAGGTTTGAAGTTTGAGGGAATTGGGGGAATAAGGGGATCTTATGGGTTATTATTTAGTTGTGTCAGGTTTAAATGATGAAGCGGGTTTAAAAAAAATTGGGTTATTTTGGGGGATAATTTCCGTCAAGACAGGGGTAGATTTGAAAACTTTAAGGATGAGAGGGGTATTTTTGACCCAAAATAAGTTCGGAGGATATTTTTAGCCCTTTTTCCAAAGTAGAGGGGGTATTTTTGACCCTTTTCCCTAAAATAAATCAATCCAAACAGGCTAAAATTCGTCATGCTGTAATTGAACTAATTAACAGTTTGCCAGTATGTTGCTCCAAAGGTTACCTCGTATCCTCTCCTTGGCAGAGGGATCCTATGGTCGTTTGTATTGGCCTAACATTCGTAGTCTAAATTTTTCTAAGAGTTACGTGTCAATTACTTTTGTAAGAATTTTTTTTATTTTTACACATAAAAATATTTTGCCGAATAATTTTCTTCTGTTCATATTATAAATAATTATATTCAAATATTTTCTCGTTTTGTCTTTAAGCTGCCACTGGCTTTGCGTTGGGTATTATTATTTCAAGTCATTTGATGCGACACTCTTCTTTTAAATACTTTATTGGCATGACTAGTTCGGACTCCACTCTATCTTAAAAAGTGTTTATCCATATTAGGAAAGAAACTCAAAGTGGACATGTGAAATTCTTACCATTTTCATTAATTGTTCATAGAAACGTTGATTTTGTTACAGTACAGCTTGTTGTCAAAAATCTTTATTTACTTTTCAGTCTTAAAAACTATTCACAATTTATTCTTATTGGAATGACTGGTTGGAAATGTACTCGATATAAAACTTTTTTTTCATCGTTAAAAATCTTTATTTACTTTTAAGTCTTGAAAACTATTTTAATTTTAATATTCACAATTTATCCTTATTGAGATGACTGGTTGGAAATGTACTTGATATAAAAGTTTTTTTCATCGTTATAGTTTTTTTTTTTTTTTTTTTTTTTTTTTTTGTATTTACAAAATTTAGTTTTTGTAAAAGGTCTTTAATTTTTTAACTTTGTGCTCATCAAACTAGGACGAGAGTAATTAATATAATAGGTACAAATTCACTTAATTGTTAATAAATCTAAAAAATATTTCAAGACAACTTCTAGTAACCATTTGTTAAATTTGTTCCATATACGTCTTGCGTGTAGTGCACTAAATTGATTTTCAATTTTGACCAATTTTAGAGCCACAATTCACATGTATGCTTAAATTTAGTAGACACTCGCTATTTTGGAATGAAATAACTATAATTGAGTATAGTTGTACATGTCATAATTTTGATTATGACATTGATGCTTCAAATTTAGTAGACACTCACCATTTTAGGATAAAATAACTATAATTGAGTATAGTTGTCGATGTCATAATTTTGATTATCAATAGTGACTTGTGATGTTAGTTAAGGGGCATTTATTGTTGTATTTAATAATGATGAAATAATTAGTTCTAACATGTGACACAATAAAACTGCAAAGCAACTTGAGAGTATTTTTACCTAATTTAAGTTTCTATAAGCAATGATAATATGCACGTGGTTTATTCTTTACTCTAGTTTCACATTGTTCTATCCAGAAATTATTTTTCTTTTCCTTAAAAGATTTTCTTTCAACCCCTCTTAGGAAACATATTACCGTTAATCTGTTGATTTACTTGTTTTCCTTGTTTGTTTCCATACACCACAGTTTTATATGCCTAAAATCTAAAAATGTACTAGTAGTTCATAATTCCTAAAAGAGTATAATACCTTGAGCACTACTATAGAATGTATTTGCATGAAAATTTTCATTATATTCTATTATATAGCTAAATACAGAGGCTAAAAGAATGGGAAAGACTACTAATATGCCAGACTTTATTTAAAAGAAGCTGCCTTATTGCAGGAGTATGATATAAAAAAGAATGTCCTTTTAACATTACTTTTCTACAGGCAACAATTGCGAAGAGAACCTAAGCTGCAAGAAATGTGTACCAAAATTGTCCTTGGCCTAACAGCTAAAAGAACACCCAAGGACAATACCAACTGCTACTGCTGTGAAGGAAAACTGTTGTGCAAAAGTTTGTACTGCTATTTCTCTAAACTATGTATGTGAGCTGCTCCAAATCTGTGACAACTTGGTTGATTGCATGAATTATCATCTTCTTTATCTGTTCCATCAGATAGCGAAATAAGTCAGTCAAAAATGGAGGCTTAATGTCGCCAGATGAAAATAAAGCATTTTGATATGGTACCTCTAGTTTGTCTTCTCTGGCCTTGTGGCGTCTCGGCAATTTCCTGAACTCAGCTGTGAGGCGGAGGCATTCTCGAATGTTTTCAGGAGAAACAAAATCGGCAGCAACTTTGGTACACGACTGGGAAGTTGAAAAGAGTTGGTTAATCGATGAACTTGATCATCTGGATTTTGATGGAAAATAAAACTAGTTGAGAAGTATGATTCTTACCTTGAGATTACGCACTTGGTGAGGGCATCCGGCAGGAATGAAAACCGCCTCTCCAAGTTTTTGCTCGAAGGTCCAAGGTTCAACCCCTAAAATATTAAACATCAACATTTTGAGTTTATGCAAGAAAATGTTATTTCCTGGTTATTAAGGAGAGCAAATTACTAACCAAATTCTTCCTTTAGTTTTCTCTTGTGCTCCAAAGTTAAGTAGAAGGTTTGGTCATGGATTGGGTGAAAAACCTGATCAACGGGACAACAGTAAGTGTGCCTAAATTCCTTTGCGTGCTTTAAAAGATACTCGCTCAACTTGGGCACATCTTCCCTTCTGAAGATATCCCACAAGGCACCTCCAGTCGTCTCTGAATCATCAGATGTTTTCTCCTCCTTTCTGATATCACTAGACATTTTTATAGGATATTCCTCGCCCTCACGCTCAAGCCGCTCTCTTTCATCTTGAGCTCTATGCTTCTGTTTCAAAATTTCAATTGCAGGCCGCTGCTCATCACTTACAGCCATCTCTGCTGTGTGTGTCAAAATATTTACCTGAGCAATTTACATTTTGAGAACACATCAGCTTAACATAAAATAAGCGTGAAAACGTAACAATTGCAATCTAATAGCAGGTTAGGAAAAGTGACAACTCCTACTAAGGTTAGATTAAACATAAACTAGATTGTAGCATGGACACCTTCTTGCCAAGATCCTTGTCAATTCAGTTCTAGCTTTTGGAAGTGATATGAGATATCCTCTTAATTGTGATTTAAAGTATTAACCAGTGCTATTCACAAGTCAACACAGACTGACCACGTAATATTAGAGTTTATACATATACTAAGGGAGGTGGCAATGACATGAGAACAAAGTGAAGTCAAATGAAGGAACTAAAACAGCCCTGTTGGAATTGTACCGCATCTGACATATCACAGTGGAGCTTTGTCACCGAATCCCCTCTTCCAAGTTCCTCAGTGAAACCATATGCAATGTATGTCTTTGGACCTAAATCAGGTTTTAACACGCCAGCTGGTAATTTAACAGCAAGATTCAGAATGCCTATCCTTGGATCTGTGTACTCTGGGAATGGCAATGCACTGATGAACTCATCACAGTGCCGAGGCAAGAGATTTTCAAACTTGTCAGATGGTGGCCAGTCTTTAAGTTTGAGCATTTCGGGCCAGAGATTTTCGTATCTTCTGCCTTTTGTATAACCTTTAAAAAACTGTCGAGTGTTGATCTCAACCTGCAAAAGTTTTATATAATTTAATGCTCAGGACAATGGCGGCAGATAGTCATATTTTAACAACACCATGAAGCTATTCAAGAAGCAACTGCTTAAATATGAGGAAAAAGGCTTTTTAACAAATGAAAGGGGAGTGGAGGTATGAATAAGCGGAATGTGGTGAGTACTAAGTTTGTGGACAAGGTTGAAAACGCAGAGGAAATGAGAAAGAACCTGACAACCAGCTAGACAGTCGATAGCTTTTACTTCTGACATACTTGTAAGGATCTTTGAATCAGTGCTCTCACATAATGCACGCCACATAACCATTGGTTCCCAGCTTAAACCGCTTGTATGCTCAAGAACATTTCGTACAATCACCGGTTCACCCTTGGCCCAGTGTCTGCGAAAGTGTAAAAGCGCATCATCCTCCATAGCATCCTTTGCGGTAGTAGAATACAAGCAGTTATCATCGGAACCAACTCTTGAAGCCGCCCTGTGTAACAGTTTAGGGTCATCTGTTCTACAAATTGGCTGAGAAATCATCTGGGAGAAATTGCATTGAATCAGAATTCTTTCCGCCTTTGCTTCCAAGGTTGAGATCCAGTTTCTCGGTAGCAGATGCTTGAGCTCCAAAACACAATTTCCACATCCACCCATTTCTACAGGAGCACACATGATATTACCATCATAATTAGCAACCCAAGTAATTAGTTTGCTCTGGTCCCATGGAACTTCCCTATTATGAAAACTTTCAGGCAGTGGATCTCCACCATGCATATAATCATGACCTTTATTTGAATATTGGAAAACTGCTTCATAACTATTTCCTGGAAACTTGCCCTCCCGAAGCTCTTGACAGCAACTTAGACATAGTTCGTATGAGCAATCTGGGCAGCTTCGATGAAGATCGACTATTGAAGTTGAACAATTATTGCTGCTCCAAGGCCAAGAAAATCAATAAGCATAAAACTTCCAAAACTAAGGTCTGCAAACATAAGATCTCCCAATAGCTGAAAGGAAAAGAGAGAGAGAGAGAGGATATATTACCAGTAAACTCGCTCATCATTGTGACAAAGTGATTGTTTAATTTCAAGAAAAAATGAAGATACCCCTGTGATAAAAACTGTGTTAATATAAAAATTCATCGGGCTCAATGTCTTGTTTTTTAAACTTAGATACATACCACGAATACAAGACTCTATCTCTATCTCCTGAATTTGTTCCTGACGAATTTCTTTCAGAAAGGGAAGGAGTGTGATAATCAAATAGTGCAAATGCTCAATCTTTTCACGATCAGTGAGATCCCTTGTTGATGTCTTCAAGGAAACAAATATCAGCAGTAATTAAAAAACAAAAGCAACAAGATCATTTTGTTTGATTAAAGGAAAAGACAGACCTTAAGCATGCCACTTGAGTGTAAGCACAAGTTGCAGTTACATTTTCCACGACAATATGGACAAACCTCTGAGACTTCCTCTTCTTCCAATTCTGGATACCTATTCACCAAAAATAAATAGCAGAAAGCTTAAAATGAAGTTAAATTTCCATTCGACACAAAGGAAATCCCTATGAATTTGGACATTAGAGGTTTACCATTCCCTGATGCACTGGATACAGTAAAATTTCTCTTTACACTTCCTACAAGGAACAACAATTCTTCTATCACTTCTTCTACAATGATGGCACTTTACAGCCTGACGATTTACCTGCATAGGATTAAATAAATAAGCGTCATCATCTGAAGGATTAAAGAAAAAAGAGCAGAAATGCCATTTAAAGTAAAAGATGAATAAAAAGAGCCTGACCTTCATGTTTTTAGATCTATCTATTCCACTTCTTAAAATTGTCGAGCCAGAGGACGATGAGGAGGAAGGGAATGAACTGCAAGCAGATAACTTCCCTGAATTATTTATTGTATCTTTTAGACTATCTTTTGGTTTCGACTCATGTGAAACGTCACTTCTCTGGCTTCTTGTGTTACTTGGTATATGATGTTCATCACTAATTGGGAAGACCTCATACTCCTCAGTATCATCTTCCCACTCACCAACGTAGTATTCATGATCGTATCTCTTGAATGCTGCAGCAGCACGTCTTACTGATTTCCTTTTATTCCCTGCATCTTTTTCATGAATTCCCTGATTCTTTTTTCCATCCTTTGACAAACTAGCCTTTTCCTTGCACACATTCCGATCGTCTTTACTTTCATCCATTTTATCCGTTGTACTATCTTCTTGAGGAATCTTCTTCTTGCTTGATGTTCCTTGACACTGTTCTCCATTTAATGTAGCAGGCTTCCAGGAAGGCATCCCTGAATTTTTAATTATATCTAGCAGACTATTTTTCGGTTTCGACTCATGTGAAACATCACTTCTCTGTATGTTACTTGATATATGATGTCCATCACTTATTGGGATAACCTCATATTCATCAGTATCATCTTCCCACTCACCAACATAGTAATCATGACTGTATCTCTTGAATGATGCAGTAGCACGTCTTACAGATGTCCTTCTAATCTCTGCATCCTTTTCATGAACTCCCTGATTCTTTTTTCCATCCTTGGACAAACTTGGCTTTTCCTTCCACTCGTCTTCACTTTCATCCACCTTATCCATTTTACTATCTCCTTGAGGAATCTTCTTCTTGCTTGACGTTCCTAGACATTGTTCTCTCTTTAATTTAACAGGCACCCTTTTATTCTCTGAACCTTTAATTTCATGAGTCCCTTGCATTTTCTTTCCAACCTTGGACAAACTTGGTTTTTTCTTGCACATGCCCGACTTTTCTTCACTTCCATATTCCACCTTGTTCATTGTATTATCTCCTTTATGAGTCATCTTCTTGCTTGAAGTTCCTGGATGTTGTTCTAAATTTACTTTATTGGGCATCCTTTTTGTAATGCTTTTTGTGGAGGTAGATAGTTTAAGTCTGTCCCTGCACTGGGAAGGCTCGTCTTTCTCTTTATCATTCCCTTTATTTCTCATAGGTCCATTTTTACGAACTTTTCCCTTGTTGGAAGTGCTCGAAAACTTCTCTGAATTTCTTAAACTATTCAACGCTTCATCAAGCGGCATCTCAAATTTCGTTAAGGATCCTGGAAAATACTCTTCATCCTTATCCTCTTCCTCTTCCTCTTGCCCTTCCTCTTCACTATCCTCCTCTTCATCTTCGCTCATCAAGTCATTCCAAATCATATCACTTAATTTCTTCTCTACTAAACGATGATGCTCCTTGGAGGTGATTCTGCTACGTGAACCTTCAGATTCCTTTCCAGTTACTGTTTGCTTAGCTACCGTCTTGGTTCTCACATTTGATTTAATCATGTTACTCTTTGGCTTTTCCACTGTTTTTATTTTCTCTCCCGAACCACCCGATAAACGTGCATCCTCCTTCCTGATTGCAACATTCGTGTGCTCTGATACAGTTCTTTTACCACGGGGGGTGCCAGTCTCAGAACAAAGCTTTTGTTTCTTATTAGGTAACTCTGTAACGTCGACCAGCGACTCTGCATTGTCCTTTTCAAGTTTTTCTTCATCACGATTTAGGATAAACTTGCTCTTCCTAAAAACCTTAGACGGGTTTCTCTTTCTTGGAACATGTTGATTCGGATTGCTCAATGGCCCTTGTTTCGCAACTAACGTTGCCATCTTCTACTCCAACACAACTGAAAAAATGGAACTCAATAAGCAAAAGTATATACATTTCATAATTATACTAACTTCAAATCTGAATCTTCAGGGTAAATGACTGTGCAAGAATATTATAAACAAAATAATGAATCCATAGTATGAACCTTAGATACTAAAATGGAATTAAAATCAATCAAACATCAGCAATCAGATTAAACTCATAATTCAAAACCCTAGACACTAAAATGGAATTATATCAAAATCAAACTAGCATCAAAGAGCAGATTAAATTCTTAATACAAATCTACTATTTATACTCATTTAAAAGCTACAGAAAAAGAAAAAAAAAAAAGATAAAGCAAAAAATGAAACTGACCCAAAGTCAACAAAACTGGGTCAATCAGTCATCGCCTCAAACCAATTCATTATAAATAAATAAAAATAAAAATGAACATAACACCAAGAAATGAAGTTCTGATTCAATTCCATATTCATGTACCAACACATCAATTCATCAGCATTTCAATTCTTAAAATGGAAAATCATTCAATCCTTAGAATCTATACAAAATTCATTCAAATTCCAAATTACCCATACGATAATTCACAAGAAAAAAAGAAAAAAAAAAGAGAATTTGATTAGAACCCAAGATCATACATATATAAATGTAACAGAAAAATTCAACTCACCTGATCAAAGGGATCAGTTGAAACAGTTTTGATTAAATTCCCACAATTCTAATTCAAGAATTGAAATACATAGTCTCAAGAGAAAACAAATGAAATTCGGTTATTTGATTAAAAGAAAAAAAGAGAAATTTATAAGCCGGCTGGTTACAGAGAAGAAGAACAAACTATAAAGAGGGAAACAAAACAGTGGGTGCTGACTCTGTATTTTTTTAATATTAGGAGTTACATTTTATAGCAGTATAAAGGGTCTATTTGGGATTTTTGGGAAATTGTGATTTTTGAGAAATATCCTGATTTTTGACTATAATCCACATTAAATTCCTGAATATGCCGTTTGTAGCTTTTCTTAATTAAGTA
This sequence comes from Lycium barbarum, assembly GCF_019175385.1. Lineage (NCBI taxonomy): Eukaryota > Viridiplantae > Streptophyta > Magnoliopsida > Solanales > Solanaceae > Lycium > Lycium barbarum. The sequence goes on along the minus strand of NC_083348.1, from coordinate 71,762,527 downwards.
AAAACATTAAGAAAATGTCATGCTCACTCTGTTCGCATTTACTTATCCACTATTAAATAAATTTTTAATTTCACTTGTCCACTTACCCTATCAAGATAAAGACAATTTTTTTTCTTTTCTTGTTTTACCCTTATATTAGTAACTCATTTTCAAATCATTTTTCAAGTTTATTAAGACTATACACTAATTAATATGAGTACTACTAACTAAACATATCCGGTGAAATCTCACATAGTGAGGTCTGGGGAGGGTAGAGTATACGCCGACCTTACCTCTATCTTGGGTAGAGTTTGTTTCCGGTAAATCCTCGCAACAAGAATAAGCAATACAAAGCAGTATAAAAAATCATAGTAAAATACTATAGAAAGCATGATAGAGTTGACCGGCAAAAAAAAGAGTTATAACTACCCCATAATAAGGTGATAATCGAACTATAAGTAATAATAAATAGTAATAGAAATCGAAAGACAAGGACCTAAGGCTAAGTAAGACAACACTCAACTACTTACTAACCTTCTACCCTAATCTGTGTCTTTTATAACCTCCTATCTAAGATCATGTCCTCAGTAAGCTGGACTTGCGCCATGTTCTGTCTAATCACCTCTACCAAATACTTCTTCGGTCTACCTCTGTCTCTCCTGAAACCGTCCATAGCCAACCTCTCACACCTCCGCACTGGGGCACCCGTGCATCTCCTCTGCACATGGCTGAACCATCTCAGCCTCGCTTCCCGCATCTTATCCTCCATGGAAGCCACTCCCACCTTGTCCGGGATATCTTTATTTATGATCCTATCTCTCCTAGTATGTCCACACTAATTAATATGAGTATTATGGTAAAATATATACTTCATTTATTAATTCTTAAGGGGCGTGCAAAATTAAAAGTGAACAGAAGAAGTAAAAGTTTTGATCAAAACTATATACTATTTGTTTTACTATATTTGGATCTTTTTAGAATTGAAATCTATAGACAGATACTATTATGAGACACTACTATACCAACTTCTGCGAGCTAATTATTATTTTTAGTCCTTTCGCCATAAAGGTTTTTACGAAAGAAGAAAAAAGAACTTTGATACTGACAAGGCTTAATATTGTATTAGTTTTGTTTAAGTTATTATAAGAATCAGCATTTTGCTTCTTTTTTTTAAATGAAATTTAAGTATATACCGATGCCAGACTCTATTGTGCCAACTTTTGCGAGCAATTTTTATTTATTATTAACCAAGCCTCTATAACTGTGACGAGGTTATAATGAGGGAGAACCAAACCTTGCCTTCTTGTACGTAAGAGTTACTGATAAAACAGTCTAAGATGTGAGCAAAACATTAGAGCATGCAAGGGGTAATAAAGCTTTTACTTCAAGGTGGATCATAGATGATGGCACTATGTTTTTATCCTCTTGACTCGGAAGATGAAAGTTGCAATCTATCAGTGTTAAACAGGCCTGATTTTAAGTCGTTGTAGTTAGTAGTGGTGGAGTCAGGATTTTCACCTAGGGGTTCAAAAATATGAAAAAGTAAATGCATGAAGAAGTCAAGGGGGTTCAACATCTACTATATATATATACGTAAAAAATAATTTTAATCTTGTATATATATTATAATTTTTTGCCGAGGGGATTTGAAGCCTTTCTAAAAAGAATTTCGATATTAATGGAGCTTAGTATAGTATTATTTTTATTTATATTATTATAATAATCTACATTTTACTTTTTGTTGGAATGAAGTGTATAGCCAGATACTGTTATAAACACTATTGTGCCTACTTATGCAAGCTGGATATTGCTCTTCATCCTTTCGACATAAAGGTGTTAGGATTTTTACGAAGGAAAAAAAAGAATTTCAATACTAACGGAGCTTATTATTGTATTAGTTTTATTTAAGTTATTATAAGAATCTCTATTTTACTTTTTATATGAATAAAATTTATTGGCAGATACTGTTATGAGACATTATTGGGTCAACTTCTGCAAGCTAAGTATTTCTTAATTCTTTCGACATAAATGTTGTTAGGGTTTTACCGAAGGAAAAAAAAAGAATTTTGATATTAACGGAACTTAGTATTGTAATGCTTTTATTTAAATTATTGTACAATGAAATTCATAGGCAGGGGCGGAGCCAAGTGTAACCGAGGGGGTTCGTCCGAACCCCCTCGATAGAAAATTACAGTGTATATTGAAGGTTAAAATTATTTTTTTATGTATATATGGTAGGTATTGAACCCCCTTGGCTTCTTCGTATGTTTACTTCTTCATATTTTTGAACCCCCTTGGCTTCTTCGTATGTTTACTTCTTCATATTTTTGAACCCCCTTACAGAAAATCCTGGCTCCGCCACTGCTGCCAGGACACTATTGTGCCAACTTCTGCGAGCTGAATGAGCTCAGTCCTTTCAACATGAAGGTTGTTATGGATTTTACGAAGAAGAAAAAATATTTTGATACTAACGGAGCTAGTATTGTATTAATTTTACTTAAATTATTATAAGAATCTATATTTTACTTTTTAGAAATGAAATTTATGGACATATACTGTTACGAGACACTATTAAGCCAACTTCTGCGAGCTAAATATTGCTCTTATAAGATCTTTTGACATCAAGGTTGTTAGGGTTTTTGTGAAGAAAAAAATGATTTGTGATACTAATGGAGCTTAGTATTGAAGTTATTATAAGAATCTATATTTTACTTTTTTAGGAATGTAATTTATAGGCAGAGACTGTAACGAGACACTATTGTGCCAACTTCTGCTAGCTAAATATTGCTCTTAGTCCTTTTGACAAAAGGACTGTTAGATTTTTTATGGGGAAAGAAATAATTTTGATACTAATAGAGATTAATATTGTATTAATTTAATTAAATTATCATCAGAATCTGCATTTTACTTTTTTTTTTAGGAATGAAACTCAAAGGCAGGTGTTACGAGAAGCTATTATGCCAACTTCTGCAAGCTAAATATTGCTCTTAGTCATTTCTACATAATGGCTGCTAGGGTTTTTATAAATCAATACTAACAAAGCTTAGTATAGTTTTATTTAAGTTATCATAAGAATCTACATTGGAGATTGCACAAAAGAGGATCTTCAATAGTGATAAATCACATTTACCATATTTGAGGACTTCAACAACAAAACACTCAGTGAAATCTCACAATGTGGGGTCTGAGGAGGGTAAAGTGTACGCAGACCATACTCCTATCTCGTAAGATAGGGAGGTTGTTTCCGAAAGACCCTCAGCTCAAGAGAAATCACAACGAGAAAGGTTAGATAAGCACAAGCAGTTCAAAACAAAACGCAAATGAAACTAAAGAAAGCAAATAAGTCAAAATAGTGCAGTCTGAAAAAAGGGAGCAGTAGCTACCACAGATAAATAAGATAATCGAAGTACTAGAAACCACATATAGTAGCAAGAAACAAAGGACAATAGACTATAGATCGAAACAACGACTACCTACTAGCCTTCTACCCTAATCCGAGTCCTCCAAAACCTCCTATCTAAGGTCATGTCCTCGGTAAGCCGAACCTGCGCCATGTCCTGTCTCAGCACCTCTCCCTAATACTTTTTCGGCCTACCCATACCTCTTCTGAAATCATCCATAGCTAACTGTTAGGTATTTGGTGTGAATGGGAAATGAAAGTTTTATTTCCTTTGCCTTTTTCGGAAAAATATTTTTTTGTCGAAAAGGCACATGCCTTTTCAGAAAAGACACACCTATTTCGTTAACAGACACCTGTTGTTAGTTATAAATATCTAGTCATCCCTTCAGATTTTCCTAATGAAAAATTCTGAATTCTTCTATCTTCTTCTTTTGCACTTCATAAAAAGTTCTGTGTGATTTTACAGCCTTCGAGTGGTTCGCTGTCACCAAAGTTTGCAGTACCGCTACTACGGTGAGTAAATCGTTCTATCCTGGGAGGATATATTCCACAACCTCGGGTACATTGAGGGGAATAATTTCCTTAAGGACACACTGTGCATTCAGTGGGCTCGATTTTTGTTCTTACATATTTTTCCAGACACTGTTCTTAGTTTTCCAGTTTCTGTCCAGTTTCTGTTTTATATTTTCAGAAATTATTGTTACTGTTTTAACAATTTTATAACAATCTTAAGGAAATTATAATTTTTATAGTCTGTGTTCATCGCTCTTCTGTTTATTGGAAACTAAACAAGAAAGAGGAAATTTTTGTCTATGAAATAGGACAATACCAACATCTAAAAGATCCCTTTAGTATACGGATAAGCATCTATAATATTGATGGTTTCCCTTTTTATGATTTCAAAATAGTAATGTAGGAAGGGACAAAAAATAGCGATTGACTAGGAAGTCATTTGAGCTTTCTCATTTGAAAGACTTGAGACGTTGATGCTCTAATAACATTTGGAAAAGAAATTTGGCACCGAATGGAAAGAAATTATTAGTTGGTGCTGCAACAGACACGAAGAAAGTTTTTATTTCAAATTCGAAAAAATGTCTGTTGGGAGACTGACTTAGTGTCTGGATATTCACATGTGTCTTTTATTTAATGATATTATTTTTCTGTGTCCTGCTTTGGACTAAAAAAAAATTAAAAAAAAATTGAAAGGATGGTTGATGTGACAGATGAGGAGCAATGCCTCAAGATTTGATCTTAAGTGAATGTGATGTTCTTCCATTAATATGCTCCAAATGTTTAACTGAATATGAAGAGTTGTCATCAAATGAATTAACCGATGCAACTTTTCGGGCGTAATTTGTTTGTTATGGTTACTGTTGGGAGAGATTGGAATGACATTAAAATTGAGTTATATTTTCTTCACTCCCTTGTCATTTAATCTCCTACCCTTATGATTTATTAAATTCATGTTTTATACATGTTAGGGTAGATATTTATTATTTGATGATCTCAAAGTCTATTCTATGGCAGAAACATTAGTAATACATGGCAAGGTGCTGAAAATTTATCTCAGCAACTTAACTTGAAATTTCATTCATTGAGATCATCAGTTATAATTTTCAGAAAGTATGGAACCCAACGGTGAAAGTGTTTTTCTTTATAGTCTACTTAGAAAAGAAAATCACTCTTTTGAGAGAAAAAAAATAATAATACTTTTTTTGGAGACTAAAACCTTTGTGGTTTTCTACTCCACTGTTTGGAGATTAAAATATGTGTGATTTTTTACTCCAAGTTACTACTCGGTTTAAAGAATATAAATTTTTTATCGAGTTAGTAAATTCGGTTTAAAGAATATCAAAACTTTGCTGAAGTTAGTAAATTGTGTTGGTTTGAAGAAATAAAATCTTCATTGGTTCTCATTGTTTTGAAGGAAAAAAAAATATTTTTCCAGAAATAAAAGTATTATTTCCTGAGATAAAAAGATATCTTTTTCCAGGAATAAAAAGTTACTTTTTTGGAAATTAAAATCTTCAGATTTCCTACTCTAGTTTTGAGATGAAAGTTTTCGTAACTTTCTACTCATTTGTTTGCTCGATTTGAAGATATAAAAACTTCATCGAGTATATATAAGTTTGTGCATTCGGTTTGAAGATATAAAATCTTCACCGATTTATTAAATCTATTTGTGCCAGAAAGTATTAGGTTTGAAGATATAAAAACTTCACCGTTTTATTCTCTGGTTAAGTGGAAAAAAAAAACTTATGATCGTAAGGATGTTCATTACATTCTATGGTACGACTGACTGATAGAGATGAAAATTAAAGAAAAAATATAATTGGAGGTTTAAAGTGTGAATGAACATTTTTTTTTTCCTATAACTCCTTGTGATTGTCCTTCTGATTACAAATTCAGTGGCTAAGAATTTATATGAAGAGGATCATATTAATTGCTGGACATTAAATATGTCCATGTTATCTATGTTCATGGCAAAGCCTTCTTCATCAGTCACGTTTCCTGTTTCCCTAACAGTCTCAAAGAGATTCAGGCCATCAATTTCTTACTGATAATTTAAGTGTTGATAAAGTGGTTATGATGCAAGGAGCAGGAGCTGGTTTCTTTAGTTCTCCTTTTACTAATGGGTGTCTAGTACGTACGAGTACTGATTCACGGGAACTAAGTCCATACGTGTTTAATGATGATGTTGCATTGTGAAGGAACAATTTAACATAGATGGTAAATGCCTTATAAACAAGTTCTGGTTTGCCTCAGAACTTGTGAGGGGAAGCTATCCTTACAGCTAGTCGAATACTCAATCGAGTGCCCCATAGTAAAACACAATCTATTCCATATGAAAAGTGGACAGGAAGAAAGCCTCATTTGAAATATTTCAAAGTGTGGGGGTTGTTTGGCCAAAGTGAAAGTTCCTAAACCCCAAAGGGTAAAAATAGGACTTAAAATCGTTGATTGTGTTTTGATAGGATATGCCACAAATTGTAAAGCATATCAATTTTGGTGTACAAATAAGAAAATCTGACATTCATGTTAATACGGTAATTGAATCATATAATGTTGAAACTATTTATCCGTATAAAAAGAAATGTGCGACGTCTAGTGAAAGATCTAAACGACCTCGCAAAGAAACAAAGGAAAGTACACATAACAAGGAAAATCCAAGGAATAGTAAACGTCAAAGGATGTCTATATTCTTTGGACTATATTTTCTGATATTTTTGTTGGAAAATGAGCCTCAAACTTTTTAAAGAAGCTATGATTTCTTTTGAAGCTTAATATTGGAAAGAGGCAGTCAATAGTGAAAATTGAATTCATATTGAACAACCATACATGTGAATTGGTTGATCTTGCTCCTAGGGACAAACCTTTGAGTTCCAAATGAATTTTGAAAGGAAAATGAAAGTTGATGGCACTATTGACAAATGCAAGGCAAAATTTGTTGTCAAATGTTATAGACAAAAAGAAGGCCTTGAGTATTTTGACACATACTTGCTAGTAACAAGGATTATATCCATACGGGTATTAGAAGCATTGCCAGATGTGTATGGTCTTGAAATCCATCAAACGGATGTTAAGACAGCTTTCTTAAATGGAGATTTGTGGAAGCAATTTACATGGAACAACGTAAGGGTTTTGTGGTTCCTGGTAACGAAAAGAAGGTGTGCAAACTTGTTAAGTCGTTATACAGACTAAAACAAGCACCCCTAACAAGGTCATGCTAAATTTGATCAAACAATGTTGGCAAATGGTTTAAGATTAATGAGTGTGATAAATGAGTTTACATTAAGAACTCTCTAAATCATATAGTCATTGTTTGTTTATTTATTGATAATGAGTAAAGACATTAATGACATAAATGCTACTAAGCGTATGCTTGTTAGAAATTTTGATATGAAAGACTTAGAGGTTGTCGATTTAATTCCAAGAATTAAAAATCACTGAACTTTTTAAAGTCTAGCATTGTCTCAGTCTCATTATGTTAAAATGGTACTTGAACCATTCAAGTATTAAACGCCGATTAATGTAAATCTTGCTATTGCAAAGAATATTGGTGACGGAAATTCTCAATTGGACTATATTCTTGGGTATTAAAGAAGCATACTTGAGTGTTACAATGAAATCTGAATTATTGAATGTGCAGCTGCTGAATAGAAGTGGAATGGCTGGAAAAAAAAATATTGTTAAAAGTTGTGGCCACAACTGTTGCCAACTATCCACACATATTGTTATAATGATGCTACATCAAGTGTAGCTAATAATCAGATATGTAAACTCAAGATGCATGAGTCTTCGACATACTTAAAACTTTATATTGCATTACAATAAATATCTTGCGGTTGTTGAAGGATATGTTGTTGCAAATTGGATCACCGGATGAACTGAATCTAAATCCACAAATGAATATGTTTTCACCAATAGTGGAAGAGCAGTATCTTGGAAATCATCCAAATAGACATGTATCGCCCGCTCTACAATGGAGTCTGAGTTTATAGCTCTAGACAAGGTCGGTGAAGAAGTTGAATGGCTCCGGAATTTCTTGGAGTGTATTCTTTTTGGCCCAAGCCGTTGGCACATATATGTATACATTGTAATAGCCAAGCGGTAATAAGGAGGGCAAGGAGCATTATGTATAACGGTAAATCTCGTCACATACGATGAAGACATAATACCGTTAGACAACTACTTTCTAGTGGAGTTATCACTAGTGACTATGTAAGGTCTAGAGATAATGTCGCGGATCCGCTTATAAAAGGCTTAACTAGAGAGGTAGTTGAAAGATCAACAAAGGGAATGGGATTATGGCCTAGAACAAGTCATCATGGCGGTAACTCTACCTAGCAGATTGGAGATCCCAAGAGCTAGGTTCAAGGAGAAAACAAAGTTATGAATGACGGTTCAACATTGTCAAATAACTCAACCCATTCTCGTGATCAGACAATGTTAAAAAACAAGGATAAGGCCTTAAGGCTTTTTAACGAGTTAATAAAGCTAAAGCTTTTTAATGATTTCTAAGTTTGGCATATGACCAAATAGTGTATCTACGAGATGACACGTTTAGGAATCACCTATGTGAGTGTGAAGTGTAAGCCGCTTCAAGGAGTATGTTAGGTAAAGGCCCATGCTCTACGCACTCATGAAACCAGGCGGTGTTCATGGCTAAAACGAACACAACCGTGAGAACCATAGACGGTTAAGGGTTAATTGTGTGACATATGGTTGTCTAGGTATACACCAAAGCTCGACAGTTCAAAGATATCAAATCTACCGATTGACCGAGTATATCCGACATATGTTCACTACGGAAAGTTCAAAGGGAAACCTACTTATCCAGATGCAATTAATCTTTATTTGTAAATCACACACTTGTCCGTGTATTTTTATATCATAGAGCCATTCCCCATTCATGTGGGGGATTGTTAGGTATTTGGTGTGAATGGGAAATGAAAGTTTTATTTCCTTTGCCTTTTTCGAAAAAATATTTTTTTGTCGAAAAGGCACTTGCCTTTTCAGAAAAGACACACCTATTTCGTTAACAGACATCTGTTGTTAGTTATAAATATCTAGTCATCCCTTCAGATTTTCCTAATGAAAAATTCTGAATTCTTCTATCTTCTTCTTTTGCACTTCATAAAAAATTCTGTGTGATTTTACAGCCTTCGAGTGGTTCGCTGTCACCAAAGTTTGCAGTACCGCTACTACGGTGAGTAAATCGTTCTATCCTGGGAGGATATATTCCACAACCTCGGGTACATTGAGGGGAATAATTTCCTTAAGGACACACTGTGCATTCAGTGGGCTCGATTTTTGTTCTTACATATTTTTCCAGACACTGTTCTTAGTTTTCCAGTTGCTGTCCAGTTTCTGTTTTATATTTTCAGAAATTATTGTTACTGTTTTAACAATTTTATAACACTAACCTCTCACACCTCCACACTGGGGCATCTGTGCCTCTCCTCCTCACATGCCCAAACCATCTCAACCTCGCTTTCCTCATCTTGTCCTCCACTGATGCTTCTCCAACCTTATCCCGAATATCTTCATTCCTAATCCTATCTCGCCTGGTGTGCCCACACATCCATCGCAACATTCTCATTTCCGCAACTTTGATAACGTCCAAATACACTTCTCAAAGAGAAAGTGTACACGGTCGTATGCAATATATTTACCCAACTATGAGTCGGGGTCGATCCCACAGGGAACAATATGCTAGGCGATTAAGAAAGTAAGGAACTTTCACCAACTACGCTAAAGCCAAACGATGGATAATATTTTGGGTTTTTGAGAGAATTATAACTAATGCAGAAATGTAAACTAACCTAGAAAGCGAGTAAAATGGTCAATGGCCACAAGTATGGATAATAGGAGATTACACTCAAGTAACGATCCAGTATATTTTATGATATTACAACTAAGAGCGGATTTATGTTAATAGATAATGGTTTCTAAAATCTCATTGAAAGTCTTCCAACCAAATCAATGAATTTCACTCTAAGCTTTTTCAAGCCTTAGAGTGTGATATCAAGCACAACCAATTGAATCTCAAGTAACTATCCTCTTCCGAGCTCAAGTTATTAGATCGGTTTAATGACCCAAATCCTTGTTAACTAATCTTTCTCAACCTAGATTTCCTCTTCCAAGCTCAATCTAAGTAAATGGGTGAGTCCTAGGGTTAGCTAATCCCTTTGGAAACATTCAAGAACGAGATTAATTAAATCAATAAAGACTCACTTCAATAGCAATAAAAATCATTCAATACATAAGCATAACAAGAGTTTCAGCCAACACTTTAATCCTAAAATATTTTTCCATAAACAAGATTCAAGTGAAGAAAATAAACACTACATACTTAGATATACAATACAAAGCAAGAGATTGAAGAAATGAATTAAATGTTTAAGAAATGTTCAACCAAATCTTCAAATCTTCAACCCCAAAGTGTGGTGTAGATGAACCCTAACCTCCAAGCTTGCAAAATGGCAAAAGATGAAAATGATATACCCCAAGTCTCTCTTTTGTAGCTGACCTAATTTTTCCAAGTTTAAAAATGACAAAATAAACCCCAAAGTTTCAATTTTGCAAATCTGTCCCCTTTTTGCAAAACTGTCCAGTTTTGACAGTTTTGCAAAAATGTCCAGTTTGACCTCTTTTTGACTTTCTTTTTACTTGGTTTCTTCCGATCACTTCTAAATCACATAAAACTTGATAGAGCACCAATATCTCATAAATCATCCGAGGTGCAGCATCTGCGACACAGGATGCGACTCGCGGGTTCCACATGCGAGTCGTATGTGGTGTCGCATGTGTCGCATGTGTTGCATCATTGTCTTATTTTATTTGGTCATTCTCTGTCAACAGATGCTGCACCACCTGCGACTCGCATGCAGTACCTGCGATTCGCAGGTGGTGCTCTAGTTCATTTCAGCTATCTTGGCTTGTTTTGCTCTATTTTGTTCCATTTTGGTCCATTTTGCTCTTTTATGCTCTCCGGGCATCTTTTCCTACAAAATAACAAAAATACACAAAAAGTAACAACAAAAGTGCTTAAAGGGTCACAAAAACTTAAAGAATTAGCATCAAATATCGCATAATTTTACGACTCATCAAGCTTTCATCTTTTGAACGTGAGAGCTCTTGACTGCACAACACTCTATCCCGTACAACAAGTTCGGTCTCACAACTTCTTTGTAGAACCTGCCTTTAAGTTTTGGTGGCATCTTCTTATCACACAGCACTCCTGAAGCATATACCATATTTGAGGACTAAGACTATGAAATGAGGAAAATCATAAGGTGCAAACACAAATACCAACAAAGGAATCAAATGCGAGGAGATCACACACAGGGTTGAACAAAAAACCCACATTCACAACAGAACATGAAAGAAATGAAAAGAAAATTAAGCATGCGGGAAAAATCTCTTCATGGAAAGCAAATACGCTGAGGAAACAAAACACCTATGAATGGAAGGGTCACGAATTCACAATTCAAAGAACTCAAAGCAGCTTTTGTTTCACACGTTTAAAAGATTTTGAAGAGGATCTTACCTTTTTCAGATTCAGCAGGAGACGGATAGACATCAAAGCTGTTGAATGGCTACGATGCAGATCTGGAAGTGTTAAAACAATTTTCAGGTGATATGCAGAGCAAAATCAAGGAAAATTGAAGATTGGGTCATCTGAGCACTGACAAGTCGAAGTAGAGAGAACATAACATGCACATACAGCTGCAGATGCGGTAAATAGACGAGCAGAAGTGCAAGAAAGCTCAAAACAAGGTTGGAGAAGGCCTGAATCCAGCTCAATTTGAGAAATCGATGCAGATTGAAAGCCGACATTGCCGAGAAATCCCAACAAATCTAGGGATTTTACAAAGCATATACTTTCCTATTTCATTTATACGCTTTCTGTTTTTTATTCTTTTGACTCTTGCAATTTGGACCTTTTGCTTTTGATTAATACAAAATAACCCTTCGAGGTTTTGATTTTTTTTTTTAAAAAATAGGTAAATACTGTTACGAGTCACAATTGGGCCAACTTTTGCGAGCTAAATATTGCTCTTAGTCCTTCCGACACAAGTGTTATTTAGAGTTTTACAAAGAGATAAAAAAATCGATATCAACGGAGTTTATTATTGTATTAGTTTTATTTACATTATTATAAAAATCATTATTTTGCATTTCTTATGAATACAATTTATAAACAAACTAGAAAAAAAAATTAGATCAAGAATCTAACGATAACTTTCAATATTTACTTTACTGCCGAGCACTAGGAACCATAGCTGCGCAATTGCATGATGCTAAATTTTGCAGAATAACAGCTTTTAGGAGTCTTTCTGCATGAGGGATAAAATATGAAAATGTCTTGTGCCTTATATTAGGGCTATCCATGACATGTACGATGGAGTCAAAGCCCAGATTAGGACAATGGGAGGTGTCTCAGAGCACGTCCCGGTCAAAATGGGGTTGCACGAGAGATCAACCTTTAGCCCGTTTCTTTTTGCCTTAGTGATGGATAAATTGATACGACATATTCAGGGGGAGGTGGTGTGGTGTATTCGTTGCGACATAGTATTGATTGACGAGACGAGTGTGTCAAAAGCTTTCAAGTTAAGCAGGACTAAAACTGAGTATCTGGAGTGCAAGTTCAGTAATGTGACGTTTGAGGTGGAGGTGGAAGTGAAGCTCGAGACACTAGCCATACCTAAGAGAGACAGATCCAAGTATCTTGGGTCCATAATCCAAGGGAATGGAGAGATTGATATTGACGTTGCACACCGTATTGGAGCGGGGTGGGCGAAATGGAGGCTTGCCTCTGGGGTACTGTGTGATAAGAATATGTCACCAAGGTTTAAAGTTAAATTCTACAGAGTGGTGGTTAGACCAGCATTATTACATGGGGTAGAGTGTTGACCAGTCAAGAAAGCACAAGTCCAGAAGATGAATGTAGCAGAGCTGTGAATGCTCAGATAGACGTGTGGGCATACTACGAAGGATATGATTAGGAACGACATTATACGAGACAAGGTCGGAGTAGCCTCAGTGGCAGACAAAATGAGAGAAGCCAGACTGAGATGGTTCAGACATGTGAAGAGGAGGGGCGCGGATGCGGCAGTGAGGAGGTGTGAAAGGTTGGTTATAGCAGGAGTTAGGAAAGGTAGAGGTAGGCCGAAGAAGAACTGGGGTGGGGGTAGGGGTGAGGGGGAGGAGGTGATTAGACATGACATAACACAATTCCAGTTGATTAAGGATATGACTTGGGTAGGAAGGTATGGAAGTCGAGGATTAGGGTAGAGGGTTAGTAGATACAAGAGTGTTGTAATACTTGTAGTCGTATGTTTTAGGCAATTGCGTAGTTTTTTTTGCTACTGTGTATTGATATTTGTTACTACATTTGTTTTGTGCATTTGCTATTTTTGTCTCCTTTTCATTCTTACATTCCTGAATCAGTTACATTTCTTTTGAGCTGAAGGTCTACCAGAAACAGTCTCTCTATCCCACAAAGGTAGAAATAAGTTTTGCATACATCCTACCCTCCCCAGACCCTACTTATGGGATTACACTGGGCATGTTGTTGTTGTCGTCGTCATCTTCCTATTTTTGTTTACTACATTTTAGTATTATTCGTATTTCATATTCCATGTAAGTAGCAATTCCAAAATTAGCTAATCGGGGGATAAAACAAGCAAAAGACAAAGAAGTCCTCCTCCAAAATACTTAATAAGGTAAAGGTTAACATTAAAGAAAAGTTTATTCAAGTTTATTTATAGCCTATTTGGTCAAATTTATTTTTCCCAAAAGTACTTTATTTTTTTCCAATAAGTGCTTATGTGAAAAAGTGAGGTGTTTGGCCAAACTTTTGGGAGAAAATAAACGTTTCTCGAGAGTAGCAGAAGCTATGTTTCAGGAGCTAAAAAAAATAGGTTATACCCAAAAGCACTTATTTAAAAAACGCTTTAATTTAATAACTGAACATTTATCAAGAAAATATATCCACTAAATAATTCAATTATTCTTTAGTTCTCATATTATGATTTTAACTTTATAATGCCAGTAAAATTTGTCTGCAAACCAGACGACCCTTTAATCCTTTTGCAATAAGAGTTATCAGGACTTCTTTTAACGAGAAAGAGCTAATATTTCGATATCAACGGAGTTCATTATTATATTAGTTTCATTTAAATAATAAGAATATACATGTTAGGTTTAGATGAAATTGCATTCCACAAAGTACTCAAATTATCTTCCAAAAAATGCAAAATAAAGAAGAAATTGTATTCAATCAATTTTATTAATGGATTAGATTTTAGGTGATACTTTTTGAATTTTTTAAAAATAGAGCAGAAATTTATTAATATTTTCTGTAAAATAATGCAAAGAAGGGTGTTCCATCTTATAAGCTACTCCTGAGCTGCGTAGATAATTAGATTGATTTTTTTGTTAAAAGGAAATAATAGCAAGACCTCATAAACTGCGTAGCACATTTTTAGTACTCTATGAATACCATCAATGTACATTAATGGACTAGATTTTAGATGACACCACCAATTAATGCGACATTGTTAGAGATTGCTTAGAATTTAATTTTATTAATCTGATCGGGGTGCTATAGACAGTACTTTAAAAGATACATTTAATAGAGCAATCATCAAGTTAAAGTGGAGTGGAGTAGAATTTGTATTAAAGAAAAGACACTCTTAACACGTTCGGTGCATTATAAAAATAAAAATAAAAATTGGGATGTCATATAAAATCATGATTAGAAGAAAACAAGCCATACCTACATTAAAAATATAGTTTTCGTTATTTATTTCGGAGATATGCTAATAATTCTTTAAGTGGATCTATTCTATAGAGATATGAAATAGATTTTATTTTGGTAAATATAGTAAAATGTTCTGTTACTGCTCTCCAAATGATTGAGGAAGGGGGTTATCTAAATCTTACTACTAATTAGGCAGAGCATAATATTTAGCAGGATATTAGTATATTATAATAGGAAGTACAATATGTTGTAATTATGTTACTAGTGTTCTTTTTAATGTTCTTCATGGTGTGCTAGTGTGCTTGGTATTCAAGCAGTTGATACATTGGCTCACACGCGATCTTATCCAACGTTATTTTTTTGTTATTTGTTTTACCAATTCAATAGTCAAAGTTTATTTAACCTAACTAATTTGAATTTGCGGAAAAGTTTACTATAACAAAATAAAACATTTTTTATTGAACATAACTCAATACAAATTTAAGCATTTAATATTGCTATACACATCGATATTTCTTTGGTCATTATTTATTACTCCTTTATTAGCATTACTTGACCATTTGATATTTCAACTTATATCTGATTATTAATTTTCTATAAAGGATCAAATGCTACTTATAGAAAGAAAAAAAAAAGTTAGGAGTAATTCAACCTCGAAATTACAGTTTACTATAATTTTACCACATCAAGTTTACTTAACCTTATCCTTTAATTCTCAAGGCCAAAAGAGGAAAAGTACTAATTGGGACCCACGCGCGGTACTGCGGTTTTGAGACCACGTGTTTCATTGCGTTGCCCGTTGTTCACGTGTACTTCGTCACACAATCTTCGTTTTCAAGAAATATTTTTATACTCTACGTAATATGTTTTTAATAAAAAGGAGTAAAAAGTTCAACCTTTTTTTTATAAAGTTTGTCCGGTACTAGATATGAGCTAATATCTGACAATGTACAATAATAGTAATTGCATCATATCTGCCTGTACATCTCCCTTTGTGTGTGTATTTTTTTTTTTTTTTTTTTTTTTTTTTTTTTTGTGTTAAGAGTTACTACGACTTTGTTTCTCAATGTAAGGAAATATAAAATAGTAGCAATATTATCGATGAATTTATGTAATTCTAAGTCTTTTCTTTTCACCCATAATTTTGAATAGTTGAAGAGATAAAAAGAATTTATGTGAACATATATGACAGTAATTGATAATGATGGGTGATGACACCAACGATGAATGGATGAAATTGATGAACTATCATTTTGTAGAAATCTCTAAATAAACATCTTAATGATTTTCAAATTTTATTGCAAATCATTTAGGTCTGTTCAAACCCATTAAGTGTTGAAACATAAAAAAACGTACTAATGATTAAGATTCAGATGTAAAATACAAACAGACTTATAGCTTGTTTTGTCAAGCTTCTAAAATCAGTTTATTTTGAAAAGTGCTTTTAAAAAAAAGTACTTTTTGTGAGAAGCAGTCTATGTTTGGTTATGTCACACCCAAACCTTGGGGGGTGTGGCCGGCACTCGGCACCTGAAGGCCCGAGCGAACCAATCGTATATCTGAATTCTGTAATATAAATCATAAGTTGACAAGGCCTGTTATATCCCGCATTTTGTACATTCAGATATTTCAAGATAGTCGCGATAAGTTAAGGGCAAGGCTATTATTTTCCTTCCGATTTTATTTTAATACACAAGTTGTTTATTAATGGTATGGAAATATTGAGAAAGGCTAGGGGTAAAAAGGGAAAAAAATTCAAGAAGGTTCATGATAATAGCCACCATGGCCGTGTGGCTCAAGTGGGACCCACCCATGGCTTGGCCAATTAACTCAAGCCATGAGTGGGGGCATGTGTCCACTTCATATTTGTAGGAGCAAGTATATATATAGATAGAGATGACCAAAGCAAGACATATTCTTCATCTTCACCATTCAAGAAACTTCAAGAAAAAAAATATAGTAGTATTCGGCCATGGCTAGAAAAATTTGATGCCTTGGAGTTGATCAAGAAAAATAATTTTCTTCTAGCATTTCAACCAATTGGAAGGCCCTTATTAACGTGGAGTAGTTGTTGGAGCAAGCAAAGCATTCATTTGTGCAATTTACCAACCCTAGCTAAATTGAGAAGTGGAAGGGTAAAGGTAAGAATTAATCTCCTTTTCTATGTGCTAGGGATGGTTTGTGAGTGTTGTAGTATGTAGAAATGGATGAAATTCATGAAATATGTGTGTGTTGGTTGTGGCCGAATAGGGACTATGTTGGTAAGATGTGATGAATTGATTTTATTTAGTATTTTGATTGTTGTTGTTGCGGATTCCATGATAAAAATGAAGGTTTGATGGCTTGAAATGAAGTTGTAATCGTTGTGGGATTGTTGAAGAAGTTAATGTGACACTAGCATGGTTTCTTATATTTGTATGATGATGTTGCTAACGTGTGGTTGTTGGTATAATTCATGAACTTGGAAGCGAGGAATATGTTGTTGTTGTTCTTATTGAGTTTGGAAGATTGTAAGTTGGGTGGTTGTGGTTAACTTGAAGGTAAATGAAATGTCGTCGAATTATGTAGAAATGGTTGCTAATGTTAGAATGCATTTTGAGTTAATTGTTGAAGTTGTTAATGTGGCTGTTGGTATTGTTGTTGATGATTTGGCCAAGTTGAATTCTCGGGGTTTGTTGGATTTACAGGGGAAATGCTGCCCAAATTTCTGTAGGTGAATTGCTAGCTTGGAATCGGGTTCCTAAATACCTATAGCTAATGTTTGATATTTTCTGACGTTGTTGTAGATCTTGGGAAAGCCGAGACTTAAGTTCGGCTTAGCTTAGGAAGCGGACAAGGTATGTAAGACTTACCCTTTCTTTCTTTTGGCATGTCCTAGAACTAAGTAAGGTATGACTCGCATCTTGGGGTAACTCTATTCTTTAATTCCGAGTTTGTTTACGATTCTTATTCACTTCTTGACATGAGCATACTTAGTATAGTTGTCACGACCCAACTAGGGGCCGCGACGGGTACCCGGAGCTGGATACCGAGCACCGCTCACTCTACTACTCATTTTACTCATTTAATGATCTTTTGCCATTTTTACGCATGAAAGTATAGGAAACATAATTTGTATCAAAACAGAAGTACTTTATATACATATGCCTCTCAGCCATCAAAATAATATATACATAATAATAGCATCTTTTGAGACTACCTGACCCACACTACGTATCTACGAGCCTCTACTGTCATAATGAATACATAGACGGAACAAGACTCCGTCGTGCCCAATATATATATACATATATTCCAAAGAGAAATCATAAGCACCTCCGAACAATGGAGTGCTCCCAACAGCTGACAGCTCCTAAGTATCTGGATCAAGCTCGCCTCCCTGCCTACCTGTGGGCATGAACACAGCGTCCAAAGAAGGGACGTCAGTACGAATATTGTACTAAGTATGAGAGGCATGAACAATGAAGAAAGGCATCAATAAGATAATGAGAGCATCAATATAAAGCATATGGATCTGACCGATAATCATAAATGGAATAATGCATGCTGTCTTACTCATACCTATCATCGTAACATGTATGCATCATATGCAAGTTGCCCGCCCATGTCGGAACGGTGTGATAATCAATAATATAAGCCCGCGTCCGGGGTACCATCTCATGCCGCCCACTAGTGGTGTCTGCCCACGCCCGAAGGTCGTGGTGTATCCGTATCGCCGCCCGCCGAAGCGGTGTCTGCCCGGCCAACTAGGCCCGGTATGAAATGCTCATGCCATGCTTATCATAAAATAATCATAATAATGTACTCATTGTAAAATACTTATCTTATCATAGCACATGCGTAAGGTTTGAGAACAACTTTACTCTATCGGGGTGACGTAAGGTCGTGACCCCCCGATTACTTTATGGAGCAATTACGGACATTCTGCCTCACCTTGAAAGGACTAGTACATAAGGTGAGTGTAGGCAAGGACTAACATCATCATCATCCTAGCATCATCATATCGTATAACTTATCTCATATAGGCATTTAACTTTTTGGAATGTAGGAGCTCATGGAAAGATGGTAATTCTGACTATAAGATTCATGCCATTGGAAAGAAAGGACTAGCCTCACATACCTTGCCGTTTAGCTAAGTTGTTGTCCACTTATTCTCCTTCGATACCACGTCATCACCTTCATGAGAGAATTCGTATTACATTAGTTAATTAACTACAAGAACGGATCGCTAGTTCTAGGAAAATTTGGGCAGTACTTCTTTCGTTTATACTACTTTTCCCATGTTCTATATCTATTCCCAACATTCACAATGCTATTCGCAATATCGCAATCAAAATCATTATTTATGCACCATTAGCAAAATCCACCATTTTCCTCCAATTTTCCCATATTTCCCCCTTTAGCTCACCTTAGTGCTTTTGTGCATTTACTACTTGTTTCACATTATAAATATCATTTATATCGTATTTGTACTCACAACACTTCAACATTCATGATTCAATTCCACTATCATTCATTTATGTCACTATTCACTCAATAATGACCCATTCCTATGTTCTTCTACATTTTAAGTATCTAAGCCTTCCAATACCTTGAATCACGTGGTATAGTCATGAAACATACCTTAAATGATGATTGAACAGGCCTTGAGTTGAAATACTTCACTTAGCCAAAACCCTAGTTCCACCCTTTTAAGGATTTCTTGACTTAGATGATCCTTTGATGTGTTCTTACACTTGTTTTCATGAATTTAGTGGTGTTAATCTTGATGTTCCCTTTGATTCTCTTGAATTCTTATGGAGGAAATATTTGGAGAGTTCTAGAGCATTCTTGAGTTGTATGGAAGAAAAATGAAATGAAATGAAGCCTAAGTTCCTTTTTAATAATCACAAAACTGATCTTTAATGAAAAATGGTTGGGATGAACAGTGGTCGTAAACCACAGTTTACAGACCGTATTGTGGTTTACGGTCCGTCCTCCATGATCGTTTTTAATCATCCCAGAAACAGAAAGTTTGGCTGAGGGACATGGCAGTTTACGACCGAGGTTTACGGTCCGTAAACCAGTTTACGGGCCGTCCTCCAAGTCGTGTTTAGCCATTTCATCACTTGGCAGAAACTTTGAGATTTTAGAAGGCTGGAGGACTATTGTACTATACGGTCCGTAAATCACTTTACGGGCCGTATAGTGCCCTTTTACGACCACTGAGCTGAAAATTTTCCGCAACCTTCTTATTTCCAAAAATTCATAATTAGCCATTCCCGACTTAGTAAAACATCATACACTCAAGCCCTTCATTGTTCTACTCATCACACAAGTACAGAAAAATTTCCGAGGTGTAACAATAGTCGAGCTTATTGTGTGATTGAATAACGAGCAAAGCATAAAGAGTTTCTATTCCTAAAGGGTTCTATAAGGATTAATGTCTCTAACTTTCATATGTGGTCTTGAATTGTTCTGAAACGTTCATAAAGGTTTCTGTAATGAATAACGTCCATAACTTTCTTATGCTAACTCGGATTGACTCGAAACGTGTTTATGCTCCTTCAAGTGTCGATTAGTGTACTTACCTATCGAGTCTTAAAAAAATTGATTTATATGCATATAGTTTCTCACTACTCTGCTCGTGCATGCCTCAATATATCTTTCACTGAGTCCCGGGCCAGGACACGTTCTCGTGCGTACTCCACTGCATTGTTCACCGCGTCCCTCACTAGAGGGCCGGGGCACGTTATATGTATATATATATATATATATATATATATATATATATATATATATATACATGATATGATGACATGATGATATGATGATATGGGGGTGGCGGCCAGGATGGCATATAATGACTCTATTCACCGAGTCCCTCACTAGAGGGCCGGGACACATTATATGTATATATGATATATGATGTTGACATGCAAGATTTTCATTTCAAAAGGCAAGTGTATATATATATATATATGTATATATATATATATACATATATATATATATATATACATATATATATGTATATATATATATATATATATATATATATATAGATGTATATATATATATATATGCATATATATATGCATACATATGTATGTAAATATGTATATATATGTATACATATGTATGTATATATATGTATACATATATATACATATGTATACATATATGATATGATGACATGATGATATGATGATATGGGGGTGGCGGCCAGGATGACATATAATGACTCTATTCACCGAGTCCCTCACTAGAGGGCCGGGACACATTATATGTATATATGATATATGATGTTGACATGCAAGATTTTCATTTCAAAAGGCAAGTGTAATGATGTTTTTAACAGTCATACTTGTTTTTGGTAAATCTCCGTTTTAGTTATGATCCTCTTTACTTTATTTCATGCCTTACATGCTAAGTACATATTCCGTATTGACCCCCTTTCTTCGGGGGCTGCGTTTCATGTCACGCAGGTGTATACAGATGAGTAGAGGACATTGCTAGGAGATGTACCAGCGGGATTGGCGAGCTCCATTCCCTTCCGGAGTGTTGCCGAGTCAGAGTATTCATGTTATGGTATCTTGATTGATGTTAGAGACTTTGCAGACAGAGTCACGTGTATAGGATGTCAGTCTTGTAAGCGGCTCTGCAGGCCGACGTACCATTATGCTTTATGTTACAAATTCCATATGATTACAGATTTTACTTGACTTGAGAACGACGAAAAGAATGGTTTTGACAAATTTCTATTATGTATTTCATTTCGTAACTTAAGAGTCCAGTGAGGTTATGAACATAACGAGAGTTAAAGGGGTTCGCTCGGCTCTGAGTATGGGGTCGGGTGCCCATCATGCCTTATCAAGATTAGGGTGTGACAAGGCCCAATAACATATATATGCATAACTGAGGCCGACAAGGCTAACAAAACACATCAACATTAACTGATAGTTTGTAAGCCTCTAAGAGTACTTAAATGCAACAACTGGTCGGGACAGGGCCCCACTTTACCCAACACCATCTAAATATATGTATATACATGTATGCATCCTATTTGATGACTCTGACCAGCAACTCCAGAGAATGGAGTGCGAACATCCCTGCTGAACTCCGGTACCCTACTGAGAAAGGTACATCAATCCGTCTACCTGTACCTGTGGGCATCATCACAGCGTCCCCAAACAAAAGGAGGTCAGTATGAATAAAGTACTGAGTATGTAAGGCATGAATAACAACATAGTGAAAGTACAGAAGGAACATAAGATAAGAGTACATCTGATTGTATTTTAAGGCGGATATCATGCATGCTTAGCTTTTAAAAAAAACATTTTTCATACATATATAACATAAGTGTTAGTGTTGTGGAACGTGCAGCCTGATCATAATGTTAGTGCTGCGGAACGTGCAGCCCGAGCCATATATCATACCATCCCGTGTCCGAGGCATCATCATAACCTGCCCACTGCAGCGGTGTGCACAATAGGTGTCGTACCCGACCGACTATAGCGCGGCTAGGTAATGACAATAAATAAATACATACATACATACATATATATATATATATATATATATATATATATATATATATATATATATATATATATATATATTCGACATCAAAAAAGCGTATTCATAAAAATATTTGGAAAAAGAAGGGATATTGGGTAGCATTAAAGGCTTTTTCGCATCAGAAGAGAGATTTCAGGAAATGGCAGATCTATTCACTCTATCAATAACCGATCCGGATCTGGTGTATCATAAGGGATTTGCCTTTTCTATTGATTCCTGCGGATTGGATAAAAAACAATTCTTGAATGAGGCCAGGGATGAATCGAAAAAGAAATCTTTATTAGTTCTACCTCCTACATATACACATATAGATATGTATATATATGTATGTATACATATACACATATGTACATACATATACACATATAGATATGTATATATATGTATGTATACATATACACATATGTACATACATATACACATATAGATATGTATATATATATATATATATATATATATATATATATATATATATATATATATAGGTGCAAGACTGACCTCAGAAGAGATATCATAACAAGAGTTGGAGTGACCTATCATCGTTACTCTCCGACTATCATTATTGTTGCTACGTACTTTATCCTTTCAATTCAAAAAACAACACGTGGAGAATAGGAGATATACTTCAATAATGATTATATAAGTGATAAAGATCGGCTCAACTAAATAAAATACCATTAGCTCAACCTCAACACGAAGAATAACATAGTGAACAACCT
The DNA here is from genome assembly GCF_019175385.1 of Lycium barbarum. Lineage (NCBI taxonomy): Eukaryota > Viridiplantae > Streptophyta > Magnoliopsida > Solanales > Solanaceae > Lycium > Lycium barbarum. Next base: position 71,739,597 of record NC_083348.1, on the reverse strand, counting down.
TTTTCCAATCGACAAGAAAGATACGAGGTGTGAGAAAGTACTACTACACAAGGCATATTTAAATCAAGGAAACAAACTTCACCATTAGAGTGGTGGAATCAACTCAACTTTAATGGAAAAAGTACCATGATGAACATTATACTTCTCTCGGTAAACAAGAAGGATAAGGAATGTGGGAAAATATTTCAATGTGAACTATTCATAAGAAGTAGTAAGGTTAATCATTTTGGAACACCCTCGATACATGTTTAACGGAAGACCTGTCAAATGATAACCAAATGAAATATGGAAACATGAAGAGTTCTTTTATACGAGTCATATAAGAAGTAGAGATTAGCTCGTTCATTCTTGGATATGATCGACACAAGTCAATGTGATAACATTTAAAAAAAAACGCATTGGAATTCTAGTCATGCCAAGAAAAGAAGAGAAAAGCCCTACATACCTCGTTGATTGAAGTTATATACATTTCCTAAAGTCTCGAACCTTTACAACTGACTTCCTACAGGATTCGAACAATTCAAGATCAACTTTGAGCATATAGCCAATAAAAATCTTCATTTAGGCATTTTATCGGGCAATTTGTAGGCACGAGTTTGTAAGCTCTTTCGTAGTGTAGCTTCTTGTAAAACACTACCAAAAACCTACTTTTCTACTTCTCCTTACTACCATGATTCAATCCACAGCATCATAACTCCAAACAATACAACAAACCCAACACAAATAGCTTAACAAGTTAGCCATGTCCATAGAAGCTTCAAGTTTTAACCATAACTTATTCATATGGGATTTTCCCTCCAAATTTCTTAGATTAAATACTTGAATAATCATGAAGATATGATTAAGAGGATAAAACATACCTTAGATTCCCACAATCAATCCAAAATAGAAGTTGCTTCAAGATGACGTTTTCTTCCGAAAAGCGAATTTATGGAGAAATGAAGGTTTCGTGATTGCCACGGTCTTTGTTGTGTTAAGATGGATTGATTAGCTCCTTGATATGTTCATGGATTATGGAGGAATGTTTGAGAGGGTTTAGGAGGTGTCTTAGGGTTTGGTCGTAAGAGAAATGAGGTTGAAAATGATTTGGGGATTTTTTATATATGTTGAGCTATGCAGCCACTAACTTAGCACATTGTTCCCGTAGTAGTTTGCATTCCTAGACAGAAATGTGAATTTCTCTCTACTCCAACGTTGTATCGACGAATAGTAAAATACTGTGCAAACTAGACTCGTAGACTTTCAATTTGGTGGGTGGATCACCCAGTAAATCCAAGTAGATTGAGAGAAAAGCTCCGAGATATCTGACCCAAATTTCAGTGAAATTTACAAACTTAACTTGCGACGCCCTTTGTCAACTTTCATATTACAACTCGTTTGACTTCCAAACTTAACAAGAGACTATTATACGATTCAAATACTTCATATAATTACTTGCTTAGCATGTGAAACACTCCTAATCTCACCCAAAAGTATAAGTTATTGTATTCCCAACTTGCCGACTTTTGCTGAAACTCATCCTTCTTTGATTCATTCATCCTTCAAACCTTCCGCCACTTACTAATATTATTTATAAACTCTTATAACCATTTATATTAATAAGCTCAATCCCTTTTAACCTCAAGATAATTTCTTTCGAACTTGCGTCAACTAACACATGATGCGACTTTAACGTGCGAAAATCCGGGGTGTAACAGGTCAATTAATCTCAAAAACACTTTTGAGTAGCAATTAGTGTTTGGCCAAACTTTTGAAAAGTACTTCTAAGTATATTTTCTCAAAAGTGTTTTTGGGAAAATGCTACTTTTTTTAACTTCTGAAAAACGGCTTCTACGACTCCCCAGAAACATTTATTTTTCCCAAAAGCTTGACCAAACAATTCATCTTTTGAAAGAGGAAAAAAAGCACTTTTGGCCTCTCTAAAGATTGGCCAAACAGGCTATTAATAACTGAAGTCCAAGTGATTAAAATTAAGACCTTCATTAAGTGCAAACAAATGAGATCTAGATGGGGAGGGGAAAATGGAAAAATATAATGAAAAAGTAAACAAATTAATTGATTTGGGATGAGTGTAATGTGGGAGGGTTAAAAAATAATGAAGAGAAGGGCTTTTGGGTACAAAAAGAATTTGGATCGAGTTATAACATGGGGCGGGTTAAAAACAAAGGTAATGGATTAAAATAGATGGAACGAATTGAATGATGTGGGAGTTTAATTAGATGACACACGACATATTTGGTATTTAAAAACCAAATAATTGACTTATAATATCGGGCGTGTGAACCTTTAGTGATTAATGATATGAAAGGGCCAAAGGTATTATGGAAGGACAATCTTTATATTCAACTATTAACGAATGACATGGCCAGACCTTTTCTCATCATTCGAGCTTTTACCCCATTTTAAATACCACACACCAATGAGAACAAAAAATTTGATTCACCACATTGCCGCCCACCATTATCAACTATGTGTCACCACCTAGCAACAACAACCACCATCCTTAGCTATGATCACTATTACTGCTGATCACTATAATTAACCGGCATCGTCATCAATCATCACTAACCATCATTACTATAACAACCACCAATCACCACCACTAGTCATTGTGTTATATATCGTCAATCACCGCCATTATTCACCATCACTGTTAGCTATCATTATCATCCACGACAACTGTCAACAGCCACCACCAACTACCACCATCAATCTCTACTGCTAACCATCAGCACCGCTAGCTGCTACTCATAACCCACCATTAGCCAATATCATCCCAATCGGCATCAACAACCATAATTGTTAGCCATCATCATCATATAAGTTTTTGAAAAATGTTTTGTAGATATATATTGTATCAGAATAATTTAGTGTTTTATTAAATTTTATGTTTATCAAATTTTAAAAAGACAATTTTTATACATTCAAGTGTTAAAAAAATAAGACGTCTTAGTTATTTAATATTGAGATGTATATCTAAATCTTAATACACATCTTAAATATTCAACCCTATATTCAGATTCAGACGTTTTAATTTTAACGAAAACAAATGAGGTCTTAGTCTCTTTCTTTTTATTGTTCAGGTTTTTATTCTTATTTTAATTTTTTTTCTATTTTTATTCTCTTTATTCTTTTTCAACATCACTTATTATTCTCCTCGAGGGTCTCGCCAAAAAATTCCACTAGCGAAGAACCAAAGATATGGTTATTAGCGACTTTTCTTTGTCTTTACCCTTTTTTTGTTACAAAACTTTTTCCTATCGACCTCAAAATCTTCATGGCTTTCTCTTTTCTCCTCTAAAACTTCTCTACAAAATTCAAGAAAAACTTTGTTGATAGAAATTGTGAAGGAGATGTAAAAGTGTGGTCGTAGTAATGGGATAGAAGCTGGTGATTGTCTGATGTCATGGGTGGTAGAGGCGGGTCCAGATTTTTTTATTTTTAGAAACCACTAAGCATCACTTAGTGGAGGGAATATTTATTAATTATTAAATAATAAGTAGAAGTTAAACAGACCAAATAAAAAATAAAATACAAAAAACAAAACAAAGAAAACAAAGGACCCGGTTCATAGTGACCCAATCCAAATAAAAACACCAAAGAGATGTTGCAGCCGACCAATACTCCATTTTCACTACACAATTAGGAAAGTTCTTGAAAGTTGCCTTCACCAGAGCTAGGCCATCGCAAATCTCCCAAGGTTCAAAATCTGGTGTTCTGGTATGGATTAGCGTCATCATCGCACCCTAATGCTCTCACCGGTGCTGCAAACCCATAGCCAAGGAGTTTATTCTCAGATAAGCCAAATCTGTTCCTTCAGGTAAGAAATGCTTTCAATCTTCAATTTTCCTTCCTTGTAAGTGAAAGAATGAACGTTATGTCGATCTTCTACCCTTGTCTTCTCGGACTGAACAGTTTATGAGTTGAAGTGTTCTTGGAGAATGTAATCTGTGAATCTGCTATGCTTATATGACTGTTGAGCTGAAATTCATGCTTTAGCTAAGATGCGTGTAGTCCCAAGTTGTGATTGATGTTAACAATTGCTATTTAACTGTATAATTAACTAGTATAATTTTGTCCATAATCTACAACTTATTCTCCTCAGATTAGCCATAGAAATGGTTAATCATCAGATTAAAAGGAATAGATATTTAATGCACAAATACACTAGTATATTAACGAGCTAAATACCTTATGTAGATTCCTTGTCTCGAATTCTGCTCCACCCTTGAATGTACATATGATTGTGCTTCCTATCTATTGACCCAACTTCAATGGGCTAAGCCAAGGCTAATACCACCATTAGAAGTTCTGTCAATATTTGGGTCACAAAATCAGGTATGTACATCATTATATCAAGGATTTTTAACATTTCTGATCCTAAGGTTAGGCACTTGATATTTGTCTAAATTTAGAATCCTCCTCCCTGCACTGGGTACTCAAAAAAGGAATTAAAACTTGATGTACCTACAGGATCAAAAGCTAGGTTAGTTAAAAAAATTGCCAAAGTGTTTCCTTCCATGTATACATGTTGTATTATCACATTAAATTCATCTTTCATTTTCCTGATTGTATCCAGCTCTGTGATAATACCCCATGGTACTTCGCACTCTCCATCAACCACCTTCTTCATCAGTAATGAATCAGTTTCCAAAATCAGTGGATGAATCTCATGATTCACACAATATGTCAGCCCTTCCATTATAGCTCTTGCCTCAGCCGCAACATTAGAATCCTGCCCCAAATCCTTACATTCTGCATATATCAAATATCCATTCCAATCTCTACACAAAAACCATAAGAACTACGCCCAGGATTGCCCTTAGAAGCTCCATAAGTGTTACATTTATACCACCTCTCAAATGGCAATTTCCAATAAACAGTCTTGGTACTCAAAATAGGTTTATACCCTTCAAGAAAAACCACCAATTCAGGCCAAAGGAAAGGTATGTTTTTCAGCCAGGGATACCTGCTCCTTGTCAAGTAGTACAGGTTTCTATTAATCTCATGAATAACTCTATTGAAACTTACCAGTCCTCCATGTTTAATAGTGTTTTTTCTCTTCCACAACTCCCAAGTAATCATTGCAGGAACAGCATGTAGGATAGGTTTAAACTTCTCAGCACACTCTATCTCTGAATGAGATTAATTTGAATTCTAACTGCCTGTTTTAACACATTCCACACATCTGATGCAAATTTAATTGCTAGAAAGAGATGTTGCATAGTCTCCTGTTGTGGGTCTGTACAACAATAACATCTTGATAGAATGAGAATCCTAATCCTCTTTAAAGTGTCATCAATAGGGAGGATAGATTTTCATAATCTCCAAAGAAAGAATGATATCTTAAAAGGCACCCTTTAATCCACATAAGTTTAAAATCAGTTTTTTCATGCTCTCTTTGTCTCAAAATGTTCCATGCACTACTGACAGAAAACTTTCCTGTACTAGTAGGCATCCACCAAGGTCTGTCCCATTTACCTTCCAATTCCCCTATATGAATTTCTGATTTGCTGTGTTCCATTATGTCTGCTGGGAAAGATTGATTGAGCAATTGATCTTTCCAAACTCCTCCATCTATTAAATCAGCCACATCTTCAAGATCTTCATTTAAGGGATATTCATTAGAGCCACCCAATTTGGTTCAATTTTCATACCAAACATTGGATGTTCCCCCTTTAATTTCCCACCAAATCTCATGCTCAATTGGTTCCCTTACTTGTAACATTTTCTTCCATGGTTGTGTTCCACCTTTCCATTGTACCAAAGTAGGAATTACTTTCTTACAATACTTTTTCCACATGTAGTTTTCCCATACAAAAGATGTAGTCCTGAATCTCCACCACAATTTAGCAAATAAAGCATTAGACATATCAAATAGAGACTTGAACCCCAAACCACCTTCCCCTGTTGGCAAACAAACATCCTTCCAAGAGACCCAATGTCTACTCCTCCTTTCTTCCTTACTACTCCAATAGAATCTTGCAAAAATTCTATGAAGTTCCTTAATTACACATTTAGGAGGTGCAATCACTGAAAGGAGATGAATAGACATACTTTGAAGAACACTATTAATCTGAACAACTTTTCCTCCAAAAGAAAGTATCTTTCCTTTCCAAGAATGTAACTTCCCCTTCACTTTTTTAAAAAGCTCAGCATAATAAATCTTTTTCTTTCTCGAGTGACAGATAGGACAGCCAAGATAAGTGAAAAGGAACCGTCCCTTATTAAAACCAGTTATATTCTCAACTGCTTGCATCAGCTCATTGCCCTCCTTAGAGTACATGTAGAAAGAGCTCTTAGATGAGTTAATTAGTTGCCCAGAAGTCTGTTCATAATTCTTTAGAACCTGCATAATTCTTTTTAGAGAGTATGAGTCAGCAGAAGCAAAAATAATTTTGTCATCAGCATAAGCTAGATGATTCAATGGATTTGTCCACTTTGGCACCCCATATCCAATATATTTATCATTTTCAAATAAAGCATTTAAAGCCCTTGATAATACTTCTGCTGACAGTAGGAACAAGGCTGGAGATAGAGGGTCTCCTTGTTTTACCCCTCTTGTGGAATGAAAAAATCCAGTAGCTTGTCCATTTAGTAAAACAGAATACTAGTTGTTCTCTATCAATCTCCTCATTAGATTAATAAGATGCTCAGAAAATCCCATCTTCCTTAACACATGGAGTAGAAATTTCCAATATACTATGTCATAAGCCTTAGCCATGTCCAACTTAATAACCACATTTGCTAGCTTACCCCTTATTCTAATATCTGAGACTCTCTTGAGTGAGTAAGATATTCTCAAATATACTCCTTGCTCTCAAATACATTCCTTCCTTTAACAAAGCCGGATTGATTTGGAGAAATCAAAGAAGGGAGTATACTTTCCATTCTATCATGTAGAATCCTTGAAATCACCTTATTGATGAAGTTAGATAAGCTAACGGGCCTCATATATGAGAAAGTTTGCACGGTCTGTTTCTTAGGAATAAGAACCAGATTAGTATGGGTAATAGATGAAAGTACAAGAGGGGGGGGGGGTGAATTGTAAGCCTGTTAAAAAAAATCTAGTCGACTACTGTTTGGTGTCAGTCGACTGATAGCGAGACAGCCTGCACAAAATTATCAGTCCTTCGATTTGCACAAGTATAAACCACAATAAATAGCAAGGGTGCAGAATATAATATGAGAGCAATAAAATAAATGACACCCGGAATTTTTATACTGGTTCGGAACCAATGTGGTATCCTAATCCAGTCCCCTTGGGTTGCAAGGAGGTTATCTCTTTAAGCTCTTTGTAGTTTGAGTTGAGTACAACCTTTATGGTTTTCCTCATTCACCACCAACATTTACAAGGTTGGTTTTCACTCGCTCACCAACAACGAACAAGGGTTGGTTTTGACACGCTCACCAACAACGCACAAAGTTGGTTTTTCACTCGCTTACCAACAACGACTCTTTGGTTTTCACTCGCTCACCAAAGAAAAGAACAATGACACAACCTCTCAATACAAAGCCTCACCAACTATACTATCTCTCCTCTCTTTTTTGTTTACACAGTAAGTCACTCAGAATTACAATGCTTATGAAAAGTAGAGCAAAGAACTTGAGAAGGTTGAGACAAAAGTATAAGTGGTTGCGTGTTGAACCAGTTCAATACTTCTTCTTTAAATAGTGGCTCGTGTGCTCCAAGAAATCTGACCGTTGCTACTTCACTTGTCTTGATACGTTGAATCTCTATTTGAAGTAGTATCTTCAATCTTTGATGAATCTTCTCTTCAATTGGTTGCACAAAATATTTGCTCCAAAGATTTTTGCTGACATTCCTTTCTTGGCCCAATTGTAATAAATATCATATTTGAACTCTTGGAATATTTCAAAGATATCTCCTTACCTTATCACTTCCCAATTTTCCAGTAGTGTTTGGAATTCTATGAGTGACGTGAGTAAGACCAAATTTTGGTCCTATAATAGCATGACCTTTTTTTTGGCTATTATAATATTTGAATCTTGGGTCATAAAAAAAGATTCTCTCTTCATTTTATAATCTCAACTTGTACGTGGACTTCATTATCTCATTTAGAGAAGATTTTGTCCCATTTTACTTCAGCATGATTTAAGGAATAATCCAACCACTGATTTATTTCCTTCCTTTCATGACTCGGTACCACTTACATCCTCCTTGATCCTGTAACCATAATTCTTTGCTGTAGATATTTCCTTGTATATATGATGAGCTATTTGCAATTCCAATTCTTCACTTGATTGATGAAATCTCGCTGAACTCTTTTTCTTTTGGCAAGTTTCTAGCTGTATATATTTGAGCTCTTATTTAAGCAACCCAAGAGAATTTCAAGATCCTCTTCATTTCACCTTGGATCTTGATTTATATTAATTTGAATGTAATCACATTCGTCTTCTAGCATTTGGACTTTGATCACTCTGAACATGAACACTTTTGTGCACTTATGAATTTTGGCATATCTTGATACTCCATAGATTTGTGGACCTTCTTTAAGTAACAAGAGTTGATCTCGATCTTTTCATTTTCTAGAATATTTTTCTTCCGTAGAATCTTAGTAAATATTCTTTCCATAATTCTTGCACCTTGATTTGAGTAAGTATTTTTCTTCCACATCTTCTTCCGTAATTCCATCTTGTAATATCTTCTTTTCCTTATTTGATTAGATCTTCACCAGATCCCTCTTCATCAAATAAACCTATACCAAAAATAAATTTACCTCAAGTAAATGTTCTTTTATTAATAATTATGTTGGTTTGTTATCATCAAAATTAATAGGTGGAATCTTGGACCTAACAATAGATTTAGGTAACTCTTTTCCATCAAAGAAGGCCAGAACTACAGCATGCACATCATTACCAACTATTTCCCAATAGTGCTGATAGAATAAACCTGTAAACCCATCTGGGCCACTAGCACTGTCACCCCCCAAAGCAAATACTGCCCTTTTGACTTCATCTTTAGAGGGATAAGAACATAAGACAACATTTTGATTCTGTGAACCATGGATGGGATGGATGGGACATGCTGAAGAATATCAAAGTCCACTGTATCTCCTTCTTGTGTGAATTGCTTGTTGAAAAAATTAACTGCTTCCTCTGAAACTTGGTCCATAGTCCCCAGCCAAACACTATTGTTGTTCTGAATCATTTTTAACTGTAACTTTTTCCTCTTCCCATTCACATGGTTATGGAAAAAATTAGTGTTTCTGTCCCTTTCAGTCAACCATGAAATGCCAGCTTTTTGCCTCCAATACGGTTCTTCAATGTTTAGATACTTTTTCAACTCTGTTTGTGCTTTCCGAAGCACAATTCTGTTAATTATACTAGGATGTTCCTCAAACAATTGTTCCTTTACCCTAACCACCTCCTCTCTCATAGATAATTTTTTGAAAATGTCCCCAAAATTTTCTCTACTCCATTTTGATAAAGCCCTCTTCAGATTCTTCAACCTCTGTTTAAAAGCCAAGAATGGATTATCTACAAATTCTGTCTGCCACTGTTGTTTAACCACATCCTGAAATGACTCATGTTGAGTCCAGAAATTCAAAAACCTAAATGGTTTGTGAAAAGTAATCTCTTCTTCAACACAAGATAATAGTAAAAGGGAGTGATCAGATCCTGTTCTTATCAAATGCTCCACTTCAATTTGTGGAAAAATTTCCTGATATATAGAGTTAACCATTATTCTGTCCAATCTTTTGAAGATGCAATCATCTACAGCCCTACCATTCCACCAAATGTATGGACTTCCTTTGAAACCATGTCAAATAAATCACAAGAATTTATACAAAAGGCAAAATCTTCACATTCAGCAAGTTTAACAGGTACAGCTCCCAACTTCTCCTCTTCTGATAAAATAACACTAAAATCTCCTCCAATCATCCATGGCAAATCCATAGAATTTGCTATTTGATACAAATCATCCCACAATGCTAATCTCTCTCCTTCGTCACATTTAGCAAAGACAAAAGTAACAATAATATCTTTTTTCTATGTCTTGGTAATGAATCTTCAAAGTAATTTGTTGATCTTCATCCATTATGAATTTCCATTAGACTGCAGGATCCACAAAATCCATATCTTCCCATTCTTATTAGCAGTAGCAGCCTCCATTCCCAACCTTCTTTTGTACTTTTACAAATGTCCACAATTCTAAAAAGGTTCCATTAGAGCAACTATGAAACATTTGTGTTGTTTTTGTAAGTTGATGAGTCTCTGAAATGCCTGTTGGGTATTAATAGACATACTATTCCAAATTAATGCCTTATTCATCATTTACACTTGGAGGAAGTTGTTCTCTTTGACATTCTCTTGGTTTGTGATATCTCCTGGACCTTGCGTTTTTAACCACTCTTAGCTAGAACCTTTGGTGACAACCCAGCTTCTCTTGCTACTTTGTGAATGTTGTTGTTGCTGTCCTTCATGCCTTTATCCTCCTCTATTTGCTGAATCCCACCTATAACTTCTTAAATCTCTGCTTGAGATACTCTGTGTGCTACAATATCTTGGAGATTAGCATTAGGGTTTGAGGCTTTGTGTTTAACTACTAACTGACTCTGGTTTGTATTATTGACTGTAGGCACCTGATTCTCCTTCTTAGCAAATCAATCAGCAGCTATGATCCAGTGGGGGATGAAGAGCTTTCTATCACCTTTTTATTTAAGTCAAACCTCATATGCTCATTTACTTCATCATTTACTTGTGTATGTATTGCCTTTTCAGTGCATTGCTTGCTGGCAACTTCATCATTATTACAGGTATTATGAATGCCTATGAATGCCTTCTTTCTGATTGATATTCTGTAGATTAGTATCCATATTGCCAACATCACATGTTCCATCAGCCTCCGAGTTACTGTCATGAATCTTTATTTCATCATCTGGAGGTTTCTTTTGCAGTTGCAATATGCTCAGTTGCCTTTACATTATTTATTTCTGCAGGTTGTACCTCTTTGCTGTCTGATTCTTTTGATGAAGATGCACATGATGCTACATTATGTGTATTATTCACCCTATAGTGTTGGCTTCCAATTTCAGTCTCTATTGCCCGAGGTAAATCTCCAGTTCCTTTAGACTTGAAGAATTTTCTTATAAAATTGTTCCTTCAATTTGCTCTGCTGAATCTGTACCTTCAGGCTGCTCTACCCTATCTCTCCATTTGGTTTGCTCTTCACCTGATTCTGAGATTGTTTCTATTTGAAGAACCTTGCCAAAAGCATTTTCAACCCATATTTTTGCACTTTCTATTCCTTTTCCTTGCCCTTGTTCCCTTTCCCTTTTGCTTTCATTAGTATTTGTAACATGTCCTTAATGGTTGGTAGTATGTCGAGCCTCTTCTTCTACTTCATCATTGTTTGTATCATGTTTTTCCTTATTCTCCTCTGTGCCCTCATTAGACAAAGCATCAAACTTATTATGAGTTTGAATAATTTTTTCTATTTGTGATCGATTATTCTCATTGTCCTTCCCTTTCTTTCCTTTCTCAGCATTGGTTCTCGTCTTCCTTAGCATTCCAACTTTATAAGTTACCAACCACTTTCCCACTTGCCAAGATTTTAATAGGTCTGTTAATGCGGGTCCAGAATTTCAAGGTTGCGAGTGCCACTATTTTATACATGCAAAAACCTACAACAGGCCACAAAGATTGAATAGGAAGGATGGATCGGGTCAGTTAATTTTCAATTGATTTGATTAGGTCTATTAGGTATTCTATTCATAAATAGACAAATAAGTTTCGTTTAGTTTAGCTTTTTTCGCACTTGATTTAAATATTTAAATTTTAGTCAGCTGTAAGAAATTACAAAAAAAAAATCATTAATTGAAAGAGCACATTCATTTAGATAGATTGATAAAAATGTAAATTTCTACATATTTTTTTTCTTTGCTAGATTAATTTACCTTCAATATTTTTGAGTTGGTTTTTCTATCTTAATTATCAAATTTTATGACAATTATCTGCAAAACAAGAGCTTCACATTTTTAATCTATAAGCATCAACCAAAATGTCTAGTAAACAAACCATTTTGATCTCTCAAAAGTAAAAAATTTACGGCCAAATTATATTCAAATTACTTATCAAAGAAGTTTGCTTATGAAGTAAGACTGAATTGTAGAAACAAAATAATAATTGGTGCAAATAAATTAAAAAAGAAAAGATGATGATGAAGGAGGAGGAAAATGAGAGTATTTTTTTTTAGCAGTAGTGGAGAAAGAAAAGAAGAAAATAAAAGGAAGAAAAAGGAGAAAAGCGAGGAGGAGACAAATCAATTGTCTTTAGAATTAGTTACCAAAAAATGCTTGTACGCAGGATCGAACTCGGATGCTCAGTGAAAGAATCTTTGCGGCCTACATTAACCAGTGCCACCAAAGGGGCTTTGTGCATAGGTAGTGCCATTTAATGTATTCATAGGTTTTCTTACAAATATTTACATATACACACAAAAAATTTGTCGAAGTGTGCGGGCGGCGTGGCACTCCTATCTCATAAGGTATATCCGCCCCTGATGGGTGGTGATGGAAAGATGGAGGTTATTATCAATGGCAGAAGTTGCCGCTGGTGGTAGAAAAAAGAGAGAAGAAAGGAATTTAGGTTTGGTCATGATGTGAGGCGAGTTAAAAATAAACAGAGCGAGTTAAAATAGATGGAATGGATTAAATGATGAGGGAGTTTAATTGGATGACAAGCGGCATATTTGATATTTAAAAATCAAGAAATTGGCTCGTAATACAGAGTGTGAGACCCGTTAGTGGTTAATGACACAAAAGGTCCAAAGGTGTGACAACAACAATTTTTTTTGTCTTACTATTAACGAGCGGTATGAATAGGTTATTTTCATAGTTCGTTGACATATTTAAGTTTTTTCTCTTCAAACTATCTTTTAACAGAATATTTATCTTAATTTTTTTAAGTGAGTTAATTTTCATGTTACATTTTATTTTTTATTGAGTTTGAAAGTCGATAATGTATGAAATAATAGAAGATGTAGGTTTGTCCATAATTTAAAGTATCACATGTTAGTAATAAGTTATTCATATTAGTTGATTTTCGTGATAAATGATTGGATCATGTAAATTAGAAATGTCTCCTTTTTTTTCAGTTTCAAAAAAAGAAATGTCTCCTTTTTTTTTTTTTGCTAAAGAAATAGATTACTTAACCTATTTTCATATCGCTGTCTTCACTCGGACATTCATTTCAAATACATATCTCGTTTTTGCACGACGTATGCTGAACTAGAAGAGAAAGGAGGGGACCAGAAATTGTTCAGGCTAGCCAAGGCGAGGGAGAGAAAGGCACGTGATGTGGATCAAGTAAAGTGCATCAAGGACGAGCATGACAAAGTATTGGTAGAGGAGACTCTCATTAGACAGAGATGACAGTCATACTTCTACAAACTCTTGAATGAAGAAGGGGACAGAGACATTGTGTTGGGAGATTTAGAACATACAGGAAGGCGGCGTGATTTTGGGTATTGCAGGAGTATTAAGGTTGAGGAGGTTAGGGGTGATGTTCGTAGGATGCGCAGGGGAAGAGCGATCGGACCTGACGGGATTCCTGGGGAATTTTGGAAGAGCGCGGGGCCGGCAGGTTTGGAGTGGCTGACTAGGTTGTTTAATGTCATCTTTAAGACGGCATTGATTCCCGAAGAATGGAGGGCGAGTGTAATGATCCCTCTGTACAAGAATAAGGGAGATATCCAGAGTTGTAACAACTATAGAGGTATCAAACTGCTAAGCCATACTATGAAAGTGTGGGAAAGGGTGGTGGAGATGAGGGTGAGGAGAGGTGTGTCTATTTCAGAGAACCAGTTCGGATTCATGCCGGGACGCTCAACTACAGAAGCCATCCATCTTGTGAGAAGATTGGTGGAGCAGTATAGGGAGAGGAAGAGAGACTTACACATGGTATTCATTGACCTAGAAAAGTGTTATGACAAAGTTCCAAGAGAGATCTTATGGAAATGCTTGGAGGCTAAGAGTGTACATGTGGCGTACATTAGGGTGATCAAGGACATGTATGAGGGAGCCAAAACCAAAGTAAGGACAGTAGGAAGAGACTCAGAGCACTTTCCAGTTGTGATGGGGTTGCATCAAGGATCATCTCTTAGTCCGTTTCTATTTGCCTTAGTGATGGATGGATTGACACGGCAAATTCAAGGTGAGGTGCCATAGTGTATGCTTTTCGCGGACGACATAGTCCTGATCGACGAGACTCGTAGCGGAGTTAACGCTAAGCTGGAGGGTTGGAGACATACTCTGGAGGCTAAAGGGTTTAAGCTGAGTAGGACCAATACAGAGTACTTGGAGTGTAAGTTCAGTGAAGCACCTCAGGAGGCTGGCATGGAAGTGAGGCTTGGTACCCAGGCCATCCAGAAGAAAAATAGTTTTAAGTACCTTGGGTCTATTGTGCAAGGCAGCGGGGAGATTGACGATGATGTCATACATCGTATTGGGGCAGGGTGGATGAAATGGAGGCTTGCTTCCGGAGTGCTATGTGACAAGAAGGTGCCACCAAAACTTAAGGGCAAGTTCTACAAAGCGGTGGTTAGACCGACTACGTTGTATGGGGTGGAGTGCTGGCCAGTTAAGATCTCTCACGTTCAAAATATGAAAGTTGCCGAGATGAGAATGTTGAGATGGATGTGTGGCCACACCAGGAGCGACATGATTAGGAATGAGGATATTCGGGATAAGGTGGGGGTGGCCTCGGTGGAAGACAAGATGCGAGAAGCGAGATTGAGATGGTTTGGGCATGTGAAGAGGAGAGACACAGATGCACCAGTGCAGAGGTGTGAGAGGTTGGCCATGGATGGTTTCAGACGAGGTAGGGGTAGGCCGAAGAAGTATTGAGGAGAGGTAATTAGACACGACATGGCGCAATTACAGCTTACCGAGGACATGACCTTAGATAAGAGGGTTTGGAGGACCCAAATTAGGGTAGAAGGCTAGTAGATAGTCTCGTTATCCGTTCTTATTAGTAGTCGCAGTATCGCAATATAATTTCTTGTGCTCCGATTTATGCTATTATCTGCTATTTCCTGTGCTTTGATTATCCTGTGGTATCTGTGTCGATTACATTATTTTATTTTATATTATTGCATTTCCATGTCGCTTTGAATTTCTTAGCCTTATCTGACTTTTTTTATGCTTTTATGCTTTTCTTGAGCCGAGGGTCTTTCGGAAACAGCCGTCCTACCTTGGTAGGAGTAAGGTCTGCGTACACTCTACCTTCCCCAGACCCCACGATGTGGGATTTCACTGGGTTGTTGTTGTTGTTGTTGTTGTTTTTGCACGACGTCTCTCCCAGGCGGAGACGAATCTAGGATTTAAATTTTAGGGGTTGAACATCTTAAATTTTTAGCACTAAACCATTATGTTTCTAAGGTTATGGGTTCATATCTATCATTTATTGTAATTTTAGTAAGCTTTTACACACAAATTTATATCTCGGATCAAAAGTTTGGGGTTCAATTGAACCTAAGTTATAGTGTTCCATCCGCCGCTGCTCCCAGGGTTAACATTCCCTCATATGAGATTTGTAGGAGAAAGGATCAAGTTGGTCCTTACGAACAGCTTAGTGCACTATCTTCCTTCAACCCTTTGAATGAAATGTGATTTATTAACGCAAAATTTGGTTCGTGTAGACCTTTTTAGGAAATTAGCAACTATATACAGTCAAACCTCTCTATAATTGACATTCGTTATAACAACATTTCACTATAATAGCCTAATTTTCTTGAGAACCAATTTTTCATGCTATAATTTACTTATCTATAACAACATTCTACCTATAACAGCAGTGACATTCATTATAGCAGTACACTCTTTGTAAAATTACCTCTTTATAATAACCTTACTTAATATTGTGTAATGATATTTTGTAAGAAATATATTATCTATAAAAATAAAATATTAAAATATTTATGGTAATCATCATTAATGTCATGCACATAGTAAATTTCAAGTATGAATATATCAAAATCTTCAACTATACTATTAAGCTCTCAGATAGCCTCCAAGGGAAAGCTATTAAATTCCCTTCTGCTGAAAGTTTGGACAAAAATCTTCGTCGGTTCAAGCGTTATATTATCACTAAGAGACTGAAATTTACGAAACAACCTACAATTGTAGAATTCTTACGTTAAACTTGAAATATTTAAATTTTCAATTCATTTTGAATGCACAGGTTCTTTAGATTTTAATTCTTTATCGGTATGGTACAACTAGTTATGGATTTCTTTGTAATTTATTAGTCTTTTCAATTTTTAATTAATGAAATTTGTAAATCAATTGAGATTTTAAAATTAACAAGTATTTTGGTTTCATTTATAACATAAAAGGTACAGAAAAATAATTTGTTTGCGTACTTTTGTTTATAACACCTAAATGAGATGTAAACATCAAATGTCAGTATACATACATAACAATACCTCACTATAGTAGCCATAAATATTTAGGACAAATGTTGCCATCATAGAGAGGTTTGATAGTAATCACTTTTCGAACCGTGTGTGTATCACCCTAATGTTATATAATAAAATACAAGATAAACATTTAAGTGCGTCTGTAGCTGCAATTACTACAATGTAATTTTGGAAAATAAATTCAATAATCTGTCCTAACTTTTAGGGGAAATTTCAAGAACATACAATTGGCTGATTTACATTGCAAAAATATAGCTCATAACTTATATTGTAAAGCTTTGGCTAAAAACAATAGGTTTAAATTAAACCCCGTTAGAGAAAAAAATCAAGCTTCTTGTCCTCTCCTTGAAGAAGAAGAAGAAGAAGAAGAAGAAGAAGAAGAAGAAGAAGAATAAGAATAAGAAGTCCACACAAGAACATTGTATCAATCTTGTATAATAGTGTATAAGAGATGTTTATACTATACACCCATATACGCTGCCACGCTGGTATACAATATTATACAAAAGCTGACTTCGTCTTCTTTGTTGAATTCAAGCACCAAATTCATCCAAAATACCTCAAATGCTACATCAAATGACACCCTAAAATTCAGATTTAGGCTCCTCAATATGTACCCGGTCTTTTGCAACAATACCCACTCAAAATGGAGCTTATTTGCAGAAACCCGATTTTCAAACTTTGAAACTTCGAGCTACAACAATGGCCATCTATGGAGTTTCTGCTTTCTGTTCACTTTTTCAGCCTTAAATCAATGGATAGCCACGTTTTTTCAGCTTCAAACAACATTCTCCTACAATTTATATTCAACAATTCAAATTGAATGCGTGTAAGGGACAATGGAGATATACCTGGACAAAAAATAAACAAAAATATTAATACTATAACCAGGACGAAAAAATGAAGCAAAAGATGATAGTAGATGAACGAAAAAGAAAAACATAAAATCAAATGAGAAGGTAATGGACAATGGAGATATACCTGTTGAAGTTGAAATCAGACAAGAAGAAAGAACAAAGGAATTATAATGTGAGCGATGAAAATGTTGAAGTTTTACGTGGGTTAACGGATGCAAAGTAATTTTAACTCTACATAGACAGTAGGCCATTTTAAGAAAGAACCTCAAATATAGGCCCAACTTGGTTGTAACTGGGCCCAAATTGATATATCGTAGTTGTCGCAATCGCTCATTGGTCTTCACCTCAAGTGCTTTCTTCAAAGAGAAATTTCAAGAACATACAATTGGCTGACTTACATTACAAAAATATAGCCCATAACTTACATAGCAAAGATTTGTCCAAAAACAATAAGTTTAAATTAAACCCCGTTAGAGAGAAAATCAAGCTTCTTCTTATCCTCTCCTTGAACATTGACAACACCATAGAAGTAGTAGCAATAGTAGAAGTGAGAAATCCACCAAACACATGTCAACATTTTATCAATATTGTATAATAGTGTATAAGAGGTGTTTATACACCCATATACGCTAGTATACAATATTATACAAAAGCTGATTTCGTCTTCTTTGTTGAATCCAAGCACCAAATTCATCCAAAATGCTACATCAAATCACACCCTAAATTCAGATGTAGGCTCCTCAATACGTATTCGATCTTTTGCAACAATACTCACTCAAAACGGAGCTTATTTGCAGAAACTCGACTTTCAAATTTTGAAACATCGAACTTCAACAATGGCCGTTCTATGGAGTTTCTGCTTCCTGTTCATATTCCCAGCCGTAAATCAATAGACAGCCACGTTTTTCAGCTTCAAACAACATTCTCCTACATATTCTATTCAACAAATTCGAATTGAATGTGGGTAAGGGACAATGGAGATATACCTGGGCAAAAAAAGAAAAAAAATCAAACAAAATAATACTATAACCACTGCGAAAAAATGAGGGAAGAGATGATAGTAGATATACCTAAACGAAAAATGAAAACATAAAACCAAATGGGGAGGTACTGGACAATGGAGATATACCTGTTGAAGTTGAAATTAGAGAAGAAGAAAGAATAAAGGAATTGTACTGTGAGCAATGAAAACGTTGAAGTTTTAATTTGGGTTAACGGATGCAAAGTTATTTTAAGGGAATTTTACATAAATGACTACACTCTGGGGGTTTAAAATTTGTCATAGTTACAGTTTTAATATTTACATTGCGTAGCTATAGTTTCCTCGCTGTATTCATAAAACGGCCTAGATGTATTCATGAATACAACGAATAAAAAAAATTCAAAAATTCTTTTCACTGTATTCAAGTCATATGTATTCAACTCAGCTGTATTCATGTCAAATGTATTCAACTCAGTTGTATTCATCTATAGCTACTTTTACATTATATTCACTTTATTGTATTTAAAAATCAGTGGTATTCAAACAACATAAATACAAAAAAAATTGTATTCAACTTGCACAACTGAGTTGAAATTTCCCAAAAAAATTAACGAATACACTCAAATACTGAATACAAAAAATAAAATTCACTGTATTCAGTTGTATACATTTCAAATTTACTGTATTCATTTTGTATATAAAAAGATCTCCTTCAAAATACATGCGATAAAACACTGTATACACTCCAATTTGAAATAAATAAATAAAAAAAGCTCAGATCTGCGTGTTCATTGATTTTTGCATCTACGTCGTTGCAATTTGAAATTAAAAAAAAATAAAAAGCTCAGATCTGAGCCGCCACTGGAAAACGACCGGAGGCAGCAACGACGTAGATACAAAAAAAAAAAAAAAAAAGCTCTCTCTCTAGAAAAACAATAAAGCTCAGATCGGTTGTTGATGATGAGAAGGTGGCGACGGCGGCGGCAACGATGGTGGTGTGGAGAAGATGATGACCGAAGAAAGAAGGGGAAGGAGCAGTGCCGATGGTGGCGACAGATCTGGAGGAAAAATGAAGTGGTGTGGAGAAGGTGAATGGATGGAGATCGATAAGAAGGGAAAGGAGCTGAGGATGGTGGTGACGTCGGCCATGGTGGCGGCGGAATGGCAGTGGAGTGGCGGTAAGGAGAGAGAAAATGGAAGAGAGAGCAGAAGGGAGGGAGAAGTAGTGGACTTGAAGAACATTGAATATTTTTCATGGAAGAGAGAGTAGAACAGAGGGAGAAGGGAGGGAGGAGAGAGAAAAATGTGGATACAAGGGTTGCTTTTTTATTTTAACCTATTTTGTATGTTTTAGTTATGGAGTGTAATTGATATACACCTTTTAGTTATGAAGTGTAAATTAATTAAAGTATAGCTACTAGATAAAAATAAGGTCTAATGTTAGCCACATCATGTAGATTTTCCTTATTTTAACTCTACATAGACAGTAGGCCATTTTAAGAAAGAACCTCAAAATATGAGCCCAATTTGGTTGTAATTGGGCCCAAAATGATATACAATGTAATCAAGTCTAACTTTTATCTTATATACAAATAATATTTAATTATTCTTATTAATTAATAATAGATTATTGATCATTAAACCCAAGTCTTGGTTAATCCAATAATTAGTATTTTATTTGCTGCATGTGTCCCATTATCCATCCACCTACCAACACATTGCAACAAACTAACGATGGAAAAGGAAACGCCATAGTCCTAACTTTTATCTTATTATAAAATTTTCTTTTCACTTGTATGTTTTATCAAATCAATTTTTTTTTCTCCGGATGCTATGCTTATCATTTGATAACTACATCAAATACTAGTAGTCAAATTTAAATTTTCAAAGCATAATAATAAGGTTAATTTAGTGAAATGAACTCGGTAATAATTTCTTAAGGGGAGTGTCAAATGACGCCGCATAATCTCTTCATCCTTAATTCGAGTCCTCAAAATGTTAACTGGAAATGGTTTCTCCTTAAGGAACCTTATGCGGCGTCCAAATTAATCGGAACCTTTAAGGTGTGAAAGCATGGGAAGCGAACATGATTAAATACCCTGGTAGTTTGTCACGCCCCAAATCTGGGGAGCGAGACCGGCACCTGGTGCCTTACTTGATCCCTAGCGTACCATCAGTAACTCATGCTCTAGACATACATACAACAATCTGAGCCAACAAGGCCAACTGCAAATAAAACATAACATCTCAGGCCGACAAGGCCGAACTCTATAATCTGTAAATGATGAGCCTCTCTCCAAATGGGATCATCTCAATATATATACATATCTGAACGGGCCGACAAGGCCACTATGTATATCTGTAAACAGCAAAAGCCAAAACAAGATACAGGCAAGGGCCGAGAAGGCCACTGTTTTGATATACTGAATGTACAAGATACAAGCCTCTAAGAAGATCAAATTGTACTGTGGTCGGAACAGGACGCCGACCTACCCATTATCTCCATATACACAAAGCAATACTAACTATAGACCTGGTAACTCCGGATGAAGTGGAGCTTACCAATCAAGCTGATACTCTGCATTATCTACTGGGGAGCTCTCTCTGTCTGTCTATCAGAATCTGCAGGCATCAAATGCAGTGCCCCACGGAAAAGGAACGTCAGTACGAATAATATACTGAGTATGTAAGGCAACTGAATAACTAAAACTGATATATGAAATCAACTAAGAATCAACGATACTCTGGAATTACACTTACCTGCTCTAACCCATCTCTTATATAATATAACAGCATAACTATCTCTGTATGGCCTTATGAGGCTGTGTATATCTCTGTGTAATAATAGTATATCTCTCTAACTCATAGGTTGGGCATATATATAATATATATATCTCCGGCTCATAGGCTGGGCATATATATAATATATCTCTCTGACTCATAGGCCGGGCATATATATGGTGTATCTCTCCGACTCATAGGCCGAGCATATCTCTCCGACTCATAGCTCGGGCATATCTCTCCAGCTCATAGGCCGGGCATATATATAGTAAATATCTCCGACTCATAGGCCGGGCATATCTCTCTAGCTCATAGGCCGAACATATCTCTCTAGCTCACAGGCCGGACATATCTCTCTAGCTCACAGGCCGGGCAGATGTAATATATAATAGTAGTACTGTATATCTGTCTCTATGTATATGTATAATCTCTCTGTCCCTTCTACTGACGCTAAACCAGCAAGAACTGGATATGAATTCTGATAGGGCCGATCTAATACAACTGACACATGATAACGATAACAAAAGGCTCTATAAACAACTCTTCTTTTATATAAACTATTAATATGAGAACTCTATGTTATACTCTTTCCTCGTACGTTTAATGGACTCTTTCTTAGTAGTATTCATGCCAATGATACAACTGACACATGATAACGATAACAAAAGGCTCTATAAACAACTCTTCTTTTATATAAACTATTAATATGAGAACTCTATGTTATACTCTTTCCTCGTACGTTTAATGGACTCTTTCTTAGTAGTATTCATGCCAATGATAGGAAGGGAATGGCCTTTGCATGCCTTGCGAAATAATCTGCCCAACAACCACGATAAGCTCAACTCGTCGTACCTTAATCTACAACAATAAAAACGACACTATCATCACACTAAAAATAATACTACTATAGTAATTCGAACGATAAACTTATTTTATAACAAAATACGCAGCATCTCCCCTGTTTATTCCACATTCCTCAAGTTCATAAGAGTCACAACAACAGCCCAAACAACCAGCAACTCTATAATAAGCTTGCAACTCAAAACAATGATACAACGAGTGGCAAGCTCGGTTTATGACTAATAAAACTATAATTTCAAACCCTTTATTCTTTCAAATACATGTCAACAACAATATACTAAGGTTATACCATTAATTTCCAGTCATAAAATACCACAAGAACAACCTCAAAACAGTTCAACAAGCAACAGCAACACAACTACGATTTCCAACTTTTATTTCACGGGTTCTCAATCATACAAGCTAGCTATGACTTCTACAAGCTCAATGCATAAAGGAGGAGTGAAATCTTACCTTATTACACTTAGAACAACTCTCCACATGAGCTTGAACAAGTCCAAAATCAGCAAACACAAGAAGAACAAGAAACTCAGTAGCACCACGGGATTTTCGGCGTTTGATTTGAGTTGTTTACCTTTGATTTTGCTCTTTGGTGATATGAAACATTTTGGAGAGAATTTTGGGATGCATAGGATCTGAAATGAGTGAGAAATGACGAAAGGATCAAGTCCCACCGCTTTATACACTTTTAGAAAGTTCCACCGCCTAAAGTGGGTCCTAAAGGGGCTGCATGCGCAGTCTCGCTAAAATGTGAATATCTCTCTACTCCGATATCATATCGACGAACGGTATAACGCGTTGGAAACTAGACTCGTAGACCTTCAATATGGTGCGTGGATCACTCCATTTCTCCAAGCATATTGGGAGAAAAGCTCAGTGACATCTGACCCAAATTTTCGGTAAACTTATGAACGTAACTTGTGACAACTTTTGCCGACTTTTGTTTTACAACTCGCTTGACCTTCAAAACATAACATATGACTATTAAGCATTTCAAACACCTTAAAAAATGACCTCCTTAGCATATTAAGCACTCCTTGTTTTTACCGCGAAAGTGCGGGTTATAACATCTTCGATTCGTCCAAACTCCAACCCTCACGATTCCTTCTTAACATTTGTTTTAACATACCGTTATCTTTGTAAAGGCCCTTAACCTCTCCGGCTCATATTGATTCACTTACGGCGCATTCTAACATGAAAGTACGGGGTGTAATATAGTCCTAGCCGCAAACGATGAGTGTTCGCCCTTGTCTACACGGGTTTGTCAATGCTTGAACCGATTGATCAGAGTGAGCTACGAGGTTAGTCTTTTAGGATCCACTTGCTTCAAAGTGCCCATTAATCATTTGTTAATTTCAGGAATGAATACCGAATCTCGAGTGAGATTTCAAAAGCAATATATTGGTCAGGTAACTGAATGACCGCGATGGTTTCATCTACCTGGGTTACGACTCCATTGGTTTCACATATTGAGGAAGAAAATTTGGTGAGTGCTTGAATGCGACCTAAATTCAAACACAATCATAAACGTTAGGAGCATTTTTTAACCTATTCCGTTCTTTAATAGATGTTCAAGTGTCTTTTAAACGACTATGAAGAACAGAAGACATAATATAGTCTTTTCTTTTAGATTATTTTATACTCACATATTTATTTAAGGAGGATATTTGCCTCCTTTATTTTATGTTTAGTGAAGTTAGGTTGATGTACTCCACTTTTGTTTCACAAAATTGTGACACATTAAAAAGAACTTGGTTTTAGTGTCGCGTATTTTATCTCTGACGTAAATCTTGCTTATTTTGATTGAATCATTGACGGTTACAATGATTTCACATATATAGGTACAAATGAAATAAACAGACCAACCAAGAAATCCGACTTTCTTCTTAACCGAGATCGATAAATACCTTTCCTACAAAGCTTGTCTACAAGATATATCCCTCGTATCCACAACCATCAACTGCTAAAAATCTCAACATCCTTAAAGTGAGCAAAACTTCTAATGCTACTACAACGCTAGAAACATGAGTTCTCTACAGTGTTTTGTACTTTCAGCGAAACAGGTGCAGCCAGCTCATATATGCCGTGTTAAAGTGCTCTCTGTACCATTGCTAATGTTGAAGCTCCATGATCGAACTCTCATGCATAAAGGAGGTGAAATATTCCAACCTAACATACTAAGCTGTTTAATGTTCATGACCAACTGCATCAGGAAGCGACGGAGACGAGCCAGCACTGATTTTGCTGGGCACTGGTGTATTCATTCTTGATTGGCGTTTGGTGGGGACAAGCACGCTATCGTTCTCCAGTTTCATCATGAAGTCCTCATCTTCATCCTCATCTTCATCTTTGAAAATAGGATGCACATAAGAATTTTGAAGGTAGCTCTTCAGATTAAGGTTCGGTTCCCTTGCTTGTTCCAGAGTATCTCTCCTCCTTGCTTCCTGTAATCAAGAAGAAGATAGCATCAGTTGTAGAGAAATTAGAAGCCTTTGGAGAAAAACAAAATGGAAACACTGCCAATGTTTTAAAAAACTGAGCTAAAACTACTATAACAGCGAAAATTCTTATTTGCGAGATGTGCTTCTACACACCTGTATCGGATATCTGGTGAAAGCCGGCTCATAACGACCTTTGCAGTATAAGTGAAATGAGATGGTCAGCACTGGAAGGGCAATCAGGAAAGGTGCTGACTGAGCAGCATGTTTTGTACTTAGCAAGCCCAGTAGAGATAACTGAGAGAAGCACAGAGCGAAAATTATACGTCCATGAACATCTGGCCAGAATGCTGCTGCACTTTCGTACTCCTGATTATATACATTAATAATCTGCAAAGTCTCATGAAAAGAATCCATCAGAAAAAAGCTAATTGTAACATGCAAACATATGTCCAGATAGTAGTGTATGCAAATAGCAGACTGAAAATAAGATTTACTAGGAGATGTGAAATCGGTCATGGAAAAGTTTTATCAAGCATCAGAGAATTCATCTACAATCCGATATATTAAATCTCCTCCTTTTCATGCAGAACAATTGCCAATACAAGTACAGTACACAAACAATGTACACAAACAATCCATAGAAGTATTAAATGAATAGAAGACACTACCATAATAATAGACCTGCTGTGCAGACTTGTTAATTACATTATTCACAATGAATAACTAAAGGGTCATTATATGTTATACTCCCTCCGTTTCAATTTATGTGAACCCATTTGTGACTGGGCACGGAGTTTAAGAAAGAAGAGAAGACTTTTAAACTTGTGGTGTCAAATGAGTCAACATATATTTTGTGTGACTATAAATCATTGCATAAAGGTAAATTGTTTCCAAATATAGAAAGGGGTCATTCTTTTTGGCACAGACTAATAAGGAAATAGGTTCACATAAATTGAAACAGAGGGAGTATCAAGGATAGTTGTACAGCTCAATCCTACATGCATCTCCAGCAGTACAAGTTTCCATATTTCCTTCGTCTGAATAAAATATGGGAAAGACTAACCAGTTAACAAATATCCCAGTTATTAATATAGTGTTGCATGTGTCCAAGATACAACATTAAAACGGCTTTCATATGAACACAATATGGGAAAGACTAACCAGTTAACAAATATCCCAGTTATTAATATAGTGTTGCATGTGTCCAAGATACAACATTAAAACGGCTTTCATATGAACACAACATATCAAGGATCCCATGAAATTCCATATCTGATCCAACATCAAAGCTAAGGTAATCCCTAGCATCTCACTTAAGTAGGTGTAGGGCATACAAAACTACTTCAAAGGACATCAATTTCGTCTTGACGCCATATTCGTTACAATTACAATAAAGTGTCTCATCTTTTTTTGAAACTGGCAAATTAAAATAAAGTGTCTTTATCATATATACTTGTTATGAGTAGACTCTCAAGTGCACGTGAAGTTCTTGCAATATCAGCAAGTTTGTGTACTTATAAACAATATGATGTAATAAAGCACCACATGTTCTAAAAACTAAAGGTAGTGGAAGATATAAAAATGAAAAGAAAAAGAGAAGACGAACCTGATGACGATATACTACATATGCCAGGCCAAAGAAGACCAATATGAACGGAAGCAGAAATGGTGTGACCACAGCATAGACAAGCCCCAATAAGAAATATAATTGTATCTGTGGTTCTCCTGTGTTGAAACCAACGCTTCCAGGATCCATTGCCTCTTCTCTATCTTTTTCAGTTTTTACCAAGAAAAAATTCTTCAAGTGGTAAAATATTAGTGGCTTCAGTCTTAGGATCTCTCCAGCAATACCAGCCCACCCATCCACCATTATATAGGTTATGAAGAAGGATGCTTTCATAGGGACTGCAACACCAATTGTTTTAGGGATTCTGCAGAAAATATAGGAAATTTTATTGCAAAATGCTCTTAGGTAATAAGATATGGACTATCAAAGAATGGAAAGCTTTTATTATCACCTAATAGAAACATAATATAAGACTCTGCAATACGAATGTACTAGCAGAATCAGCACATAAAGAACCAACCATATATTGGCTGGACTCAATAAGACAACTCCTAGTCAAGCTGACAAGACAAGACATTATGTAACATGCTACAATTAAATCTCTCTAAGATATAGGGAACTTAGCTATCCTCTCAGGTGTGAAGAAAACCTTCTAGAAACTAAAGGGACTTGTCAAACACATACCAGTATTCAACACTCATACTTAAGTCCCATGTAACCAGTCTTATCAAAAGCGAAAAGCACAAAAAAGCTCTAAGGTCAGCTGGGGCTTTAAGCGCAAAGCGCAAATAAAGCGTGTGGGCTTTAATGAAAAAAAGCGCAATAGTGCAAAAATACAAATATATATATATGTTTAGTCCAAGATTAATAATAATAAGCATGAAAAACAAATATATGGACAAAAAAATTGTAAAAATATTACGATAAAGTGAACTATCAATCATCTAGTGTCACCTCCTCAAGAGAGGCTCATTGGCAAGGAAAGTATGTCTTAGAGCCTTGATGACGACACTAAAGCGCACATAAAGCGAGGCGAAGCGCTCAACATGTTTTGAGCCTCGCTTCAGGGCTTAAGCGCGCTTAAAGCGCGCCTTTGATAACACTGCATGTAACATACTTCTGGAGGTAGAAATTTAGAGCATGGCATGCTGAACAGGAACAATCTCGTAATTAGAGTGGGTTTTAGGATAGTAAAAGAACATAAATACATGATGGCATGCATGGTCTACATGAGCGTTTTCACAAATAGGATGAGGCCACTTGTCACGAGGAAGCCTAGCCTATATGAATTGTTTCCTTCTCTTTTTCTTCTAGTAGGGGTCACATATCTATTGTTTTCTTTTAACACCCAACTTCACCAGGACTACAAAACTGGTCCCCCAAATAAACATTTCTCCAAGTCCCTAGAGAACTGAGCTTCCCAGACACTGATATGCCTCTGGTAGAGGAACCACGTCCTTCCAAAGTGGCCATCAGTTCTGATCCCCTTCGCTATAAAACTAGGTCTTTTGTTTGTGTACTCTAATTTGATTCATTGGAGTGGACATTCTGGAAAGCTACATTTGACCTAGGAGATTGCCAAGTTTAGGATCAATACGAGAATGACTGTGCTCGGTCGTTTCTCTATAGTTATAGACATCTTTCAGAGTATGTGAAAACAAGGTCTCAGTGGCATCAGGCTTAACTCCATGTGTATGTCCAAAGACGTTGCTTTACTATTCTGAATAACTGATTAGAGCAGAAATGAAAGAGTATATCTCTATGTGGACATCGCTATACCTGCATCAGATAGAACAATGTCCACGTAGAGACACATCATTATACCTGCATCAGATAGAACAATGATCACGTAGAGACACACTCTTTACGTGGCCATTGTTCTACCTTCAACAGAAGCAGACTCTAACTGCATTTCCAAACTTTCCCCATTGATTCACAAGTTAAAGAAATAAAGGCTGAGGCAAATCTAGTAACATATTTTCATTAAAACAACGTACTGGTTTGCTGATTGGTTGAGAAAGGAATTTAGTTGTTCAAATGCAGCTCCTGCAATTATGTTCCCGAGGAACACATTCACAATAGTGAAGATGTAGAATTTAGATGCAGATTTCCTCTCTAGAGCTGATATGCTTAGCCATCCCTCAAATTTGGACATTATCATCAATATAGTAGGCAGAAATATGAGAAAGATCTTCAAAGCAATCCCAGGTAGAAAACCTTGGATGAATGACTTGATGAAAGGTCTGCATGATAGATCAGCAGAATTATTAGCGAAAGAGTAACCACAAAATATAAAAATCAAATGAGCTACATTTGAGATAAGCTGGTGCTCAACTTCTACGATCAATGATTGGCACAAATACCAACTCAGACGACAGCCCATTTCTTAGTGCAAAGACCAATAGGATAAAGCAAGAAAAGAACTCGGAAGAACCATTAGCAGAGTTGATACAGCATATAAAGTAGTGTTTCATTGCTGAGTATGACTTGTCATGTCAATTCAGCATCACGAAGAAATAAAAAAATTCATGGAATACCCAACAATTGTTATTCCAGTTTTGTAGTTCTCCCAATAATCATAGATAGCATTACCAAGGAAATAGCTAATAGCATTTTTAGGTTGCATTCTTTTGTCAAGCATCTCTTTGCGAGTGATGACATAACGATAAAAGCGATTATCTCAGGGAATGACTAAAAAGCTAAACTAACTGTGCACTATTCACACAATTATCAAACAAGTTCCAGTAAGTACTCACAAATATTAAACCACTAGATTTTGTTTTTGAAATTGTTGTCACGAAGAGACTTGAAATAGATGAACTAGGTATATCACCATCAAGGATCATGAGTACAACAAATACTAAAAACGAGAGATGGGGCTGACTTCAGAACAAATATATAATGTGGTACTCACACGTCAATGATAACTTTTAGAAATGGTGCTCTCTTTGTAATCCCCTCAATGCTGGCAAGGGTTTGGACAAATGCAATTGGGATCATGAAGAAGAATGTCAGAAAAAAGAAGATAACAGCAATTATGAGCTTCCTAATTGTCAAGGAAACATAGGGGATCGCCAGGTTTTTCCAAAATATATCACGCGGCTCTGGAGCCCATTCTGTTAACCACAAGGTTGGATTTCTGGATTGCTGTGTTTGTGCACAAACAGCGGCACCCCACCGGCTTTTGAAGGAGACAAACGCTGCAGGCACGATAGACTTTGGGTCTTTTCGTACCCTTTGTTTCTCTTCAGCTATCTACAATTTAAGTCAGAACCAAGGCATTAGTAGAATTAGAGCTGATTTAGAGCAAGGTCAGGTAAATGGTTGATGAAAAGGTAAGTTATGTCCAATAGGATATCTTTTTCTAGTAAATAGGAGAATCTTTTTTTCTAGTGGAGATTCTTTCTATTCCCAATATAAATAAAGAGACACCTATCAGTGTTCAGTACTGGTGAAAGTAATTCATTCAGTATTATCCATGACACACTCTACCTCTGATCTAACACGGATAGGTCAATAACATGCCGATTGAAAATCTTTCAACTTATTTAGGGAGACGCAAGTGTGGTATTTACCTCTTTTGACAATCTTTCAATTTCAGCAGTCTGATGGTCAATTGCATCGACTTTTTCTCCAAAGCAGCCAAGGAAACCAGTCTGCAAATTTGGAAAAAGAATGCACTGAAACAACTTATCCCTTTTAAGGTAGACAAAACTTTGTCAAAAAGGTACTAATTGAGCCTCAGAACATATTTTATAGTATTAAAAGTTAGAAATAACAATCTGTAGAATTAGGGACACATCCATACCTTCATCATAGGCCGTTTTGATTGATCCCTGGAGTACTTAAGCTGGTAATAGTCGAGCCAATTTTGCTTACTCTTCTTCTTCTTCACCAATTTTGCTAGTTTGTTGGCATCATACACGCCCTATAGTAGAATCCAACTATGTGAATAAAGATGAAATAGTATATCAACATAAAACATAAAGCATACATTAAAAATATGCATATAATAAGAAAATTTTAATCCATCCTATTGAAATATTCAACATGCCAGTGACTTCTCTCACATAGGGATACTAAATTTTAAGACCATCATATCAGCACGAACTGACCATAATTATTCTACAAGGGAGAATAGGCAGATAACTGCCTTGTAAAGAAGCATTAGGGATGAGAAGGATAATAACGAACAAAGTTACAGAATTTTGTTCATTGAATTTTCAGTTACTAAAATAGATCATAGCTTTTAAGATAAGAAAACTTTCAGAAGGTTTCACACATAAAAATCCTTAGTGGATGATTCAAACTTCTATTCCTTGCCTATAAGTTATATTCAGATCTTTACGTTCTACCATGTTATTTTGTCACATCATAACTTATCAAAAACCTCCATTTTAGTTCCTAATGCCTCTGGTTGTCACAAATGGCACAGAGATCTTTGCGTTCTATTCCTTGCCTATAAGTTATATTCAGATCTTTGCTAGACCATGTTATTTTGTCACATCATAACTTATTAAAAACCTCTATTTCAGGTCCTAATGCCTCTGGTTGTCACAAATAGCATACAGAGCAAAATTTCTTCAATAGCACCCAGAGCACAACCTCTTCTTCCCCTGCAGAACTAGTTTATGCTAGGACATAATTCCTTAATCTCTTCCCTTCCTACTGCAGTAATAAGTAACAACTATGAAAATTTTCACATTTGGGTGAATGGGTGTGCTCAATGTAAGACAATTCTCCAACTAGCCCAAAGCTCTGGGCGCTTCAACAAGGAGCATATTTTCAACAATGAAAAATACATCACTTTCTCAAATGTTTAAACACCAAAACAGTATGAGATACTTGTCTTTTTTATCAGTAGAACAGCATGAGATACTTGTATTCCAGCAGGTTCAAACCTGTTGCATGAGATAATGATCTTGATGGTTAACCAGGAAAAAGTGCTCCACACATTCACTAACTGATTCATCGGCATCAGGCGGAACATTCCTAACAAGGACCTGTAACAATCAAATTTTAGCGCGCGAATTAATGTAGATAAAAGTTGCAGTCATTGTTCAAGATAGTAGGCATAAAGAATCCAAATGACAACAGCAAATGAGGTCTACTCATTCTACGTACACTTGGTCAATTGTTTACCCATAATGAGAATGTAGATATGTTCCTCAACGAAAGTTCTCAGGAGGACCATTTATGTGTCAAAATCTAAGAATACTACTATGATTAGCTATCTCAAAAAAAATAAAAGGTATACACAAGTAATCGATGCAAATACACATTTTCTATATGCAAAGCAAAACTTGAAAAACCCCTGCAAATATACTTACTCTATAGTATACTCCCTTCTAACAAATTACCCCAACGTCATCAACTCTCTTAATATGAATTGACTAAGATATGAACAAAATGCATCACAAAGCCGCATAATTAACACCATCAAGGGGAAGGAATGCAAATTATGAGATCCTCAACTATTGAGCTGCCTTTCTACTGCTTAATCAAATGGCTCATATACATAAAGGAGTAATTGTTATGAATATCATTGCAAAAAATGCATGGACATGTTTCGCTCCACCTGATAATTCAATGAGGTAAAAGTAAACTTTTGTCTTCTGTAAACTGCTTTCAGAAAGCTCAGAAGATAATTTCAAAAATAAACAAGAAAGCTGAAACTTTGATTACTCTCTTAAGTTTGAACAGTTAAGGAGAAATACCATGTCAGCATCAATCTATGTATATTAACTTTCTGAAAACATTATCCCATTGGTAGACAACATATGCTTCAATGATTATACACTCTTTCCCAGAGATTAAATTTGTTAACACTGAAGAATTTAGATGTTCAATTTCAAAAATTAAGGTGACATACTGTATATTGGTCAGGGCGACGTTTTTCAGAAGCGACAAACTGCAGCCTCATGGCTGCAACATTTTCATACTCAGTTTTTAGGACATAGCAGGTCCAAAATGTGAAGGCATAGGCCATAACAATATGCGTCCAAAACCTGCGAAAATCCAGGTCAAGATGAATTACAACCATGGAGTTTAAAAGGTATTGCCATTTTACTGGTTGACAACATCTCCAAACCTGAGTGACCCAAGTGGAACATTTGAAATGGAAAGCTTATCAATGTCGCTATAAGTAAAGTCGGATTTTGTCAGAGTGCTATTTGTCCAATTTACGGGTACCAGGATAGCCCATGCAAGCAATGTTATAGGAACAAAGATTTTCAGCCTGCAGAAATCAAGAAGCAGCAGTAATCATCATAGACCGCCCAGTTTCTCACACTAGACACAAAGGCAATACACTTTAGCAGGAAAACAAAGTCGCTATCATGCTGATTCTTTTTCCTGTTTCTGTAGCAACCTCAAATGGGACTGAGGCATACTTGACTGATTGAATGTTACACCTAAATCCCCTTTTCTTATAGGGTTCTTTAAAGATAACGATAAAGATCCTATTTTAAAAACGTGACTCACCTATTTATCTTGATTTTATAGTATAAACCAACAGTCTGATAAAAAAGAGGGAAAAGCGTCAAAAATGTCCCTCTATTTGGCGAAAAGGGCTAAAAATATCCTCTGTTACAAATTTGGGTCAAAAATACCCCTCCCGTCATTAAAGTTTTCAAATATACTCCCTCTTAACCGAAATTCCCAAAATAACCCGATTTCATTTTTAAACCCGACCCAATTACATGAAGAACTCATATGCGACCAACTTATTCCCGAGTCCTATATCTGGAGCCACTAGGCACAAGAGTGGCTAACCCATATGGTTTTTTTATTTAGTTGGGTCGGGTTTAAATGGAGCGGGTTTAAAAATGAAATCGGGTTATTTTGGGAATTTCCGTGAAGAGGGGTATATTTGAAAACTTTAATGAGGGGAGGGTATTTTTTATCCAAATTTGTAATGGAGGATATTTTTAGCCCTTTTCCTAAAGTAGAGGGGTATTTTTGACCCTTTTCCCTAAAAAAGATGAGATAATCCAGTATGTTCGGTTTTTTTTTTTTTTTTGAACAGTTAACATTTCTATTAGTATGTTCTGACTTTTTTCTGCTGTTATCTCCATGTTTGGTCTTGTTACAACAACAAATATGTGGTTTTTCGTTTTATGATTACTGTTTGAAGTCAATCCTATTACTGCTACAATCAAATGAGAAGTCACATATCCTAAATAGAAATACAGCCAGTCACCTTTTTTTTAAACAAAAAAAATTTACAGCCACATTAACTTAAAATAAAAAGATAAACAATGACTAATCCTTCAAATATCAGTTCGTTTCATAGAGTCAATTCTGTTATTTCCATATGGATGCACCATGCATCATTCTTATCTGAAATGAATCCTTTTAACATGACAAAGCAAAATAAAAAGCTAATAACACAATATTGTAACATGTTAATCAATATGGTTGACCAAAGAAAAATACCGGCATGATTGACAGAGTGGTTACTATAGCAATCACACAGATATTCTTTATGACTCCAAAAGTGGTATCAACAATTAAAAAGACATACCCTAGCAAGTATATCCGCAAATAAACAGCAGAGTCCAACCCCGCATGGTCAATAAGCTCAGGTTCAGGCATTTTCAGTGCATCCGGTATCCAGTTCAGAAACCTTACATATGCCCTCCAATCAACATTAACAAATTTCGTGACTAACGGCCCAGAGTGGGTGGGACTGTGCCTCAACCCCTTAAGATACCATTTGGGGAAATAAACTCTGTCATTGAATGGTTGAAGCCGCAGAATTGCAAATGCCACAAGAAAGATTAACGCAGATATAATATTTATCGCTGCTGAAAGGCCTATATCTGCAAGTGTCGCCATCTAGTACCTGTAAAGAGAAGGTCAATATCCTGCTTGGATCAGCATGTTAAAATAAATGGAAAACATACACTTCCGGGCCTTATGAAGCCCCACGAGAGAGAATAATCAGATTAAATATAAGCTGTGCAAGTTTTAGCATCTCAAACTGGGAACCTCACACTATGAAACACAATCGCTGAGGGTTCTGCTTGTATACACAGTAACACCAAACAAATTTTATAGGATCAACATTTATGGACAAAGATAAATACTTCCTTTCCACTTTTTGTTACAATATGAACTTCTATAACAATACTCAGATGCTGTATACCAACTTACTGTTTTAAAGGACAATCAGAGTACATATAAGATGCTGCAAGTTTTAACATATCAAACAGGGAACCTCACACAATGAAACACAATTGCTGAAGGTTCTGCTTGTCTACACATTAACACCAAACAAATTTATAGTATCAACATCAATGGACAAAGATAAATACTTCCTCTCCACTTTTTGTTATAATATGAACTCTTTTAACATAATTCAGATGCTGTTTACCAACTTACTGTTTTATAGGAAGTTTCAGTTGGATTACTTTGACTTCAAAATTACCAGCATGCTCGAGAAGACGAGCTTCTCAAGGATGCAGTCAATTGCGAAGCAAACAATAGACTATACATGCATATATACATCAGGGCAAAAAAATACCATATAGTAATTGATAAGACAATTTAAGGGAAAATACAACTGATCATCTCTATTTCTTTAACTCATAAAATCATGGTAAAAAGGCAATTTAAACAACACGAATAAGAAAATCAGCTCACCAAAAAAAAAAAAAAGGTCTTTTTAACAGTCAGAATTCACAAAAGATCAACAAAATTCAGAGCTTAGCAAACACATGAAAGCTCATACAACATTCAGAAAACTACTTATTTCTTCATTGGAATTAAACAAGATTTTAAGCAAAAGTAAAACCCCAAATAAGCACTTAGATTCATCAACTAAAACCCCTTTCAAGCACAAAAACATAAAAAGCAAAACAGAGAAAGAAGATCATACTATTGTAAAGTGAGTTGTTTCAATTACCAAAACCAGCAAGAAAGAGAAGCAAAGTAACAATTTCCCAATCTGAAGAGTTAAAATCACTTCAAAGCTCCATCAAAGCAAAGAGTAGTCTCTTTTTCTCCTACTTTAACTAAACTCCAAGCCAAATAAACCAAAACCAACCACAATTATGTAATGTACTTCCTTTTCTTCCACTATCTTGGGTAATAAGTGAATATAATTACCATACTAGGAAAATTATGCAAGAAAAGGAAAGGGCAAGTTTTTTTTGTCCACCCACCAAGCCAATATATATAATGAAGATTTTTTTTCTTGTACTGTTTTGGATAATAATGTAAACAAGATCAATATGCAAGAAAAATGAAGCCTTTTTTTTTTTTGCCAAGAAGTCTAAACTGTTCTAACACGGAGATGCTTTTAAGGGATGTGATGTTAACGTTATTATTTTCAGTGGAAACCAAATCGATCTTTTTCAATTGTATATATGGAGTAAGTAAAAATAAATATTTAATGCTAGAATTAATTATTTTATATTTATTGAGAAGTTTTCTTACTTAAGCTGTCGGCAAAATACCACGTGGGTAGTATAACGGCTACTTGCCTGGACCACTGTATGTCTGATATTCAGTTGAGCCCCTATGCTTTGAAAATTACATAAAATGACTTCTTCTATTGTATGGTAGACAGATTTAACTATTTTGTAGAAACTACCTTTGTTTAAATAATAATAAAGGGATTTCGAGGCTGATCGTTAAATATTTTAATTTCTTTTTGTCTCAAGCCACTATCAATATTAATCATTTAAAGTAAATTTACATAACTATAAATTTGATCAAGAGTTCTACAAGTTTTATTATGTTAAAGTTGAAAAAAAATAAGAAAATATATGAAAAAATTGTGATTAAAGTAAAAGCTAGCTATTTAACTTTTGAAATAGTAATTAATCATAAAAAGTGTAAGAAGAGAGAGCATATATTTTCTCTAAGTTTATATTATTTTTAACATCAATATAGGGATATATTTAGTATTTTATTATTATTACTAAGTTTATTTAAAAAAACAATAGCAAAGATATTATTTTTCCCATGCTATTAGATCTCTTAACTTTGATACTAGAAATAAGATATTTGATCTTGTTAGGTCCTCCTTTTTCTTCTCTTTGTCCTTATCCTCCTCCCACTTTCCCTTTCTTGCAGCGGTAAAAGTTGTTTTTCATTAATTATTTACCTTCATTCTTTTTTGTTTGTTATATTTTTCTTCATCCTAGAAAGTTGGAAGTCTAATTATTATTATTTAAAACACGAATATAATGGCAGTGCTAGATGCATGATCTAACTGAATAAGAGAATGCATTTTTTCTAATCTGTTTATTTGCAGATTACGATATTTTTTAATATAAAACTTGAAATAAGAGCTTATGCGTGTGTTTTATGGCAAATGTAGAGGAAGCTTATGTGATTTTTTTATTTTATTTTTTTGGCCGGGAGTGCGGGGGTGGGGGGTCAACTGTCAAGCATACGTGATATGTTAAACCTCAAAAAAGTACAATGTATTTAACCCTTAAAAAAATCACATAATGAGCCACCGTTCTTTGTACGTTGTCAAACTTCAAGATTGGATATTTACCTGAAACCAGCAAAGTTTTCTTTCTTTTTTTTTTTTTTCTGGTGTACTTGATATGCTTCCCATAAACTACATTATTTAATTATGTATACCAAATTAAATTTTTCCCTAGTAGCTCAACCGTGTTAAAATGGACTAATTAATTAACAAATAAAAACTTGACTAACCATTACCCAGTACCGCTACCAGTCAAGTATTCAGCACTAAAACTTTTAATGAATCAATGGTATGGAAAACTATTTGGAATTCAAAAGCTTCCGATAAATACTAGCAACTTGGCAGAAGTTGGTGGGATTATCTCACATTATAATTTGTTTTGTAGTAAACCAAATAATGATAAGGCAGGGACGAGATTTTTGGAGTCTTCTTAGGCGTGCCGACATGTCACATCCTTTCTATTTCTTAAATTAATAATAATACAGCCGTTTATGTTGGTTAGCATTTTATTTTTCTTACTCAATAATCATCCAAAACTCATGAAAATACTTTCATTATTTCGAGTTTAAAATATATATTTAGGACTCACTAAAGAAAAAAAAATTCATAGGAACTTTTGCATTTCCCAAACTCAAATACTAATCTCATCCATCTCAATATATACTCTTTTTAGGACCAGGTTAAGGTTGTGAGAATATCAAATTTTAAGATCTCAAAAAAAAAAAAAAACAAGTTTCAAGTCCCTTAAAAGTCGGATGAGATCACGTTAATTTTTTTAATTATTATTTTACTATCTCCCTCCCAAAAAATTGAAACTTTTAGCTTCACGAGAGTCTAACTTCTTAGTTTTGATTCTGTGTTTGAACATATTTTTTTAAAATAAAATTTACATATTTAAAAACTAAGTAAAAAATATTATAATGCATCATAATTAATAATTTAAAATATTTAAAAGATATATAAAAAAATACGATTAAAGAATAATTTATTTAACTCTTGTAAAGTAAAAAATGTAAATCTTTTTTAAACGGAGGAAGAATATTTTTACATTTACATTTTAATAAGAGACTGTTCCACTGTTTCCGTAACTAAAAGTGGATTGATGAGATTGATTGACAAATAAAATATATTAAACAATTGCAGTTGCATACATACTATGCTTTGGATTCTAGTTGGTGAACGGTGTGGCAGTTGGTGTTTTGACTTTTGACTATTATGTAATTTATTATTGTTTTATACAAAAAAAGATAAATAAAGCGACAGACAGAACCATGGCTCTCTCGCGTAAATTCAGTGTTGTATACCCCGTGGTTAGTCATAAAAGAAGATGCCAACTAAGAAAAGTTTGTTATAAACAGCTTGTAGATATTGTCCGCTTTGGCGCACCTCACGGCTTTAAAACGCGTCTGCAAGTAAAGGCTTCAGGCCCTGCTTATAAGCACGCACACAATCCCGTGTGCGAGCGATGTGGGAACTTCCAGTTCACAACACACCCTCACGACTTGAAGTTCCCACATCGCTCGCACACGGGATTGTGTGCGTGCTTATAAGCAGGGCCTGAAGCCTTTACTTGTAGACGCGTTTTAAAGTCGTGAGGTGCGCCAAAGCGGACAATATCTACAAGCTGTTTATAACAAAGTTGAAATTATTCAACCTTTTTCTCTAAAAAAAAATATTCCACTACTTAGACGCGGGAATATGACGGCTTCTTAAATTAACTGGTTGTTCCCATTATTAAATAATAAAACTAACAAATTTAAGAATCTATTTTGGCATTGAAATTTTGCATTTTTTTAATCGTAAATTTAAGAATCACGTTTGTAATCTAAATATGACTTTTTAAGTTTAAAAAAATGTGTGACAACATAAATTTTACTAGTATATTAAGATTAAGTGGTTAAATATTGATTATTGAGGATTCACATAGTAGATCTGGATTTTCATTTGGGTTTTTTGCTCTAGTAAGTAATTTTCTTTAGAAAATAGTCGAAACAAATGAAAGTAAGAGAAGATAAATTTTTGAAAGATTCAAAATTTGTATATGAGTCCTTGAGTTGCTCTACGTGTGTTTTTCTGAGTGAGGCCATGTGTATTTTCTCTTTTTATATTGTTGCCACTAATTAATTAAAAGGGGCAATATTCTATAAAATAATTAAGTCAGTTGCCCCAAAATTTGTTGACGTTCAATTTAGAGCAAACGTAATGAGAAATTAGGCATAACAGCATTGACCTCAATCGAATCTTAGTTCTTCATTAGCCTCGTGTCCAAGACTGGACATGTCATTGATTGAATTTAGAATTTTATTTTTGTTCTCTTTTTCCATTTCCTTTTTTTGGTTTGCCTATACGATCAGACCTCTTTATAACGACATCCGCATATAATAGTATCTTTCTATAATAGTTAAGTTTTTTCATAATCGAT
Source organism: Lycium barbarum (assembly GCF_019175385.1). Taxonomy (NCBI): domain Eukaryota; kingdom Viridiplantae; phylum Streptophyta; class Magnoliopsida; order Solanales; family Solanaceae; genus Lycium; species Lycium barbarum. The sequence continues at coordinate 71,700,795 of NC_083348.1, read as the reverse complement.
TTTTTATATTATATTTTATTTTTCTATAATAATATTTTATCTATAACAATAACGACCAACTTTATAACGGCACGCTCTTTGTAAAATTCTCCGCATATAACAACTATCTTCTTTCTTTGATAATATAATAATGAACTATCTTTATAAAAATAGAAAATCTATTATTACCAATAATAGGTGCAGAAACTTTGACCAAAATTAAAAGTTCATACAGTACTACTTTAATATACAATTACAAAATATTACATATTAATAATCTAAAAATAACATTGTCTTCTATTTTTTATTATAAATAATTTTCAAAAAGGAAACAATGTGAATAAGAAGTATGAATCATATTCTTTAGAGCAAGAAGACAGACATATCGTTGATTCCTTCTAATCTTTTTAAAACGGAATCTACGACACAAACTACCATTATAAATTTCTTCCATCAATTTGAAAGAATTTAATATTGAAGTAGATTAAAATGCGTGACTTAGAGCTTAAAACTTTATACATTCAGTTATCAATTTATTGAAATTTTATTAACTTTCTTTAATAATTAGGTAGTGAAGTATGCATATCTTTGAGCTTTAAAATTTAAATAATTTTGTTATTTTTTAATAACATTAAAAATTATATTTTATGCATCTTTGTTACCTATAACAGCCAACAATTATTTAAATGACAAATGTCGTTATAGGTGTATAATAGTTATTCTCTATAACGGTAAAAAAAATTCGAACCCAACAATGTTGTTATAGATAGGTTCGACTGTATATAATAACTGTGGTCCTTCTAAAATAAGGATAATAACTGATTAATATTGCTTTAAGTTAAAGACAGACATTCTTGCGGCTAATGAATATTCAACGGGAAATTGGGGATTAAGCAACAAGCATGCATGGTCAGCAAAATCATTATGGTCTTCACCATCATGTTTCCACTGCTTTCTTCAATTTAATTATAACTTTATTGCAATTTGTGAAAAAAACAATCAGAGAAAAAGGAAATACAGTGTCAAATATTGGACAACTCCAACTTAATCCTTCTGTATTGCCTTCCCTTTTCTCATTAAAAATGGAATTAATAAATCTTTTCCAATTAACTTTTTTTTTTAAATTCTTGAAGAGACAACTTGAAGGAGAAGGCAGGTGGAACTTTTAACTACTTTAGCATCCAAAAAAGTAGTAATCCCCTTGTAGATCTCCTACATTACTTTACTTTACACTCTACCATTAATAGAAGCGAATGAGAGGAGCTTCCCGTTGATGGGAAGTGACCATCTCACCGTTCTGCTTATGTCATGTCTACGTTTGCGTCAGCTAAGTTTAACACATGGAGCAGCTTTATTGGTTGAAATGGTGGTTTACTGTAGCTCCCTCTAGACATTTAGACTGAATTGACTTTTTTGCCCCAACTGCTTAAACTTGAAGTTGAAGGTGCCCACGAATGCTAAAGTAAAGAAGTATTAAAGAGGTAGGACATTTTCGTAATGCTTATTTTACATAGGTTCAGTTATTTCTTACTATACTCACTTTGTTACATATTTTATTTTGGGATAATTACGGGACGTAACTAACTATTACTATTTAATTATATTTAATAGCTATTGTATACGGTAAAAACCGGATACGAGGCATACCGGTGGAACGAGGAACCGGAGGAAGGAATAAGAACGTGCCGGATACTATTCGCCCTTGACCGGAGTAATGCTTGGATCGGAGTTGGGCATGAGCACCGGCAGGCTTGCCTTCGACATTGTTAGAACATCCAAGCCCGATGACCCGAGCATTCGTGGTCGTTAGTCCGAGTAGCCGTTGGTCCGTGTGACCGGTGCATGCGGGCCACGCGCTAGTAGCGTCCTGCCATAGTCAACTACCTACCTTGCGTGTGTCAGGCGGCGCCGTCAGTCCAATCCCACAAAATCCGTGCAGAGCTGTCCTAGTTGCTATTATTTTACTAATTCCCATTGTATGAGGACTCATGGAAGTGACACTATAAATATGGCATATCCTCCTCCTTTAAGGGGGTTGGCTCCTCTTACTTCTTCAAGAACACATGTAATAGAAGAATCATACATATACAATCTTTATCATTATCCGATTCGGCCAAGGCTGCCCCCTTTTTATTATTATCGCATTCCCTCCATCAAGTATCATATATAATTTGTAAACGTCCATATCCTTGTCAAACTTGCATCATTAGCCGCTTTATCAAGGAACCCTCAAACGTTCATTTTCTCTATCTAGCATATATCAAGAACAAAGCACATATCCTATACCCGCTTACAAATTTAATTGACTATCCGAATCCGGGGTAAACAGTTTGGCGCCCACCGTGGGGCTAGGATAATAGTGGTTTTGGCCTTGATTTCTACCATATTCATCAAAACCAAAAGCGTCCCTACCCATCTCTGTGAAAACGGTCCAAATGGCTGACGTCGAACAATCCGGTCATGTCAATAATACCGAGATCGTGGCGGAAAACGAAGGGAGCGGACTGCGGGCATTGCCGAACCCCGCTGATCCGAATCCCGTTGATTCAAGGGAAGGACTCAACCGGCAAAATACCGTGGATCAAGAGAACGCCGTCCCACCGGCCACCGATCCTCTAAACACTCACCATTCCGTTACGTTGTCCCGAGATCGGGTCCGAAGAGAACTGGACGCACCAAACGACAGCATTAATTTACGTTTAATCTTCGAAATGTTGCAGGAATAGAGGGCGGCAATCGCCGAGCAAGGATTAGCAATTGCCCAACTGCAGAGTGGAAAGGGTGAAGCAGGGCCGGTAAAGGCAAAGGGTACAATGGAAACCGGAAGAAACGAAGCACGAATGGTCGAGAGCGACGGCTCCGGAGCCGGCTCCTCAACTGAGGTCTTAAAGATGCTCGAAACCTTGGCGAAACGGGTGGATTCGACCAAAAAGAGGGTCGAGACGTACAATTCTCGGGTGGACCAGATACCGGGGGCTCCACCTTTACTGAAGGGGCCGAATTCGAAAAGGTACATCGAAAGGCCTTTCCCACCAAGTGCGGCCCAGAAACTGATCCCGAAAAGGTTCAAAATGCCCGACATACAGAAGTATGACGGCACCACGGACCCGCATGAGCACGTGACCTCATATACTTGTGCCATAAAGGGCAATGATATGGAAGAAGATAAGATCGAGTCGGTATTGCTGAAGAAATTTGGGGAAACTCTGTCGAAGGGAGCGTTGACGTGGTATGACCATCTACCCGAGCACTCGATCACTTCTTTCGAAATGCTGGCCGATGCGTTCGTGAAAGCACATGCCGGTGCGATAAAGGTGCAGGCCCGTAAAGCCGACATCTTCCGGATAACTCAGAGGGACGATGAGCTGCTACGGGAGTTCGTTACCCGATTTCAGAGGGAACGGATGGAACTCCCCCCGGTGCCAGAAGAATAGGCCGCACAAGCTTTCACAAAAGGGCTCAACATGCTAAGTTCAGTTGCCTCGGCCAAATTGAAAGAAAATTTGCTGGAATACGAGGCCGTGACGTGGGCCGATGTCCACAATCGGTATGAGTCAAAGATTCGGGTAGACGATGACCAGTACGAGCTCTCTCCGGTAAAGTTAAGAGTGGATAGAGGGTCCGAGAAGTTGAGAAAAGGTTATGAAGCGAAGTTTGAATCATTAAAAGAAAGGTTTCGTCCATACTCCCACTCGGAAAGACCAAATTTCAGGTCAGAAAGGGCAAGGGAAAGCCCGAACCACCCCTCCGGTCGAGGTAGCAAGCGGGTTGAGCGCCCGTCAAACAGTCGGGGACTCTCTTTTAGAAGCGATGCCGGAAGTTCTGTCAACAATAAGGGTCCACCGAAAATTTCGGAGTACAACTTCAACGTCAACACCTCGGGCCTTGTATCGGCCATCGGCCGCGTCCCGGATGTGCGATGGCCGAAACCACTAAGGTCGGACTCGGGACAGCGGGATCCGAGCTTGGTGTGCGAATATCACGGAACCCATGGTCACAAAACGGAGGATTGCCGCCAGTTGAGAGAAGTGATAGCCCGGTTATTAAAGAACGGTCACCTCCGAGATCTATTGAGCGAGCGTGCCAAAAATCACTACAAAGAAAGGGAAGCTCATCGAAGGGTCGAACCGGTTGAACACCAGCATACAATCAATATGATAGTTGGGGGCATCGACGTCCCTCGGGGACCGGTAATGAAACGGCCCAAGGTCTCAATCGTTCGTGAAAAACGCATCCGAGACCATTCGACCAGGGGCTCCATCTTCTTCGATGACGAAAACACGGAAGGCATCGTTCAACCGCACAACGATGCACTGGTAATTTTTGTACTTGTCTTTAAAACTAAGGTTAAACGTATTTTGGTTGATCCAGGTAGCTCGGCCAACATCATCCGATGGAGAGTGGTCGAACAGCTAGGGTTGCTCGAGAAGATTGTACCGGTGGCTCGGGTACTCAGCGGGTTCAATATGGCCAGTGAAACCACGAAGGGGGAAATCTCACTGCCCGTGAATGTGGATGGCACCATTCAGCAAACGATGTTCTATGTGATCGAAGGGGACATGAAATATAATGCGTTATTGGGCAGGCCTTGGATACATAGTATGAAGGCAGTTCCCTCAACACTGCACCAGTTGCTGAAATTCCCCACTCCGGAGGGGGTGAAGACCATCCGAGGCGAGCAGCCCGCAGCGAAGGAAATGTTCGCAGTAAAAGAAGCGGTTCCTCACCCCGAGAGGCCAGCTCGGGAAGAGAAGGGTACAACCGGAGGAGAGGTCCCCCAAAAGCAACTAAAGTATACTGGGCCAGACCCAGTGCATGAAGAGGATGACTTCGAGATGCCCAGATCCTTTGTCATGCCGGATGACTTGGACGCAACCAAGTCAACCGTGGAGGAGCTGGAGTAGATCATCTTGTTCGAGTTCCTACCGGACAGAAAGGTATACCTGGGCACGGGGCTTACTCCGGAGCTCAGGCGCAAATTAATTGAGTTTCTTCGAGCTAACGCCGATTGCTTTGCATGGTCGCATATAGACATGACAGGTATATCACCGGAAATAGCGTCACACAAGCTCAGCTTGGACGGGGAATTTCCCCCGGTGAAGCAAAAAATAAGGCCCATGTCAGAGCAAAAACACGCCTTCGTGAAAAACGAGGTAACAAAGCTTTTGAATATAGGTTCCATCCGGGAGGTGAAATACCCGGACTGGCTTGCTAACGTGGTGGTGGTGCCCAAAAAAGGTAATAAATTTCGAATGTGTGTCTATTATAAGGATTTGAACAAGGCATGCCCGAAGGATTCATTTCCATTGCCTCACATCGACAGAATGATCGATGCGACGGCCGGGCATGAAATGTTAAGTTTTCTCGATGCTTACTCCGGGTACAACCAAATCCGGATGCACCCGGAGGACCAAGAGAAAACATCCTTCATCACCCGCTATGGGACTTACTGTTATAACGTCATGCCTTTCGGATTAAAAAATACCGGTGCAACCTACCAACACCTAGTTAATGGAATGTTCGAAGAACAAATAGGGAAAACAATGAAAGTTTATGTTGACGACATGGTTGTTAAGTCCCTGGAAACAGAGGACCATTTAAAGCATTTGCAGGAAACCTTCGATGTACTCCGCAGATACAACATGAAACTCAACCCGGAGAAATGTGCCTTCGGCGTTAGGTCTGGTAATTTTCTGGGGTTCATGGTGTCAAACCGGGGAATTGAAATCAACCCGGACAAGATCAAGGCCATCGAGGTCGTGAACAACATAAAGGGGGTACAGAAGCTCACCGGGCGGATAGCGGCGCTGATTCACTTCATTTCGAGGTCTTCGGACAGGATTCACCGTTTCTTCTCTTTGCTCAGAAAGAAGAACGACTTCGTTTGAACACCGGAGTGCCAAGAAGCCCTAAGGGAGTTGAAGAAGTATTTATCCAGCCCCCCGTTGCTGCACACACCGAGGATCGATGAGTCACTCTTCCTCTACCTAGCAGTCTCCGAAATGGCGGTGAGTGGCGTTTTGGTCCGAGAAGAATCAGGTACGCAATTCCCTATCTATTATGTAAGTAGAACTTTGGGGGATGCAGAGACCCGTTATCCCCATTTGGAAAAACTGGCATTAGCATTGGTAAGCGCTTCCAGAAAGCTCAAACCTTATTTTCAATGCCACCCCATATGTGTAGTAACCACCTACCCTTTAAAAAACATCATGCATAAACCTGAGTTGTCCGGTAGATTAACGAAATGGGCTATAGAAATCAGCGGTTACGATATCGAGTACAAGCCTCGGACGGCCATCAAATCCCAAATCTTGGCCGATTTTGTGGCAGACTTTACCCCGGCCATGGTCCCCGAGGTCGAGAAGGAACTTTTGCTGACCTCGGGAAAGACCACGGGCATTTGGTCTCTACATACGGACGGGGCCTCGAATCTTAGAGGTTCCGGCCTAGGGATTGTCCTTAGGACCCCGGCCGGGGAGGTCATCCGATAGTCCGTTAGAACTGCTAGATTGACTAACAATGAAGCCGAGTATGAGGCTATGATTGCAGTTTTGGAATTGGCTCGAAGCATGGGAGCCGAAACAATCGAGGCAAAGTGCGACTCGCTTTTGGTCGTGAACCAGGTGAACGGCGTATTCGAGGTAAAGGACGAACGGATGCAGCGGTACCTCGAAAAAACACAGGTGGTACTTCATCAATTTAAAGAATGGACCATGCAGCACATACCGAGGGAGCAGAACAGCGAAGCCGATGCATTAGCAAACTTGGCATCCTCAGTTGAGGGGGAGGAAATTAACCTCGGGGCAACGGTGCACTTATCAAACACGGCCATAGAAACCGGACACGTCGAAATATACACAATGGGCTTGACCTGGGATTGGCGCAATAAGTACATCGACTACTTGCGTGATGGTAAGCTCCCAAGTGACCTGAAAGAGTCACGATCACTACGAACCAAGGCTTCCCGCTTTTGCTTGGTGGACGGTCAACTGTATCGACGCTCTTTCCTCGGTCCTCTAGCTAAGTGTTTGGGCCCCGGTGAAACGGAATATGTGATAAGAGAGGTACACGAGGGAACCTGCGGCAACCACTCCGGTGCAGAAGCTTTGGTTCGAAAAATTGTCAGGGCCGGTTATTACTGGAACCGGATGGACGAAGACACGAAAAGTTTTGTCCAAAAATGTGACGGGTGTCAGAAGCATGCTCCGATGATTCACCAGCCCGGGGAGTTGCTGCATTCGGTCATCTCACCTTGGCCTTTCATGAAGTGGGGAATGGACATTGTTGGTCCGTTACCTCGGGCACCAGGTAAGGCCCGTTTCATTTTGTTTATGACTGACTATTTTTCTAAGTGGGTTGAAGCACAGGCCTTCGAAAAGATAAGAGAAAAGGAAGTCATCGACTTCATATGGGACCACATCGTCTGCCGCTTTGGCATCCCCTATGAGATAACCTGTGATAATGGCCCCCAGTTCGTGGGTGGCAAGGTCAACAGTTTCCTCGAAGGGTTGAAAATCAAGAGAATCGTGTCAACCCCGTATCACCCGTGTGCAAACGGGCAGGCAGAATCGACGAACAAAACGATAATCCAAAATCTGAGGAAGAGACTTGAATGATCGAAGCATAATTGGAGAGAAATACTCCCGGAGGTGCTGTGGGCTTACAGAACCACATCCAAATCGAGCACGGGGAAAACCCCGTTCTCATTGGTTTACGGAGCCGAAGCCCTCATCCCCGTAGAGGTTGGTGAACCGACCCTCCGTTTCAGATATGCCACCGAAGAATCAAACGGGGAGGCAATGGCCTTGAAGCTCGACCTCGCGGATGAGCTACGCGAAGGAGCGTCGGTCCGCATAGCGGCCCAAAAACAGAGGATGGAAAGATATTACAACCGAAGGGCCAACTTTCGGCATTTCCAAGTTGGGGACTTAGTACTTCGAAAAGTTACCTTGCACACCAAGAACCCCAACGAGGGAAAGATGGGTCCGAACTGGGAAGGCCCGTACAAGATAACCGGCATAACGGGCAAAGGGTCGTATCAATTGGAGTCTATGGACGGGCAGCGTCTACGAAATAACTGGAACGTGGCCCATCTAAAGAGATACTACTGCTGAGGTATGGTCCCCTCGTATTCTCTTATTAACTTTTCTCTTTTTTGCAGGAAGACAAGAGTGGGACAAAATTAAAACCCAGATCTGAAAACACGTGTTGCACTCTTTTTCTTAGTCCGGTTTTGTCCCAAAATGGGTTTTCCGACAAGGTTTTTAACGAGGCAACGAGTACAACGTGTTACTTGACGAATATGAAGGGCAAGTACCTGAATAGCCGGTGTCGCACCCTCCGATGGGGGACATAATAACACTTACCCGACCTTGAAGATCGGATAAGTGCTAGGGGAATACTATGCTACACCGAAGATGACACCGATTAAAACAAACGGGGAAGCTCAACATTTGCTACGGCAAAACTAGGGCCCGGCCACCGGCCATAGTCCCCGATGTAAGGACCAAACGATCATAACGAATCGTGTCCCATTCAACATTTGCTACGGCAAAACTAGGGCCCGGCCACCGGCCATAGTCCCCGATGTAAGGATCAAACGATCATAATGAATCATGTCCCATTTTACATTTGCTACGGCTAAGCCAGAAAGAGTTAAAATTCTCATGTATACAAACATTTTGCAAACACAAGTTATCAAAAGTTGGGAAAACAACTCTCTGTTAAATATACTTTGCCTAGTCGATGACCGTCGTATCTCGACGCTGCCTCATTAGCATACCCTACGCTGGGTACCTTGGTCGAAATTCGACAAAGGCAACGAGATCATTATGATCCAAGCCAAAATTTGATAAGCCACCGGCCATAAAATATCAGATAAAACCGACGGGCGCAATGAATTAACGACTATGAGTCGACCGGTCCTAGAACGGATCAACAGCTATAGCAAAAGCAGTAAACAAACATTCAAACGAAGAAGCAAGAAAGGTGCAACACTTTTCATTTATACAATGGATGTCTCTTACATCAAAAGAAAAACAAAGTCCTACAAGGGCAAAAAACAAAAACAAAAAACAAAGCGTAAGCCCCGTACTATCCGGCGTGACTGGAGGTGGATGAGTGCTCGGACACAGTTCGCTCGGAGTCGTCTGACTCGGACCCGAGGGCACGATTGGCTTCTTCCTCCATCCTCTTTGCCTCGAGCAACAGGGCCGGAAGACCGGAGAGACCATGCTCGGCTTGCTCAAGGGTGATCCGTCGAGACTTCCACTTCTCATACTCAGCAACAATAGCAGTATGAGCCTCGGCCGCCTCAACACTTTTCCATGTTTCTTCCAAGTCGGCCTCGGCCTTGGCCAGTTTCGCTCTCAGACCAGCCCGGTCCCCCTCAAGGACGCTTATCTTACCGGTTGCTGCATCCAATTCGGCCTTAAGGGCATTGTTGGTGATAGCCGCCTCCTCGAGCTCGGTTCTTAGGCCTTGGCACACCCGAGACCGCTCCTCTGCTTTCTCTTCGAACACCCTCCTGCGTTCGTCGGACAAAGCGGCCTCAGATTCGAGCCGCCGGTTCTTCTCAGTCAAGGTTGTTGCATCAGCAGCATCAGCATTCACCAGGTCCAGCTCCCTCCGGAGTCGAGAAACCATGGTCTCCAACTCATCTAGCCTCGAAGAAAACTGGGCTTTATCCCGGCTAAGGCCGATCTTTTCAGCCTCGAGGCTCCGGTTATAGTCGGTCATAGTGGCCAGCTCACTCTTCAAACGACGGTTTTCGTCCTTAGCCGCGTCGAGCTCGGGCCGAAGGTTGGCCAACACGGCCGTCCGGTTCAACTCTTCCTCCTTCTCCTGAAGGAGATGCCGATATTTCTCCGTTTCTCGGCCTTAGGCATCCAAGTGACCTCGAAGATCATCTATCTCATGTTGGGCACGGATGAAAGCTTCATTAACCAGCACCACACTCTACAGGTAAAACAAGTCAGAAGGATTAGGCGAAGTAAGGATAAAATCCGCAAATAAATTGAACAAGGATGACAGAAGGGCTTACCCGGTTGCCTACATGCATACCCTAGTTAATGAGGCACTTCCAGGTGAGCCCGGTCATTTTGCGTTTGTCCGATTCAGAGACAAGGGGTCGCAAATAGCTCACTACGCCCACCGGGCGTGACAGAAAGCTGCAGTCCTCGGGTACGGTGACTACAGCCGATCTAGTTCTCCTTGGCTCCACGCTCGGGGCCGGGGAGATGTTTACCAAGCTGTCCCTGGCCCCTGAATCGGAGACCTGGTTAGCCGGCCTTGTGACCCGAGGAATAGGCAGATGACCAAAGCCCGCTGCTTCTGCGGTAGCGGGGGGGGGGGGGGGGGTGCTCGAGAACATATCGTCAAAGTCATCCACCCGCAGAACCGGAGTAGATGAACTTGGAGCAGCTTCAATATCTTCGGCAAAGGCCGAGGGCTCCACAACTGTAGCAGGCTCGTGCTCGGGGGACGGGCGAGCGCCCGTGGGGGCTTCGCTCTCCGGTACCGGGGCGACGACCCCTTTGTCGACTTCAACGGCAACCGTTTCCCCGGGCCTCTTTCTTTGCAGGGGAGCGTCTTCCGAAGAAGTTTCACCTGAAATGTCGACAAAGTCAATCGACCGAAGAGGAGCTGGTGAAAGTATTTCTTCCGCACCTGAACGTGGAGCAGGAATCAAGAGACCCTCGCCGATGGAAGGAAGGGGCGGAACGGATACCGCCTCCTCCGATATTGAAGCCATGGTGGGAACGGAGCCGACTCTCCGAACAATGATGTCGGGCTCTGTCTCTTCCCTCGAAGGGCGAGCAACGCTCCTTGCCTTCTTCCTTTTCGGCGTCTGCATCTTTTCGGAGGGCCGCTTTCTTTTTGCAGCTTCGGAGAGAACACGGGAAGAACCCGCTGTGTCGAATTCGGGCGCCGATGTCGGAGGGGAGGTCCCCGACTCCGATCTGGTTGCTACTGAACCCTTAGGCAAACCTAAAAAGACAAGATGTTAGCAAAGATCAAGGGATGAAACAAATAAAGGGGAATGCGGCGGAATAAAAATAGAAGGTTACCGTAGTTTTGGGCGACCCATCGGCCACGGGACAGGTGAGCCCATGTCCGGTCGTCGTAGAGATGCTGGGCGAGGAGCACGGTGACCCAATCGTTCAGATTCCGGATGACCGGAGGAACGTACCCATTGGCTGGCAAAAGTAAGAAAGAAACGGTGAGAAAGCAGAATCAAAATTCGACGAGGCAATACTAACGCAATTGTTCGAGACTTCGGGCTTACGCTTGTTATTCCACTTCTCCGGGAAAGGCATGTGCTCGGCCGGAATTATGTCCTCGGTTTTCACCCGGATGTATCGCTCCAACCACCCCTGGTCTCGATCTTCATCCATTTTCGAGAAGAATTGATTCCGGCTCCGTTTGGCCAGCTTCATTACACCACCCCGGAATAGCCTTGGGGAATAAAGGCGTATCAAATGGGCCAGTGTGAACTCCTCCTCGGCATTGTTGGCCAACATTCGGAGACACGCTACGACCCTCCAAACGTTTAGGCCGATTTGAGCCAATGTAACGCCGTAAACCCGACACATGTCGAGAATGACCGGGTCAACCGGGGGGTCGAGTTTGAGAGTGAAGGGGTATGTATAAACATACCAAAACCCTTCACGATGGTCGGTAACCAATTCATCTGGCCCGGGGGCGAAAACCCAAACCGGACGGGTGTCCCACCCGCAGTCGGCCCGGACTATGTCGAGCCTCTCCTCGGTGACAGATGAGGGATACCGCCTCACGTCAAAACCCCTGTCTGAAACGGAGGAAGGCTTCTCGACCTCAAGGTCCTTGTTAAAGTTAAATTTAGCCGGTATGATATCCGAGGCTGTAGGCTCGAATTTAACCGGGGTCGCAGGCTCGGCCCCCGGGGACGATGCCGGTGGAGCATCATGAGAAGTGGATTCAGACATCGTGGTAGCAGGAAAAAAGGGAAGGCCCAAGAGAGGGGTTTAAGAAAGATGAAGAGACTGGTGTAACTAAAAGAAAGGGAAACAGACTTGTTTCTTTTGCACGCTGAGTGAATCGATGAACCAGCTGCAGATCAAATGGGAAGTCGATTGTGTGTAGTAGAGATGAAAAGGTGCAGAAAATGGGGTGAAAGTTGAGGAAGAACAAAACGAGAAAATGGTAAAGTGAAGGGGTAGAAGGCCTCATATAGGCATGGGAGAGGAACGGTTACCGAGGGCGGCCAATCAGACGACGCCACGTGCCCCATCATTAATGCAAAGTGACTTGAAACGACGTGCAAAGGACGGTTGGCAGGAGCAGACCACCCGGGGTGTGACACATGGCCGACAAAAGGGGATGCGTTATGCAGCCGTTCCCGCCAAAATGAGAAGATAACGACAAGCTGACAGATCCACCGGTTTTCAAAAGTTATCCACTCCCCGTTACTCCGATAGATCGGAGTAACGAGAAGTGTGGGGCTATTTGTATACGGTAAAAATCAGATACGAGGCATACCGGTGGAACGAGGAACCGGAGGAAGGAATAAGAACGTGCCGGATACTATTCGCCCTTGACCGGAGTAATGCTTGGACCGGAGCTGGGCATGAGCACCGGCAGGCTTGCCTTCGACATTGTTAGAACATCTAAGCCCGATGACCCGAGCATTCGTGGCCGTTAGTCCGAGTAGCCGTTGGTCCGTGTGACCGGTGCATGCGGGCCACGCGCTAGTAGCGTCCTGCCATAGTCAACTACCTACCTTGCGTGTGTCAGGCGGCGCCGTCAGTCCAATCCCACAAAATCCGTGCAGAGCTGTCCTAGTTGCTATTATTTTACTAATTCCCATTGTATGAGGACTCATGGAAGTGACACTATAAATATGGCATATCCTCCTCCTTTAAGGGGGTTGGCTCCTCTTACTTCTTCAAGAACACATGTAATAGAAGAATCATACATATACAATCTTTATCATTATCCGATTCGGCCAAGGCTGCCCTCTTTTTATTATTATCGCATTCCCTCCATCAAGTATCATATATAATTTGTAAACGTCCATATCCTTGTCAAACTTGCATCATTAGCCGCTTTATCAAGGAACCCTCAAACGTTCATTTTCTCTATCTAGCATATATCAAGAACAAAGCACATATCCTATACCCGCTTACAAATTTAATTGACTACCCGAATCCGGGGTAAACAGCTATAGTTTCAATTAATTATATTCCATAGCTAATAGTTGTATCTTAATGACACTTAATAACTACTAAAGTAAAATAAAGTTAAAAAGAAAATAAACCCACTAACGTACTGTATTCCAATTCTCCACATTTTCAAACCCCTTTCCTCTGTTATTTTCTCCATTTTGATTCCACAGGATCTCTACTGATTTTGTTACCCTAAATAGTAGTTGTGCACAAATTGGTAAGTTTTTTTAGCTGATTTTTATGTGTATTTTGTTGAATATCTTCTTCAATTTTTTTTTAAATTTTAACAAAAAACGTTTATGAAATTGTTAGGGTTTTTGAACAAGCTTCGATTTCGTTTTAATGGCGAAGTTGTAAGCCACCGTCGACTCCTACTGTCTTTGTCGATGGCGGCAGCGGCTTCCTCTTCCCGTTGCCATCTCTCTCTCTTTTTTCGGTGGCGGAGTTATTGGTGATGATGATGATGAAGGATAACAACAGCGGTTGTTGGTGACAGCGGTGTTTTCGAAGATCTGGTGACGTCGGTGTCAAATCTAGACGGAAACAGGCAGATCTTGCCGGAAGTTATTGTATTCACTTTTTTGAGTTTTTTGTTAAATTTTTCGACTGTATTCATTTTTTTAGGGTGTATTTGTTAGCATAAGGGTTGTTGTTGTTGTGAAATTTCTGACAGATCTGGCTGGAAATCGTCGGCAGATCTGGCCGGAACTAGTGGTTTGTTGTTGTTATATTCATGAATAAGACGATTGTATTCACTTTTTTGAGCTTTTTTTGTTTGTTAATATTTTAGATTGTATTCATTTTTTTAGGGTGTATTTGTTAATTTTGGAGTATCTATGTTTTTATGTATTCAGTTTTACTTGTTGTATTCATGAATACAACGAGCCTGTTTATGAATACAAATAGTCATTTCATGAATACAGTGAAAAAAAAATCGTCTTATTCATGAATACAGCAGAAAAAAATGTATACAGCAAAAAAAAAAAACGAATACAAAAAAAAAAAAAATAGCTACGCCATGTAAATATTGAAAATGTAGCTATGCCGAATTTTAAACCCCTAAATTATTGTCATTTATGTAAAATCCCCTTTTATTCTAGACGCAAATATGGCCTTTGGGTTCCGTCATTTAAAATGGTGGGCCACTGGATTTTCAATTTGACACATATGACACAACACCTGTTAGGTTTTCAAATGCTTCTATAAGAACAGCAAGAAATTTCTCATTGAAAATATTTACTTACTTTTTTAATTAGATATTGAGTTTATAATTTGTTTGAATATGTAATTTAAATATATGCCATTAAAAAATTGTGTAGCTATAAAGTAATCCTTGTGATTGCATGCATAAGATCACTTCACCCTTACTAAATTTTTGAATTCGAACTATGGGTATGAAAAAAAAAATCATATAACCATCACAACCAGCTATAACTATTTAGTTATCATCTCATAACCATCATCATTGTCCGTTGACCGGCTATTTTTAAAGTCCACCATAATATAAATTTTTTACTGATAACATAAAATGCAATAACACTAAATTAAATTTACATTGCGATCATTTGTAGATATTTTAATTCTAATTGCTCGAACCAAACTCCACGGGAGAAAAAAGAAACTTTACAATAATTGGGTCGGGGCTCAGCCCGAGTTTATTCCAACTAGTATTGAATACGATAAATTGGTTCTTATATCTATGTTTTATTCGTCACATGTTTTGAAAGTGACCAATGCATGATTTTCACATTCTATGAATCTCAAAATTTTATTACGTCACAAATTACAAAAAAGACAGAGCAAGTAGAATTTGTTTTTCTATCATAATATTTTATAAACATAAACTTCAAAAATTGTCGACAAATTAGGAGATATTAACTCTCGGAAGAGTAGAGTGACCAACAAGAGATGGGGCTCGGGTTAGAGCTCTGGGTATGGAAAAATTCCTGGTATGGAGTAGGGGTGTACATGGATCGGGTTGGTTCGGGTTTTTCAAATACCAAACCAAACCAATTGTGTCGGGTTTTTAAATCTATAAACCAAACCAAACCAACAAAAGTCGAGTTTTTCAACTTCGGATTTTCTCGGGTCTTCTGATTTTTTCGAGGTTTTTTTTTCCAAAAAAGTCTTTGTAGAAAATATATAAGTTTTACTTCAAATATTTCTTTAGTCTTAGTAAGATATAATTATATATTAAGGTATTTCTTAGGAAAATAACATAAAATGTGAGATGAGTGATGACACTGTAATAAAATATTCAACAAAAAAATTATGAAACTGCATAAAATAAATATTGCTAGTTATGAGCCATAATGAAGATGATAATAATCTAAAAATACTAACTCATGCTAAAATAAGTACGGCTAATAAGGATTAGGATAAATAACACTTTTAGTCCCTGTGTTTTGCGTTATTCCTATTTTAAACCTTGTGATATATAACTAAGCACATATAACCTTCAATTAAGCAATGTGTGTGGTTTCGGTCCTTACACTGATAGAACCCAAAAAAATCAATAGACGTTTAAATATTAACGAGGGCAATTATGTAATTACATTAATTTCAATATGGACCCCAAACTTTTATACCTTCTTCCTCCTTCAAACGGCTCAATCTCTGCAAAAATGTTGGAAAAAGTAAAGAGAACCCCCCCACCCCAATAAAACATGCAAAATGATTCAGAAAAGAGAAACTTTCTTTTGCTTCATTCTTTCCTTTGTTTTTCCCCTTTAATGTAGTGATGTTGTGTTAGCCATTTCTCTTCTATTTTCCCTCTTCATTTGCCATCTATTTTTCTCATTTTTTCCCTCTTTTGTGAAAATTTCATAATCAAGCTGACGCCTTTATTTCTCTCTTTTTCTCTTACTCATCTTTTTATGTTTTGGTTTTGCTTTCATCTCTGTTAATTGCACTGACCCTTCAATAGGGATTCAAAAAAAGTTCTTTTGAATTTAGCTAGTGGGTTTGGGATTTTTGATGATGAATTTGAGGTTCATATTTGCATGATCCATATTTAGGGTTTGGAATTCCGTTATTTGGTACGTTGCGTTGTTGGAGGTTGTGTGTGGTTTGCGGGGGGAGTGGGGGAGTGGGGACGGCGTTAAGGCATCATTTTTCCCTTTCCTTTCAGGGTTCAATTAGATTGAATCCTATTTTAGTGCACAGGTTTGGGGGGGGGGGGGGGGGGGGAGGGGGTGATGTTGTGTTATGATTTTTTTTTTCCTATCTCAAAAGGCCCACAGGAAATAGAGACATAAAAGTGGGGCAGGATGGTGAGTGGATAAAGGTAAGGTCCATGCTGTCAAAGACAAAATAAATGGTCTTTTCATAGATACGTAGGAAAAAGCAACAAATTATTGTATAGTTTTAATTGGCCTTGCAGATTTCCTTTCAGATATTTTTTTTTAAAATTGTTTTTTATTAGATATGGTAGGGGAAAGAGATTATAACGTGGGGATTCGAACCCTCACCAATATGGTGAGAATTCGGGTAGCAAACCAACTGAGCTACTAGATCCCTTCTCCTTTCAGATATTTGTAAAGAATAATGTCAAAATTTTCAGTCGTAGATCAGAGTATGAGTATGTATACATCTACATCTTTAATTGTTGCTCAATCGTCTCTTGATATAGTACAATCTAAAATTCATATCCATGTCAAGTAATTAGGAAATTGTTTTTAGTTTACCTACTTCTCTAGACTTCTACTATTATCTCATCTGCCTCTCTATCTTCTTTTTTTTCCTCTCGATTTTATTTTTGCGGTTGAGGAAGTTTAGGCAGCTAGGGATAACAAGGAAATAAAAACACCCAGTTATTTAAAAGTTGTCATTTTAATTTTCATAGGAATAGTGTAATTTATCTTTTTGGCAGTTTATGTTCAGCATGTCAGAAATGTCCATCTATGATCTAACCATGAGCTATATTTTGTGAATTATTGGATATATACACAATAAATAACACATCTTAGTGAAGTTGTATTTAGCTGATTTGCAAGATTACTATAAGTATCTCCTATTCTTCAGATGACCTATAGATCATGAGTTCGGACCATAAAACTAACCATATATATTCTTGTCTAGTAAACTGCCTACATCATATCCCAATGAGTTGTGGAAGTTTTATCGGTTTTCCCTTTTTAGGACAATTATTTAATAAATGACCCTATTAATTTTCTTGCAATTAATGGACCGTATAGACCATATATAGTCTAAAAATCTTTTTAGAGCAAACTGAAATCTTATTAGAAAATATTAGAGTACAGTTTAAAAATATTTAAGCGTTGCAGACTTTGGATAATAATATAATATTTTATCTGTAAGATTGAACAATATATGAGTATATATTAGATTCGAGTCTAATTTTATCCGAAAAGATAATTTGAAAGGGCTATAGTTGCAAAACTTTTAAAAATAGAGATAAAATTTAAATAGTGACCTAAGAAAGAGATATCTGCTTGAATCAACTGATGATTGATCCTTCTCTTGACTTTACATGAACACAAAATATTTCGGGCACCAAACTGTCCTTCTAGTAGTCTTATTAAGTTCAGTTCACTTTCCAATTACTAAGGATAATAATAATAATAATAATAATAATAATAATAATGCGGCCAAATACATATATAGCCCCTTAAACTGAACGCTATTTTCTACTTTAACACCTCAATTGAAGTTTATTTCTATTAGACACTTGAACTATACTCAAATTGTGTCTATTAAATACATACAACTTACGTGACACAGTGCGTGTACCACACTTATTCTTGGAGCATGAAAAGTTTTAAAAAATCATTTATTTGGATCTCCTTCCTCCCTCACTCTCTCCACCTTCCGGTCAATGAGCCTGTTTGAATTGGCTTATGAGTTGGTCAAACCAATTTATAAGTCATTTTAAACTTATTTGAGTGTTTGACAAAAATATAAAATAGCTTAAATTAAATTAAAAAGTGCTTAAAATAAGTCAATACAAGGAAGTTGCTCAACCCAAACTTATTTTTTTTTGCTTAAAAGTCATTTTGGTTTCACCAACAACTTTACCCTTTTATCCCTTATATTTTTTATTAATTCTAATACTACCCTTACTTCTAAAAACTCTTTAAGCACTTTTATCCAAACACGCAACTTCTTAGTTATAAAATAGGGAAAAGGGTCAAAAATACCCCTCTACTGGAAAAAAGGCTAAAAATATCCTCCGAACTTATTTTGGGTCAAAAATACCCCTCCCATCCTTAAAGTTTTTAAATATACCCCTGTCTTGAAGGAAATTATCCCTCAAAATAACCTGAAATCATTTTATAAATCCGCTCCATCATTTAAACCCGACCTAACTAAATAATAACCAATAAGATCCCCTTATTCCCTCATTTCCCTCAAACTTCATACCTTCATATTGGGGGAATAAAGAGATCTTATGAGTTAATATTTAGTTGGATTGAGCTTAAATGATGGAGTGCGTTTAAAAAAGGATTTCGGGTTATTTTAGGAGATAATTTTCATCAAGACAAGAATATATTTGAAAACTTTAAGGACGTGAGGGGTATTTTTGATCCAAAATAAGTTTGGAGGATATTTTTAATCCTTTTTCCAAAATAAAGGAGTGTTTTTGATCATTTTCCCTATAAAATAACAATTAGCACTTATGCTTAAAAATCACTTTTTTTGCGGCTAATCCCATCGGGCTCAATATCGCAACTTTCTATATTGCACATTTGATCACGTAGAGAGAAGAGATGAAAATCAACAACTATTATTGGAATTAACCGGAGAAAATGACCGGAAGATCGGCGACCCTTGTCCAACCACCATCTGGATCATCCTTCCTTCCACTCTAAAATACATATCTGACCTCCACTTTTCTTGCACCATCAAGTTCCACCAAATAGAGTCTCGCTGAAAAACGCTACTGACACCGGCAAACCCACCAAATAGAGTTTCAATCAAACTGTTTCACTTCATTCTTTCACCTCCCTCCATCACTGCCTTGCCAACACCACCATTCCTCTCACCTTCCACTCATTTTCCACCATTGTTCACAGATTAGAAGAACAAAATTTCTAAAATCATATTTCTACATAATATTCAAGTGTCCTTTTATTTAAGTATATGACGATAAAATCATGTCTTTAAAAGCTAAGGGAATGGGATTTACTTAGGATGTATAAGCTATTGCTCTTTGGTTGATAGGGAAAGATGCTGGCACATCTTTATGTTTTTGTTAAAGATCAAAAGAGATGCTATGTCCCCTTTGTTTATCCTTTAATCTCAATTCTCAAGTCTCAACAAATATTTCCCTATTTGTACAAAGAAAAATTTCTCTGTTTTCCGTAGCTTGATCGTATTTTTTGTACAAAGAAAAATTTCACACCAAGAAGATTGAGAGTTCTCTCTGAAATAGTGACGAGGCTATGGCAGGGGTGAGGACAATTTATTTATTTATTTTTCTTAAAAGCCACATGGCATTTTTTCATTTGTTAGATTTGCCATGTCTATGCATGTGAACTTACACGCATTATATTGTTTGTACGGGTTAGTCATGAGGAGTTGAACTTAAGAGTGCCTACTAATAGGAACAAACTTAAGTTAAAAGTGTCTAAGTGAAAAATGACGTTAAATAGGAGCCATTTATATATTTAGCCTAATAATAATAAGAGAAAAAATATTTAATTTGAAAAATCCTGTTTACTCTGTTTGTCTGTCATCTTTTCATTATAAACGTGGGCTACTTTGACAACTACTACAGGACACTTATGTCCTTAGCTTTGTTCATAAAATGACATGTAATAGAGGAGCAAAATATCCAAACACCACCCCCCCCCCCCCCCAACACATCAAAACAATAAAAAAAAACCAGTGGAAAAGCCCCCAACAACAACAAAAAAAAAAAAAAACACAAACAAAGCACTAAATACCAATTTTAAAATATTGCAAAAGTTCTATATGTGTCATAAGGTTGATGTAAACAAATGTACAAGTGTTACTCCTGTAAACTTCTGGCTCTAATTTCCTTATCAAGAGTAGCCCAATAAACTCCAATTTGGAATTTGTTACCTTCCTGACATGAGATGGGCAAGGCCCTGGTTTTCATAAAAACCAGCAATGTTCCAATCTGCACTTGAGGATGATATTGTCATTAAAGCCACTACTATTGACCTCATACTTGGCCTCAATTGTGGATTTTCATTTGTGCAGGCCTTGGCAAGAAGAGCCACCTGCCAAGTGAAACAAACCTAATTACTTTCATTATCGCAGAAAAAAAAAAGAAGACGAACTAAGCTATATAGTCGTTCACCCAACTGCTTAACTAAATATAACTGACAGATGTATAATATATGTATGATATGTGTATAATCAGTGTATATTGATGCATACCGGTTATGAAAAATAAACAATAAATCTAGCTTGTTATTTGTGTACAACAACAACAACAACAACATACCCAGTTGAATCCCACAGTGTGGGGTCTGGGGAGGGTTAAATGTACGCAGACCTTACCCCCACCTTGGTAGGGAGGCTGTTTCCGAAAAACCCTCGGCTCAAAAGAAAACAAGAAAACAAGGGGAGAAAAGTCAGATACCGACAGTCAAATCAAAGCAATGCGAAAATGAGAAAAAAAAACAAGGGCAAAGAAGTCATGATAAAACAGCATGGAGAGACAAGACTCAACACATAAAAGCAGGAAACATAGGGCAATAAAAAGTAGAGCAAAGCTACGCCTACTAGTGCGAAAGAAAAGCGAGACTACCTACTAGCCTTCTACCCTAATCTGAGCCCTCCACAACCTTCTATCTAAGGTCATGTCTTTGGTAATCTGAAACAACGCCAAGTCCTGCCTAATCACCTCTCCCCAATATTTCTTTAGCCTTCCTCTACCTCTCCTAAAACCGTCCAAAACCAACCTCTCACACCTCCGCACTGGGGCATCTATGCCTCTCCTCTTCACATGCCCAAACCATCTCAACATCGCTTCCCGCATCTTGTCCTCCACCGATGCCACTCCCACCTTGTCCCTGATGTCCTCATTCCTGATCCTATCTCTCCTAGTGTGCCCACACATCCACCGCAGCATTCTCATTTTCGCGACTTTCATCTTCTGCACGTGAGAGTTCTTGACTGGCCAACACTCTACCCCGTACAACAGAGTCGGTCTAACCACCACTTTGTAGAACTTGCCCTTAAGTTTTGGTGGCACTTTCTTGTCACACAGCACTCCGGAAGCGAGCCTCCATTTCAACCATCCTGCACCAATACGATGTGTGACATCATCGTCAATATCTTCATTTTCTTGTAAAATAGACCCAAGATACTTGAAACTTTCTTTCTTTTGAATGACCTGGGTACTAAGCTTCACTTCCACGTCAGCCTCCTGAGGTACACCACTGACCCTGCACTCCAAGTACTCCGTTTTTCCTGCTCAACTTGAATCCTTTAGACTCTAACGTTTGTCTCCAATCCTCTAGCTTAGAGTTGACTCCGCTGCGAGTCTCGTCTATCAAGACTATGTCATCCGCGAACAACATACACCATGGAACCTCACCTTGAATTTGTCGCGTCAATCCATCCATCACCAAGGCAAATAGAAATGGGCTAAGGGCTGATCCCTGATGCAAACCCATCAGAACTGGGAAGTGCTTCGAGTCTCCTCCTATAGTCCTCACTCTGGTCTTGGCTCCATGATACATGTCCTTGATCGCTCTAATGTACGCCACAGGTACACCTTTAGCCTCCATGCATCTCCACAGAACCTCTCTTGGCACTTTATCGTAAGCTTTCTCTAGGTCGATGAATACCATGTGCAAGTTCCTTTTCCGCTCCCTATACTGCTCCACCAATCTCCTAATAATATGAATGGCTTCAGTAGTAGAACGCCCCGGCATAAATCCGAACTGGTTCTCTGAAATAGACACGTCTCTCCTCACCCTCATCTCTACCACCCTTTCCCACACTTTCATAGTGTGGCTTAGCAGCTTGATACCTCTATAGTTGTTACAGCTTTGAATGTCACCCTTGTTCTTGTACAAAGGGATCATTGTACTCCACCTCCATTCTTCGGGCATCTTCGCCGTCTTGAAAATGACATTAAACAACCCAGTCAGCCACTCCAAGCCTGTCCTTCGTGTACTCTTCCAAAATTTCACAGTAATCTCGTCAGGTCCGGTCGCTCTTCCCCTGCACATCCTACGGATAGCACCCTTAACCTCGTCGACCCTTATACTCCTACAATAACCACAATCGCGATGCCTCTCAGAGTATTCCAAATCTCCCAACACAAAGTCTCTGTTCCCTTCTTCGTTCAAGAGTTTATGGAAGTATGACTGCCATCTCCGTCTAATGAGAGCTTCCTCCACCAACACTTTGCCATCCTCGTCCTTGATGCACTTCACTTGATCCAGGTCGCGTGCCCTCCTCTCTCTGGCCTTGGCAAGCCTGAATAACTCCTTATCCCCGCCTCTGTCCTCTAGTTCTGCATAAAGGCGTTCAAACGCCGCTGTTTTCGCTGCTGACACTGCCAACTTCGTCTCCTTTCTCGCCATCTTATACTTTTCCCTATTCGTCCGCTTCTCTTCGTCATCCTTGCTGTCTACCAGCTTCGCATATGCCTGTTTCTTTGCTTCCACTTTACCTTGGACTTCCCCATTCCACCACCAATCCCCTCGGTGCCCACCACGGTGACCTCTTGAGACTCCTAGAACCTCTTTAGCTGTTTCTCTAATGCAACTGGACGTCCTATCCCACATACTGCTCGCATCTCCCCTGCTCTCCCACGCCCCCAAAGACATCAACTTCTCCCCTAATTCTTAGGCACTAGACAAAGTCAAACTCCCCCACCTGATCCTCGGCCGGTCATCGACGACCCTCTTCTTCTTCTTCTTCTTCTTCCTCTTGATCTCCAAATCCATCACCAATAGCTTATGTTGGGTCGTAAGATTCTCACTCGGAATGACCTTGCAGTCTTTACAAAGGCCTTCATCATCCTTTCTAAGGAGCAAAAAGTCTATCTGCGTCGCAGCCACCGAGCTACGAAAGGTTACCAATTGCTCCTCCTTCTTAGGGAAACTCGAGTGAGCTACCACCAAGCCAAAAGCCCTAGCGAAATCCAGGAGTGAGACTCTTCCTCCGTTCTTGTCTCCGAAGCCAAAACCCCCATGCACATCATCATAACCCCTCGAAACAGACTCAATGTGTCCATTGAAATCTCCTCCTACGAATAACTTCTCCATAAGCGATATACCTCCCACCACTTTATCCAAATCCTCCCAAAAACGCCTTTTAACCTCCTCGTCCAAGCCCACTTGCATCGCGTAAGCACTAATAATGTTCAGGGTGAACCCTCCAACGACCAACTTAATCGTCATCATCCTGTCATTAACCCTTCTAACCTCGACCACCTGATCCCTTAGCTCACTATCAACTAAGATGCCTACCCCATTCCTGTCTCCCGACTTACCTGAGAACCAAAGCTTATACCCATCCACCTCTTTAGCTTTAGGTCCTACCCATTTCGTCTCCTGGACACAAGCAATATTAATCATCCTCTTCTCAAGAATCTTAACTAGCTCTATGGACTTTCCCGTTAAAGTCCCAATGTTCCAAGACCCTACTCTCAACCTAGAAGCTCCCTTAACCTCCCCCCACCCCTAGCCCCCGTCCCCGACCGAGAACATGACCCTAGTCTACCATCCCTCACTAAAGCCACTAAAGCAAACAAACACTAGTCAAAGGTTTATCCAAGACAAATAGAGGTCAATACTAAAGCACAAGTTAAGATAAAGGCAACAAAGTGAAACAAATATATAATAAAGTAAAGCAGGCAAAATTTGAAAGGCTAAATGGATACTGCCCACTAGAGGTACCAGCTCCAAGTAAAAAGAACCTGTTCACTGCCGAAAATTCCAGTTCACGCTGGAAAATACTGTTCACCGTTGAGAATCACTGTTCGCCGCCGTATTCTGCCGGATACTTGTGTACCTGGGCAAACCTGACAGGAAACCTACTGGGGGAGGATTTCCTGGTGCAGGGGAGAGGAGGAAAGAGAAAGGAAAAAAAAAAAAGAGGAAGCTCTAGCCGGCCGAAAAACGTACCGCCGGTGGTCATTGGTGTCAGCGACAGAGGAGAGGACGGATAGAGTGGGGGGGTGGGGGGAGCAGATATTATCGTTGGAGAGGGTGAGTAGAGGAGAGAGAGAAGAGAGGAGAGAGAAGAAACACAAGGATCCAAAAAAATAAAAAAATAAAGGCACTTTCCCCTTAATGTTAATCAATCAATTCAATGAGTACACGTCAATCTCAAACTAGCTGAAGCCAGCTCTATGAATCCCGTAACATTGATGCACTTGTAAAAATATTCTTTTATTACCTTCCAGACTGAATCCAGGGGATAATCATCACCAAGTTTTGGATCTATCAATTTACATATCCCTTCTCTAGGATCAACCTCATCAAGCACATCCTCAAACTGCAAAAATAT
Organism: Lycium barbarum; assembly: GCF_019175385.1. Taxonomy (NCBI): domain Eukaryota; kingdom Viridiplantae; phylum Streptophyta; class Magnoliopsida; order Solanales; family Solanaceae; genus Lycium; species Lycium barbarum. The sequence continues at coordinate 71,676,148 of NC_083348.1, read as the reverse complement.
CCCAATTTATAGTTAAAGTTTTAGCCTTTTTTTGGTGGTTTAGATATGAGAATTAAATTGGTGAATGAAGAAATGATCCAAAGGTACCATTGTAACAAGCCCCTTTGATTCAGTAGCAGTTTCACCGGTCCTTATAATAGCTTGTTTAGCAGATATTAATTCATAAAGCACCACCCCAAATGCATATACATCTACTTTGGGAGAAACATCACCAAACTGACCATACCTGCACATAATGCAAGTAGAAACTAATAATTTGATCTTGTTCAGAGATATCTAATAAGTACTAATACCATAGAAAAATAGATTCTTACTCTGGGGCCATGTAACCAAAAGTACCAACGACGCCAGTGTTCAATGAACCACCTTCAGCTTCTATCAGTTTTGTAAGTCCAAAGTCAGCAACCTGCAAGGCAAAACATTACACCTTCAAGTGAGTTAATACACATGGTTTTTGGTTTCATAGTTCTAGTATTGGAACTCCCATACCTTTGCACGGAAGTTTTTGTTGATCAAAATGTTGGCTGATTTAATATCGCGATGGATGTAAACAGGAACAGTGTGTTCATGGATGTACTCTAGGCCTCTAGCTGCATCCAGAGCAATTTGCACCCTGGTAGACCATGGCAATGGTGTCTTACCTGGAAATGAAAAGTACAAGATGGATATGGAACTATGAGACATTTGAAATTTGGTTGACATGAAGTTTTCATGCAATGAGAAGGACTGAACTTACTTAAACGCAGGTGTTGGCTTAGGTTTCCATTTTCAACGTATTCGTATACTAAGAACAAAGATCCTTCAATGCAATATCCTATCAAACGTACCTGCAACGGTTTCAACATGTGAAATATTACCTCATATTCTCTACTGATGTATGAGGCTAATGGATTCTTTATCCGCTAAATCTCAAGTATGGCAGAACTAAATTAATCACCAATCCTGACTTTCCCAATGAGAAGTATCTCATTATCAAGCAAGTCGCTCAGAGAACTGAATGAATTGGCATACTGAGTAATTCAAATTCCGAAAAGGAAGTTCATCATATGAAAAAAAGAAAATGTTCACTCAAATTTTTCAAAATTGCATTATGGAGAAGTTAAAAGATTGATGAAATTTGTAATCTTCACCATCGGTGGTGACATCTTTTACCATAGTACCTCAGGATAGGTGCCAAAGAGGACTATAATAATCAAGGTATTGCTGATAATATATCAGTATGAGTAATGAATTTACCAAGTTCAAGTGATGAACATTGGTCAAAACCTTCAATTCAGCAAGGAACTCTTTTGTTGCTTGCATATCCATTTTCTTGATAGCAGCTTTCTGTATATTATTGAGACAAAGGAGATTAGCAGCATGAATATACAAAAACCCAAGCTACTACTTTTGACCAGGAAATAGAAGAAATGCCTGCTGAGTCAAGACAATTATGTGAATGGTGCAATGTGTGACATATTAAAGCAGCTAGAACTAAGTTGATGATCATCAATTGAGTATCCAAATAATTGCTAATCATTTCTATCAAACAAGCATAACAACGAACCTCGCCTCTTAACTCTCCATAGTAAACAGATGCAAAACCACCTTGGCCAAGCTTGTAGGCTGTGCTGAAGTTGTCACTGGCATTAGCAAGTTCATCATATGAAAATTCCACAGATTTATCCACGGTGATCCTTGGGGCCTCTGGAGAAGCATCCTTATTAAGAGGAACCCCTCCTGAAGAATTCTTAAAATTTCCATGACCTGAGTCATTTAAGGAAATTTCAAGGTCTGTAGCTAGTTATAAACTTATTCAAAGGATGAACTACACATTGCTTTCATAGAAAAGTTTAAGTATGCACCAGGAACATGCTTATTACTACTATGTTTGTAAGGTTCCAAGTGAAGAAACGATTCTTCCTCCGTTTTCCTGCCTCTATAAAAGGTAAGATAGAGGCAAACCGCTAAAAGGGCTACAACAGAAACTGCTGCAACCGATATGCCAGCCATTTCTCCACCAGAGATTCCTGGCAAAAAATTAGTTTTAGTAGATTACAATCACATTCAAAGCTATTTTTGATACCTTAGACTTGATAAGTTGAAAACAATGCCACTGGAGCACTAAAATAGGGCCAACCTTTTGAGCTGTGAAAAGCAAGAAACAATAATTAGCTACCAATATTATAGCATTCAAGAAATAATCAAGAACTCATTGAGGTTGGAGAATACTTTGGAGAAGTCCTTAATGGTGGATAAGTTCCATTTTGATCTGCAACATAATACGTATCAAAAATAGAGATTTAGGATAAAAACTAGTACAATATCAGCCAACACTCAGAATTTAACAGATATTAAAGTGACAATCCCAAGTTTTGCACTAAATTTGTCATACATAGTCAAATCATCTGAAGACTCACTACGACTGTTTGTAAATATAGTACGCAAAATTGTTCCTTCCCGTTATAATATAAAATGAGCATGGTTCCCTTTTAATGCTTCTGCACATCTTACTGTAAACACTCTTCCGAATCCGACTAATTGTACTTAAAATATCCAAAGAATATGAGTATAGAAGCCTTGGTAAAGAGTTAATTACCTTTTCCAGGAATGAAAACCAGACCACTGCCCCTGCTGAAATTTGCTTCAGGATTATAGTCTTCCAGCAACTTCTGTGGTAGATTAAACTCATTGGCTACTGTAACCAAATTCTCATTAGGCCGAAGAGGATAAGTTATAAATAGTCCATAATCTTTTGACACACGACTATTCCCACAAGAGCAGTTCACAATAACATTTACTATAGAATTTGCAGGAACATTGTTAGGATCATAACTGTTTAACTCCTGAAAATTTTTAACTGTTGTAAGGTTCGAATAATAAAGCCGGGCGATTCTTGGATAAGTAGTACCAGCCCTGATCTTCACACCAAATTGATGGCCCATGAATTTCCCATCAACACAGCCACATGAGAAGGGAACATTAACTCTGCTTTGGTATCGAATAATATCTGGATTGGTTATCTGAGGATTATAACTAACAATATTCTTGATGGTGGTTGAAAAAGAATTAGATATGAAAGTGAGGTTTGTACCATTCCATACATAAAATGAAGCTAATGCATCACAATCATCACTGCACTGAGATTTAGCCCCCACCCACAAAATGTTTAGTACTACTAAAATGCCTAAAACTAACTCAAACCTTCTCTTTTCTTGAAAAACCATCTGACTTTCAACTCTATACTAGCTGTGAAATGGCTTGAGATTGTTGAACTCTTTTAGAATCTTGATGAAAGTTACTGGTGGGAAAATGCTGGTGAGAATGGCTGAGATGCCAATGGATTTATTAAAGTTTTGTTAGTACTTTTTTTGTTCCGAAGGTTGTGTTAGTTGACAGCTTCAGTTTTTCACATTTTAATATTTTTCAACAGGGCCAAGTCCAATAGAAAAAGGAATTAAAACTTTGAATTTGCATTACTTTAAGTGGGAGACAAGAACTTTAGAGCCTACGGTTGGCATGGGATTTCGTGGGAAAGCACAAAGAAAATTTTAACAATATGTTTTTTGGTTTCATTAGTTGACCCTAAGTCCACGCATCACCATTATTGGTTTATTTTTATTTTATTTTATTTTAACTATATACAAGAGTGAGTTTGCTCACTTTTTCGTCGTCAGACACCAAAAAAATTAAAACAAAATAAGATGGGCCCCAATCTTCTTTAATAGTAGAAAAATTGTAACAAGAATAAATAAATAAATAAATAAGGGGGACCCAATCTTCTATAATAATAGGAATGAAAAAAAAAACAAATTTAAGGCGGGGCTCACTCTTCTATAATAGTAGAGATTAAAAAAAATTAAGGTGAGGTCCGCGTGGAGAATTAGAAGATAATTGCAAAAAAATAAAAATAAAGGTGGGATCCACGTGAAGAAGTAGGAGACAATTGCTACAGAAAAAAAATTAAGGTGGGGTCCACGTGTAGAACTAGGAGACAATTGCAACAGAAAAAAATATGATATTTAAATAATGATAATAAGTTCAGAAAATGATAAAGGTACGCTTAGAGAAAATGTAAAGAAGAGAAGTTAGGAAAAAAAAGAAATAACGATTTAAATTGAACACAAAAAAGTAATAAAACCAAAAGATTTAAAACTTATACCTTTGGGTATAAGTTTAGACACATATGTTTCACACCAATAATGAGGAATAACATCAAGAAGACGAAATATAAACGGTCAAAAAAATAATAAGGTGGACCCTATACTAAAAACACCAAGCAATATAAAAAAAAAGGTGGGCCCCAGACTAAAAAAACCAAGCAATATAAAAAATAAATAAAGTGGGCCCCATACTAAAAACACCAAACAATATTTAAAAAAAGGAAAAAAAGTGGATCCCACCATCTCCAAACTCATGTAAAAAAAAAAAGTGCACCCCATATTACAAAAATCAAGCCATATAAAAAAAAAATGAACCCCATATTAAAAAAAAGCAATGTTAAAAAAAACATGCACCCCATATTAAAAAATCAAACAATATTCATGTAATTCCCAAAGTATCTCCATTAAGTCAATAATGGTGGATTCATCGCCACATGTGTATCAACCCATTAGTAGGAACAAATGAAATTATTGTACAGCAAAAAATATGAACCCCATATTATTGCTTTTCTTCAAAAGGTTAAGTAGTCAAACCATACAATTTCCTTTCTTTTCTTATATTAGCCTGAGATCTAATCTAGATATTTAACTGTTGTATTTGCTATTCCGCCATGTCATTTATTTGTTATGTTTACTAAAATAAATATACTTAAAATATTTATATTTTCAAATAAGATAGAATTTAATTACTTTTTCAGTTTTTCCCTTACTCTAATAAATGTGAAAAGAGATTAATGTCGTAAAAGAAAAAATAATATTAAATGGAGATCAAATAATTAATAAGGTAAATTAGTTAAATTATAATTCTAATTGACGTTCCTTAAAAAATCGTGCAAAAGACAACATGACAAGTAAAATGAACTAAACCAAGAATATTTACCAAAAATTAAAAAATAGTAGTTGTTCGTTTAAATAGAAAATCAAATTTCTACTTTGTTTCGTTTCAAACATGTAAAATTAATTTAATAATTTGAATTAGAATTATCCAAATCAAAATTTGATAAAAAATAATAAGTATTGTTCAGGTCCAATCTACATACATTAGCAATAGAATATTTTACACCTTTAAATTAATCGAATTAAAATTCAAAGTATCAACTGATGCTTAAATATTACTATTGTTTTATCTCAAAGAGAGGAAAATAGTTTCGTTTTAAACAAGTCTTCTCTTTTAAAAAGCATTAATAAAATTTTTCCAACTTTGTATTTGTAGCAAACACTAATATAATAAAGTTTTGGATACAGAGCACAACTACAATGTTATATTAATCGTGTTTTGAACATAGTATATATATGCATAAAAATAGTGCAAACTTATGTATGTTTATTAGCAATATAAAATATATATATATTATCACTATCTAAATACAAATATATAAACATAAATACACTATAATCTAAAGTATTAGACATACACCGTCTAATTTTCTACTTATATAGAAGCATGGGTTGGTGTCAGGATCGTCGTCGTTGGTCCCTTATGTGTCAATTAAATTCAAAATTGTGGGCCCTTTGGTCTTCTTTACTACTTGCTTATCTATTACTCCTATACACTCTTCCAACCCAATAGCTTTCATTTTTCTCACCTGTACATATTTCAACTACAGCTCATTTAACAAGCAAATTTTTCTATAAACTGTTGAAACCGTACTTAACCTGCAATTCTTTCTACCATTATATATGAACTATGTGATTAATTTTCTGCTATATTAGAAGAGTGGGTTTGGTCGTCAACCACCCACTCTTCTAATATAGTTAAAATAAATAACTAAAAAAAAATTTAAGATGGGATCCACGTGAAAAAGTAGGAGACAATTAGAAAAAAAAAATTAAGGTGAGGTCCACGTAAAGAAGTAGGAGACAATTGCAAAAAAAAAGGACATTTAAATATAAATAATGATAATAAGTTCAGAAAATGGTAAATGTATGCGAGAAAATTTAAAGAAGATAAATTCAGGAAAAAAGAAATAACGATTTAAATTGAACACAAAAACCGCTAAAGAAGTCATAAAACCAAAAGATTTAAAACTTATACCTTTGGATAAGGATAAAAATGCACTAATTTTAGACACATACGTCTCACACAAATAATGAGGAATAACATCAAGAAAACGAAATATCAACGATCAAGAAACGTATACACATATTTTCTTAAAATGATGAAGTTGTTCTATACTTAAAAATTTAAGACTACAAAATAGATGCTAACACATGAAAGCGTTTTTCAGTGTTGTTGAGTAGAAAGAGATGATGGCATGAAACTCGGTAGGAGAAGGTGTAATTTATTGATATTTTCAATTAATTGAATTATAATATTTTCTATAATAAAAATTCCATAATTATATTACTAAAAGGTACTCTCTTTGTCCTAATTTATGTGACATAGTTTGACTAGGCACGAATTTTAAAAAAGAAAGGAAAGATCTTTGAAACTTGTGATCTAAAACAAATCATACATATTTGTGTGGATTTATATCATTTCATTAAAGGTAAAAGGGGAAGTTTCAAGTTAAATGATTTCTAAACATAAAAATATATCATTCTTTTTTAGACAAACTAAAAAGAAAAGTGTGGTACTATTTTTTCTGTTGAGCCCGTGCTAGCACAGGCTTTCATCATCTAGTAGTATATATAAGCATGGGTTGGGGGATGGATCGTCGTCTGTCCCCAATTCATGTGTAAAAAAAAAAAAAAAAAAAGTGGACCCCATGTTAAAAAAATATAAAAAAAAATCCTTCAAACTCATGTAAAAAAAAAGGTGGTTCTCATATTAAAAAAATCAAGCAATATAAAAAAAAAAGTGGACCTTATATTAAAAAAATAAGATATAAAAAAAAAACATGCACCCCATATTAAAAAATCAAACAATATTCAAGTAATTCCCAAAGTATTTCCATTATGTCAATAATGGTGGATTCATTGCCATATGCGTATCAACCCATTAGTGAGAGAAAATGAAATTATTGTACAGCAAAAAACGTGGACCTCATATTATTGCTTTTCTTCAAAAGGTTAAGTAGTCAAACCATATAATTTCCTTTCTTTTCTTATATTAGTTTGAGATCTAATCTAGATATTTAACTATTGTATTTGCTATTCCACCATGTCATTTATTTGTTATGTTTACTAAAATAAATATACTTAAAATATTTATATTTTAATTTTTATTCTTACTCTAATAAATGTGAAAAGAGATTAATGTCATAAAAGCAAAAATAATATTAAATGGAGATCAAATAATAAATAAGGTAAATTAGTCAAATTATAATTCTAATTGACGTTTCCTTAAAAAAAGTGCAAAAGATAACATGACAAGTAAAATGAGCTAAACCAAGAATATTCACCAAAAATTAAAAAATAATAGTTCTTCGTTTAAATAGAAAATCAAATTTCTACTTTGTTTCATTTTAAACATGTAAAATTAATTTAATAATTTGAATTAGAATTAGAATTATCCAAATCAAAATTTGATAAAAAATAATAAGTATTGTTTAGGTCCAACTATATACATTAACAATAGAATATTTTACACCTTTAAATTAGTCGAATTAAAATTTACAATATTAACTGAAGCTTAAATATTGCTATTATTTTGTGTGAAAGAGAGGAAAATAGTTTCGTTTTAAACAAGTCTTCTCTTTTAAAAAGTATTAATAAATTTTTGCAAACTTTATATTCGTAGCAAGCACTAATATAATAAAGTTTTGGATACGGAGCACAAACTATAATGTTACATTAATCGTGTTTTGAACACACACACACACACACACACACACATATATATGTGTGTGTGTGTGTGTGTGTGTGTTTATTAGCAATATAAAATATATATATATATATATATATATATATATTATCACTACCCAAACAAAACTACATATACATAGATACACTATAATCCAAAGTGTTAGGCCCGTGCCCAGCACGGGCATTGGAGGTGGTATCGTCGTTCACCTCTAACTCATGTTAAAAAAAAAGTGGACCTCATATTAAAAAAAAACAATAAAAAAAAATAAACCTCATATTAAAAAATCAAGCAATATCAAAAAATAACTACACACATAAATACACTATAATCTAAAATGGTGGGCCCGTGGGCAGCACGGGCATACGCCATCTAGTGTCTTTTATATGCACTTGGCTTTTAGTAGTCGACGTCGGAACATGCCAAATGTTTTGGCCCTGCCATCTCCGGATTTGACTACTCTCCATTACACTTCTCTCTATCTCCTCAAGTAAATAATTAGATGAGTAACATTTGTCCTATTTATTTATTAAAGGTCTAGATTAAGTTAACGGAAAAGGGTCAAATATACCCCTGTACTATTGGAAAACGGCCAAATATACCCTTTGTATATTTTGAGTTCAAATATATCCCTGCCATTATACTATTAGATCAAATATACCCTTCATCCGTTAAATTTGTCCACCTTGAACATCCTATCCTACGTGGCAGTGGCATTTGATGAGGTGGATGCCACGTGATATTGTCACCTCATCACCCCTAACCCATTTTACTCCTCCTTTCTTCCACCACTAAAATTTTCACTCTCTTCACCGCCATTGCCGCCATATACTTACAGCTCTAAAAAAAAAAAATCAGTGACCACTGACCAACTTGAATCAACAGAGAGATTTTCCGTCAAAAAATCTGGTCCGAGTTCATTTGTCCTAAGTTCCAATTAAGGTGTTCAGTTTGGATATCTACTTTGAAGAAACTGTTCACTTTAATGAAAGGTCATTATCTTCAGAGAAAAAAAAACATTAAGAAGGGCAGAGAACGTCTCAATTCCAAAGGCCAAAATAGAAGACAAAGCACAATCGCATATGACAAACTTCTGATATAAGGTTCAATAAGTTTGCTTGTTTTCTTCTTTATGCTCCATAGATGAATTTTCTAGAGTTGTAACTATATGGTGGTAATGGTAGGATAGTAGAGAGGGTGGAAATTTTAGTGGCGGAAGAGGGGAGGAGTAAAATGGGTTAGGGATGAAGAGGTGGCAATGCCACGTGACATCCACCTCATTAAATGGCACTGCCATGTAGGATAGGATGTCTAAAGTGGACAAATTTAACTGATTAAGGATATATTTGAGTCAATAGTATAACAACAGAGTATATTTAGACCCAAAGTATAACGAAGAGTATATTTGGCCTTTTTCAGATAATACAGGGATATATTTGGCCTTTTTCCGTTAAGTTAATTTGATAAGTATCTTAACCATAGTTAAGAGGATAGATTTAAGGAAAACACTCTTAACTTTGGTAAGAAAAGCTATATCTCCACAAATTTTAGTACCAATTAATATCATAATCCAAGTATTAAAATTGTTGAACATCATTCTTATTAGGGATTCTTATTATTAATCAATTCTGCCATTCAGCATTAGCAAATCTTCATTTTCAATTTGAAAAAAAGTATTCATTGAAGTTATATTTGTTTGTTTTTATATACTTATCCACCTTTAGACACAAACCTTAAACTTCCAAGTCAAAAATCCATCAGATTTAGGCATTATAATATTCAAATGAGCAAAATAATTACAATGATTTAGCCCGATATGGAGGCGCTTTACCGTTTCGCCCTAAGAAATGATAGATTTTTATCATCTTCGCTAGAAATGTTTTTGTAATTGTTGGACATGTTTAGTAATGCTCAGAAAAGAGAAAAGATAAAGAACTAAACAAAAGAAAAATCCTATTACTAATGACGCTATAACATAAACATAGGGAAAAAAGGTCCTACGAATTTCAATTTTTTTTTTTTTTTTTTACTGGGAGGGTGGGGTTGTGAAGAATTACTGATGTAGTAATGTTGATGTTCAACAATATTTTTGATAGTTGGGGATCACTGATACGTAGTTGCTGTTCGAGGTAATTATAATATGGAATTATTAATGATGTTTATGGGTACCAAAGTTTGTGGAGATATGTCACGACCCAAACCGATGAGCCGTGATGGGAGTCTGACCTCTAGTGACCAAACACCCCTAAACACTTATCTGAAACATGCTGAACATCAATAGCCCATAAACGGCACAAACTCATCTCATAAAGAGGGAACATCTGAACTCTACACAATCTGCATATATATATATATATATATATATATATATATATATATATATATATATACATACATAACATGCGGAAGAACAGTGCAAGCCAACTAGGCTGCTATATATATATATATATATATATATATATATATATATATATATATATATATATATATATATATACTGTACACAAAAGAATATAAGTCGACAAGGCTACATCGTCTGACTACTACATATAACTGTCTATAGACCTCTATTGGAATAAAGCTGTAGAAGGGACGGGACAGGGCCCCGTCGTACCCATCTATATACATCTCAAAAGAATGACCTACCAAAATAGACTGCAACTCCCGATCGAATGGAGTGTACTGATCACTGCTGAATAAGGGTCCTACTAAGCTGGACCACCTCCTTGTCTACCTGTACCTGCGGGCACGAACGCAGCCCCCCGAGCAACGGGGAGTCAGTACGGATAATGTACTGAATATGTAAGGCATAAAGACAACATGTATATATGTATAGAAATCATGAATAAGATCTGAACTCATAAGCTGAAATAACTATCTGCATGAATCTGTATGAACTAGTATATGTCTGCATCTGACTGAATCTGTATGTCGGGAAGTATGGACATGCATATATATATATATATATATATATATATATATGTATGTATATATATATATATGTATATATCTAGTAGGTACACACCTCATCGTCATATCACAGGCCACACCTTCACCCCCTGTCAAGTGTGCCTTTCTCATGTATATACTCAAACATCATAGGCCACTCATGGACCACTCATAGGCCACACCTTCACCCCCTGTCAAGTGTGCCTTGCACATATAGTACATAGTATCAGAGGTCACACTTTCACCCCCTGTCAAGTACGCCTTTCACACATACCCTTGAGAATTGGAAGTAAATGCGTAATACAAGTAAAACTGAACGATAGGATTCTCAAACAGTAAAGTAATAGTTTTCCTCTCAAGGGCCTTACTGAACTCATACTACTAGGATAAGGAATCATAAGATCTGTATATGGGGAAAATACCATAGCCAGGGTACGGGAACATCAAAACCGTATTTCTCTTAGAACTTATAAGAATAGAGTAATATGGAAATTCTCTTACTCGTCCATCGATTCATATCATAGGATTGTTGCACCCCCATTTTAACCGAGGCTAAACAAAGCACAACTTATGGAGCTCTGAAATAGTTAATTATGTACAGAGTCGCCACCTAGCATTTAAGGTATACTAGGGTACCTATAAATTATTAATATATGCAGCTTAACATGGTCTACGAAAATAAGTGAGATTCTAGGTAAGGGTTCAAATTATTCCGAAGGGAAGGTGTTAGGCATCCTTCAGAATCCACAAATGTGGTTCCCGGCTGGACCAATTTAACTATACAAGCGATATGTAAAAAGACTTGATTATTATTTACAAAAATTAATAGAATTTAGACTAAAGAATAACTAATATGACTATTCACATAAATAATCATGCAATGCGTATTTTATACATATGTGATATAATAATTATTTAAAAAAAAAAGTTATGAGCAACTTAGAAGTTTGGGTATGTGACAAAGGTATAAAAAAATGGACAAGAAATTATTTTGCACTCAAGGTGAGTTAACTAATTTAACTAGCTAAGTATGTACGCCTAATCAATTAATTATGAGAGTATATTCTAAAGCCTAAATATTGAGGCAAATCACCCTATTTATTCACTTAAGTGTGCTAAGCTATTGAATTAAAACTCTAGCGAAACATGATAACTATAAGAATATTAGCTACAAAAATAATAACTGTCTAATATTAATTTGTCTAAAACACATAAAATTTAAATCACCTAAGCAGATCATAAATAAATACCACCAACCTGCACCCTAAAAAGTAAAGTTTCACTATATTTTATGCTTGTATAATTTAAGAATGTAAAAAAAAATATAAACAGAATTTAAGAAGCTATTTGAACTTCTTTTGAGTGTCATCTTCAAAAAGTAACTCCGGATACCTGCATGAGACTTAATAAAAATGTTAGTAAGAGAATAAATAATTATCGGATGAATTAAAAAAATAATAAATAAACTTAAAATAAAAACCCGTCTTTGTACATGGAAGGCCTTGGAAATCGACGGAAATTTCTTCATCGGCCAACCAAGGACATATTGGTAAATATATATACGGCAAGCGCAACCATTTTTTCAGATCAATCAACATCAATAAAACACTAAGGTTCAGAACTCTTAAAAAAGCAGCAATCTTATTGTGTCATTTCCACCTTGTAATATAAAGGGACATGAAAGTACTATTTACAAATATCAAATTTAGTAGTATGCAGAAGCAGATAAATCAAAGAGCCTATATAGTCCCTTGTTCATTTTTCAGCTAAAAAGGGTTGTTGATTAGAGCAAAACGAATTCATGGGCATACAGGAGATTGCCAACCATTTATTTTCCGATGTAGTACGCCGGAGTTTCTCTTCCGTTCAAACCGCGTTGCTTCGATGGTGACGAGCTCATGGTGACCAGATCTTTTTTTTTTTTTTTTTTTTTTTAGTGTTTTCGTGATGGGATAACAGTGGGGAGAAGAGGGGGAAGGGAAGCGTTGGTGGTTGCATGGCTGGTTTCGTGGCTGTTTGGTGTGATTGGGAGACGAAGAAGGAGGTGTGGTTGCTCGCTGGCTGCTCCGGTTCACCGGAGCTTGAAGCTGCTCGCCGGAGTAGCGAAGAAGATGAAGTGGGGACTGTTTTGGTGTCGTTTGGTTAGGAGTCGAGGCTGGCGCTGTGGTTGGGTGGGTTGGTGTTCGTTGTTGTTATTGACGGAGTTCACAGCCGGCGGAGTGAGGGTGGTGGTCGCTGTTGGAAGTGGGGGGAGGGAGAAAAATGTTTAGGGTTTTCAGAAGAGAGGGAAAAAAAATCTGAGTGTTCAAGTGTTGTGGTGTGTGTAAATATGTGTTGGATCCCATCATTAAATTAACCCCCCCTTTTCTTATAATATAAACAAACACCCCTTTTTATGCCCAAAAATAATGAAGCCATAACCCTTTGTCCCCAACCCATCATCTCAATTAACTCTTTTTAAAAAAAAAAAAAAGAAGTGATGAGATCTTGACTTGACCAAATTTTACTCTGCGTTTAAAAATTAGTTACTCCGATTTTCTCTGCACTGTCAGACTGTACTAAAATATAGTTAATTAATACATGTATAAATAATAACGCAAGTATAAAATATAAACATTAATGTCTATGATATGAAAATGTATTGCTATAAAATTAAGAAACAATTATTAATTGCACAAAAAATGGTAGTATTACGCTGTACATGTGCAAAATAATGATTCTTGAAAAAATGACAATAAATTGAGAAAATTCCTAAAATAAGGATAATCATCAATAAATTGTTGAAAAAATGTGTAAAAAATGTATTTCGTGCTCATTAACGAATCAGGGCCCCCCAAAACGTTAATTTTAAGCACGTCGAGCCAAAATTAGGTGTCAACAACTTGTCCCTCTTCGACCGGAGACGATGAAAGAGTTTTCGGACGAAGACGTTGACATTTATCCTATTTTGGCTCGATAAAGAATTGCTAAAAGGATATGTACGGAGAAAGAGGCCAGACGTTGGTTGAGCTTTGACAATACTCTCAGTTTGTCGGCAGGGTTGCGATAAAAAGAAAAATGATAAAAAGGGAAGGATTGTATACTTGCTGGGGAAAGAATGATTCTCGCCCCGATGTGACCGAACTCTGCATAGAACTTCCTACATATCTCGTCAATCACGAGAATCAGGTCAATGTAGTTCGAAAGGCGATAACTAATGGATGCTGTGGCAAATTTTGATCGTCCAATCAAAATTTTGCCCCAGTGTTGTTAGAATGGTCCTAGCAAGTGTAGGATGAAGAACGGTCGTGCTATGTAACGCCTTTGCTTCGGCGAAGAATGCAGGTGCAGTGCAATGCGGCTGCGAGCATATGCAGGGGAATTTGAAAATAATTAAACAATGCAGGTGCGGTGCAATGCGGCTGCGAGCATACGCAGGGGCATTTGAAAATAATAAAGCAATGCAGGTGCAGTGCGATGCCTTATGTAGAAATTTTCAAGGGGGCGGTGCGCAGCCCATGCAACATGAAAGGCGATGCACGACCTTATGCAGAGATTTCCAAAGGCGGTGCGCAGCCCATGAAATATATGAAAGCGATGCAAAGGGCGGTGCGCAGCCCATGCGTTATATGAAAGGCGGTGCGCAGCCTTGTGCAGAAATTTTCAAAAGGGCGGTGCATGGCCCATGTAACATATGAAAGGCGGTGCTCAGCCTTATGCAAAAATTTAAATGGGCGGTGCGCAGCCCATGCAACATGAAAGGCGGTGCTCAGCCTTATGCAGAAATTACAAAGGGCGATGCATGGCCCATGTAACACATGAAAGGCGGTGAGCAACCTTATGCAGAAATTTAAATGGGCGGTGCGCAGCCCATGCAACATGAAAGGCGGTGCTCATCCTTATGCATAAATTACAAAGGGCGGTGCATGGCCCATGTAACATATGAAAGCGATGCAAAGGGCGGTGCGCAGCCCATGCATCATATGAAAGGCGGTGCTCAGCCTTATGCAGAAATTACAAAGGGCGGTGCATGGCCCATGTAACATATGAAAGCGATGCAAAGGGCGGTACGCAGCCCATGCATCATATGAAAGGCGGTGCTCAGCCTTATGCAGAAATTACAAAGGGCGGTGCATGACCCATGTAACATATGAAGGCGAACTAGCCTAAACTGTCCTATTAAAGGTGGACTAGCCTAAAATGTCCAATTAAAGGCGGACAAGCCTAATGTTATAGTAAAGGCGGACAAGCCTAAATGTCCAATTAAAGGCGGACGAGCCTAAATGTCCAATTAAAGGCGGACTAGCCTAAAATGTCCAATTAAAGGCGGACAAGCCTAAAATGCGGTACTTTTGCGAACAATGATGTTGCCTCTGCATGGCATTTGAGAGTGATAATGTAACGCATGTGTGGAAGATAACGCCTTTGCTTCGGCGCGAATGCAGTGCAGAAGGTAAGGTCCTTGGGCCATGAAATGGTGCCTTTAGGCGATGAGAATGATGCCTTTAGACTATGACGCCCTCGGTGTCCTGTTGTGGGGCTGGACGAGCCAATGCAGTGTCCTACTGTGGGGCTGGACGAGCCAATGCAGTGTCCTACTGTGGGGCTGGTCGAGCCCGTGCCTTTTCTCTCGAAATGCGCCATTGGTGAAATTTTTGAGGGCCCCCTCAAAAATTTTGTCCCAGTTTAGAAAACAAACAAAAATTTGCATACTTCCCGCGAAATGCGATGTGCACTTGCGGGGTTTTTTTTTTTTTTTAAGCTACTCAAAAATGTTCTCCCAATTTCATGCTTCAGCGGAGAAATACGAGGATCTTTCATGGTAAGATCAGATGTCGATACCTCGTAAAGTTAGTAACAACACAACAACCTTGAACTATATTTACTGTGCAATAATAAAAAAACAAAATAAAAAAAATAGCAAAATCATGAGAGAAAAATCTAGCAAAAATGATTTTTTTTTAATAACAATGATTGATATAACATGCCTCAACTTCAATTGGTACGAACAATTAGATTGTGCATAAGAATTCACCATTATTTATCGTTCAACAAACTAAGATCGACTCATTGGTAATTCCTACAGCTTCAAGTGGTACCTCAGACATACCTAAGGATCGACAAGATTGGTTCATTTTGTTTCAAACAAAACTTCGAACTATACCTATCTTCATGTTTCAAGTGCCCTCACCAGAAAGAAAGTCTCTTTTCACACATATTCAGTATTTTTGAACTTTGGGACATCTAGAGAAGTACACTCAAACTCAGAAAGATGTTCAATGCATTGTAATACCATAAGCTTGGCCGTCATGTAAGTATCCACTAATGAGAGAAACCTTAGCATAGGATCACGTAGGGCTTGTTATGGGGTTGTAATGTAAGCTTGGGAAAAGGATAGGATATTATTTGGGTAAGGAGTGACTAATCCTTCCCTAAGCGTTTCACTATGTCTGTGCTTGGTATTTGTGTGCTCTAACGCTGATCTACTTTGTTTTATTGTCCCTTTCTTTTGTACTTGTGCGACCTCTTTTGCAAGTTAAAGCCCTTTTTTTTTTTGAGTTTAGGGTTGCATGCCCGAGACTCTGTGGGATTAAGAGAATTGACCTGGGTTGTATGCCCGAGGTCTTGATACTAATTTCGGGTTGTATGCCTGAGTGTGAAAAATAAAAAGGAATAACGGGTTGTATGTCCGAGATCCCGAATGACTGAGGTTTTTTTTTTTTTTTTTGTGTTTTTGTGTTTTTGTGGGCTCCTTCTTGCTTTGGAGGTCGTTCTTAGCCTTTGTTTTTCTGGGACGGTCGAATCATTTTTTTTTTTTGGAAACTTCAGCTCAGATCTCTATCCGCGATTGCACATTTTTAGTGCGCTCAGGGAGGTTAGGCCAAGAGAGAGATAGTGCATATAAGCACTCAGAAATGGTATAGGCTTATGATGTGGTGGTCAAAGAAAAGGCTCTAGGCTCAAAGGGGAAATGCTAGGGATAATGTCATTTGGTAGGATAGAAAGGCTCAAACGGGTCAAAGAAGGCCTACGATCCTTTTCTATGCTGAGTGTTACTCATAATTTCGCCTCAACAGACATTCAGGCCAAGTTCTAGATTACAATGCAATGCAATTGAACGCTATCTAAAGCTCACCACACAATGCACATGAAACAATGAGGTTGGTTTTGTTCTTATCTTACAAGCATGCAAGAGAGTTTTTCGAGTGTCACTTAAAGTGTGAATGGGAGGTACCAAAAGAATCTATAATTTACCATGAAGTCAGTCTTCTCCATCATATTGATTGTTACTTGTTTCGTTCCTATGCACATTCTAACTATGTTGGTACCAACCAAGTCAAAGATATGAATCTAAAAAACATTTTTGTATTTTTTGAATAGGGGTACCGAACTCGAAAAGAGTTGCCTACGTATCTCATCTTTGATGAGAATCAGGTGCGCGTAGTTCGTTCAAATAGGACAAAAAGAAATAAAATATTTTGTAATTTTTCAAAGTAAAGGATTTTTTTATTTTTTTGAATAATGATTTTTTTTTTTGATTTTTTGAATAATGATTTTTTTTGTGATTTTTTGAATAATGAATTTTTTTTTGTGATTTTTTGAATAATGAATACCGAACCCAAAAGGGCTGCCTACGTATCTCATCAAAGAAGAGAATCAGGTGTGCGTAGTTCTTGCAGATAGGGTACAAAATGCATGATTGAAGAAAAAATATTTTACAAAATGCAGGGTTCAACACAAGTCAACTAAAATAGTTAGATAAAGTGTTAAGGTAGTGCAAAGCAAATAACAACAATATTTATTTAAAAACAAAAACATGTAACAAATAAAGAGTAAGTGAAAAATGAAAAGAATGTTCGAAATAAAGGATAAAATTCAACCTAGCTAAAAACAACTGCAAAATGGAATGTACAGTAACCTAGAAATTCTAAGAGTTGGTTTTCCTATGACACAAGGCTCCCCCAAGCGGACAACTTGGGAGTGGAAAGTCCGTGGCCGTCGACTGCACCGCCGATCGACTAAATCCACAAGATCGATCCAACTAAAAGGGTAATTTAGTAGTGCACGGCCGCGAACCGCGAAACCGCTTTAAGTGTGTGAATTTGTGTGAATTTTCCAGGAGTGGAGGAAATATGAACGGAATGCCATTTTATATAAACCGATAACACATAAGAATATTAATATAAAACCACAAAAAGATAGCAATAAAAGAGAAACAGTAAAAGCAAGATGCATAATTTACAATAAAATAAAAAATGGATATGGTAAATAAAACTTGTTAGTAAAATAAAGGCAATAATACAGTGTATGAAAAAAAAAGCAGATATGTACGTAAACAAATAAGGGAATAAGGGGAAGGATATACATGACGAATAAATACGTGCAAGTAAAATAATAAACAAAAACTCATTAAGGATATATTTAAGCCAATAGTATAACGAAGAGTATATTTGGCCTTTTTCCAATAATACAGGGGTATATTTGGCCTTTTTCCGTTAAGTTAATTTGATAAGTATCTTAACCATAGTTAAGAGGATAAATTTAAGGAAAACACTCTTAACTTTGGTAAGAAAAGCTATATCTCCACAAATTTTAGTACCAATTAATATCATAATCCAAGTATTAAAATTGTTGAACATCATTCTTATTAGGGATTCTTATTATTAATCAATTCTGCCATTCAGCATTAGCAAATCTTCATTTTCAATTTGAAAAAAAGTATTCATTGAAGTTATATTTGTTTGTTTTTATATACTTATCCACCTTTAGACACAAACCTTAAACTTCCAAGTCAAAAATCCATCAGATTTAGGCATTATAATATTCAAATGAGCAAAATAATTACAATGATTTAGCCCGATATGGAGGCGCTTTACTGTTTTGCCCTAAGAAATGATAGATTTTTATCATCTTCGCTAGAAATGTTTTTGTAATTGTTGGACATGTTTAGTAATGCTCAGAAAAGAGAAAAGATAAAGAACTAAACAAAAGAAAAATCCTATTACTAATGACGCTATAACATAAACATAGGGAAAAAAGGTCCTACGAATTTCCATTTTTTTTTTTTTACTGGGAGGGTGGGGTTGTGAAGAATTACTGATGTAGTAATGTTGATGTTCAACAATATTTTTGATAGTTGGGGATCACTGATACGTAGTTGCTGTTCGAGGTAATTATAATATGGAATTATTAATGATGTTTATGGGTACCAAAGTTTGTGGAGATATGTCACGACCCAAACCGATGAGCCGTGATGAGAGTCTGACCTCTAGCGACCAAACACCCCTAAACACTTATCTGAAACATGCTGAACATCAATAGCCCATAAACGGCACAAACTCATCTCATAAAGAGGGAACATCTGAACTCTACACAATCTGCATAAATATATATATATATATACATACATAACATGCGGAAGAACAGTGCAAGCCAACTAGACTGCTATATATATATATATATATATATATATATATATATATATATATATATATACTGTACACAAAAGAATATAAGCCGACAAGGCTACATCGTCTGACTACTACATATAACTGTCTATAGACCTCTATTGGAATAAAGCTGTAGAAGGGACGGGACAGGGCCCCGTCGTACCCATCTATATACATCTCAAAAGAATGGCCTACCAACATAGACTGCAACTCCCGATCGAATGGAGTGCACTGATCACTGCTGAATAAGGGTCCTACTAAGCTGGACCACCTCCTTGTCTACCTGTACCTGCGGGCACGAACGCAGCCCCCCGAGCAACGGGGAGTCAGTACGGATAATGTACTGAATATGTAAGGCATAAAGACAACATGTATATATGTATAGAAATCATGAATAAGATCTGAACTCATAAGCTGAAATAACTATCTGCATGAATCTGTATGAACTAGTATATGTCTGCATCTGACTGAATCTGTATGTCGGGAAGTATGGACATGCATATATATATATATATCTAGTAGGTACACACCTCATCGTCATATCACAGGCCACACCTTCACCCCCTGTCAAGTGTGCCTTTCTCATGTATATACTCAAACATCATAGGCCACTCATGGACCACTCATAGGCCACACCTTCACCCCCTGTCAAGTGTGCCTTGCACATATAGTACATAGTATCAGAGGTCACACTTTCACCCCCTGTCAAGTACGCCTTTCACACATACCCTTGAGAATTGGAAGTAAATGCGTAATACAAGTAAAACTGAACGATAGGATTCTCAAACAGTAAAGTGATAGTTTTCCTCTCAAGGGCCTTACTGAACTCATACTACTAGGATAAGGAATCATAAGATCTGTATATGGGGAAAATACCATAGCCAGGGTACGGGAACATCAAAACCGTATTTCTCTTAGAACTTATAAGAATAGAGTAATATGGAAATTCTCTTACTCGTCCATCGATTCATATCATAGGATTATTGCACCCCCATTTTAACCGAGGCTAAACAAAGCACAACTTATGGAGCTCTGAAATAGTTAATTATGTACAGAGTCGCCACCTAGCATTTAAGGTATACTAGGGTACCTATAAATTATTAATATATGCAGCTTAACACGGTCTACGAAAATAAGTGAGATTCTAGGTAAGGGTTCAAATTATTCCGAAGGGAAGGTGTTAGGCATCCTTCAGAATCCACAAATGTGGTTCCCGGCTGGACCAATTTAACTATACGAGCGATATGTAAAAAGACTTGATTATTATTTACAAAAATTAATAGAATTTAGACTAAAGAATAACTAATATGACTATTCACATAAATAATCATGCAATGCGTATTTTATACATATGTGATATAATAATTATTTAAAAAAAAAAGTTATGAGCAACTTAGAAGTTTGGGTATGTGACAAAGGTATAAAAAAATGGACATGAAATTATTTTGCACTCAAGGTGAGCTAACTAATTTAACTAGCTAAGTATGTACGCCTAATCAATTAATTATGAGAGTATATTCTAAAGCCTAAATATTGAGGCAAATCACCCTATTTATTCACTTAAGTGTGCTAAGCTATTGAATTAAAACTCTAGCGAAACATGATAACTATAAGAATATTAGCTACAAAAATAATAACTGTCTAATATTAATTTGTCTAAAACACATAAAATTTAAATCACCTAAGCAGATCATAAATAAATACCACCAACCTGCACCCTAAAAAGTAAAGTTTCACTATATTTTATGCTTGTATAATTTAAGAATGTAAAAAAAAATATAAACAGAATTTAAGAAGCTATTTGAACTTCTTTTGAGTGTCATCTTCAAAAATTAACTCCGGATACCTGCATGAGACTTAATAAAAATGTTAGTAAGAGAATAAATAATTATCGGATGAATTAAAAAAATAATAAATAAACTTAAAATAAAAACCCGTCTTTGTACATGGAAGGCCTTGGAAATCGACGGAAATTTCTTCATCGGCCAACCAAGGACATATTGGTAAATATATATACGGCAAGCGCAGCCATTTTTTCAGATCAATCAACATCAATAAAACACTAAGGTTCAGAACTCTTAAAAAAGCAGCAATCTTATTGTGTCATTTCCACCTTGTAATATAAAGGGACATGAAAGTACTATTTGCAAATATCAAATTTAGTAGTATGCAGAAGCAGATAAATCAAAGAGCCTATATAGTCCCTTGTTCATTTTTCAGCTAAAAAGGGTTGTTGATTAGAGCAAAGCGAATTCATGGGCATACAGGAGATTGCCAACCATTTATTTTCCGACGTAGTACGCCGGAGTTTCTCTTCCGTTCAAACCGCGTTGCTTCGATGGTGACGAGCTCATGGTGACCAGATCTTTTTTTTTTTTTTTTTTTTAGTGTTTTCGTGATGGGATAACAGTGGGGAGAAGAGGGGGAAGGGAAGCGTTGGTGGTTGCATGGCTGGTTTCGTGGCTGTTTGGTGTGATTGGGAGACGAAGAAGGAGGTGTGGTTGCTCGTTGGCTGCTCCGGTTCACCGGAGCTTGAAGCTGCTCGCCGGAGTAGCGAAGAAGATGAAGTGGGGACTGTTTTGGTGTCGTTTGGTTAGGAGTCGAGGCTGGCGCTGTGGTTGGGTGGGTTGGTGTTCGTTGTTGTTATTGACGGAGTTCACAGCCGGCGGAGTGAGGGTGGTGGTCGCTGTTGGAAGTGGGGGGAGGGAGAAAAATGTTTAGGGTTTTCAGAAGAGAGGGAAAAAAAATCTGAGTGTTCAAGTGTTGTGGTGTGTGTAAATATGTGTTGGATCCCATCATTAAATTAACCCCCCCTTTTCTTATAATATAAACAAACACCCCTTTTTATGCCCAAAAATAATGAAGCCATAACCCTTTGTCCCCAACCCATCATCTCAATTAACTCTTTTTTTTAAAAAAAAAAAGAAGTGATGAGATCTTGACTTGACCAAATTTTACTCTGCGTTTAAAAATTAGTTACTCCGATTTTCTCTGCACTGTCAGACTGTACTAAAATATAGTTAATTAATACATGTATAAATAATAACGCAAGTATAAAATATAAACATTAATGTCTATGATATGAAAATGTATTGCTATAAAATTAAGAAACAATTATTAATTGCACAAAAAATGGTAGTATTACGCTGTACATGTGCAAAATAATGATTCTTGAAAAAATGACAATAAATTGAGAAAATTCCTAAAATAAGGATAATCATCAATAAATTGTTGAAAAAATGTAAAAATGTGTAAAAAATGTATTTCGTGCTCTTTAACGAATCAGGGCCCCCCAAAACGTTAATTTTAAGCACGTCGAGCCAAAATTAGGTGTCAACAAGGATCATGCCAAAAAAAGAAGAAGGAATAACCTTAACATACCTGGAGATATATTCAATCGTCCAACTCTTATTTCTTGAACTCGTAAGTCTATAATTAAGATAACATAGGCCTTAATTAGGCTATTCACCTTACTCACTAATCATCATAATTACAAAAGAGCTTAACAACTATGGATAACATATCCCTTGAAAACGTAGAAAATCCTCAACTCCTAATTCCATCCAATCTCAACTACAATATCAAGGATAACATTAATGGCAACACTCTCATAACAAGATATACCCAAACACATCCCTCAATCATCTCTTGACATAACCCCAAAAGCACTATTTAACCTTTCATTGACTTATCACTTTTATAGCTATCTTCTCTTTACATGAACCACCAAAACTCTTAGAAACTAACTTAAATACAAGGGTAGAAATCATTACATACCTTGAGGGGTCAAAAATCCCAAGAATCACTTTATCTTCAACTCCCTAAGCTTCCCATTCTAGGAGGAACCCTAGAAACAACCTTCTTCTTCACAAGCTCGGGTTTATGGGGTCCGGGTCTTGTCAAATCTTCACTACTATGCCATAAATGTTGGGAGAGCAAAATATTAGGGTTTTCTGATCGGGGAATGAGAGAAATAAGACATAAAGTCGTGGACCATGTATTTATACTCGGAGAAATAAATGCTTTAGTGGTCCGGTTCGACGAGCGGGTCGACAACCCGTCGACGTGTCGACGGTCCGTCGATGTGCTCGTCGACCTGCGCCTGCAGAATGCATGGCTGCGGAACCCTATTGACACCGTGATGTGCCGTGAAATTACGGGATATTCGATGCTAATTTCTTAAGCTTTTGTAACTCTTCCAGCACTTTTGTTGTTACTTTTTGTGTATTTATGTCGTTTTGTAGGATAAGATACCCGGAGAGCATAACGGAGCAAAACGGAGCAAAATGGAGCAAAATAGAGCAAAAATAGAACAAGCAACACATGCTAGCAGCACTTGCTGCAGCATGTTGTGCATGCAGCATCTGCGAGTGGCACTTGCTGCAGCATGTTGTGCATGCAGCATCTGCGAGTGGCACTTGCTGCAGTACGTTGTGTATGCATCATCTGCGAGTGGCACTTGCTGCAGCATGTTGTGCATACAGCATCTGCGAGTGGCACTTGCTGCAACATGTTGTGCATGCGAGCAGCACTTGCTGCAGCATGTTGTGCACGCAGGGCATTTTTGTCCACAATTTGTTCCCGTTTTAGGGTTTGTAAAACATTATCTTTGGCCATTTTCATACAAGCTTGGAGGCTAGGGTTTCATCTACACCATTGGAGGAGAAGATTGGAGCACCTTAATGAGATATTTCTTAAACCTTTCTTCAATTCCTTGTTTTGTATTGAACATTTAAGTGTGTAGTATTTTCTTCTTTCACTTGAATCTTGTTTATGATATTATTCATTATCAAGTGTTGGATGAAACTCTTGTTATGCTTATGTATCGAATGATTTTTATTTTTAATGAAGTGGGTTTATTGTTTCTCTATTAACTCTTCAAGCTTTAATGTCCTTTAATGGTGTACAACATTATTTGTGCCTAACTACCCATACTTTGCTTGGAAAAGAAAGTAGAGGTTAGGAAAAGAGTTAATAGCAAGAATTTGGGGCATAACTTCCTAATTCACTCCTCAAAGAGAAAGTGTCCACGGTCGTCGCAATATAATTTACCCAACTATGAGTCGGGGTCGATCCCACAGGGAACAATAAACTAGGCGATTTAAACAAGTAAGGAATTATCACCAACTAAGCTAAGTCAAACACTTTTTCAATATTTGATTTTTGTTTTAATAACGAACAAAGATAAAAAACTAACTAGAAAGGGGGTAAAATGATCAATGGCCACAAGTACGGATAACAAAGGAAATTATGCTCAAGTAACGATCCAGTGTATTTCATGATTTTACAACTAAGAGCGAGTTTATGTTAATAGATAATGATTTCTAAAATCTCATTGAAAGTCTTTCAACCAAATCAATGAATTTCACTCTAAGTTTTTCAAGCCTTGGAGTGTGATATTAGGTACAAACAATTTAACCTCAAGTAACTATCCTCTTCCGAGCTCAAGCTATTAGATGGGTTTAATGACCCAAATTCTTGCTATTAACTCTTTTCCTAACCTCTACTTTCTTTTCTAAACAAAGTATGGGTAGTTAGGCACAAATAATGTTGTACATCATTAAAGGACATTAAAGCTTGAAGAGTTAATAGAGAAACAATAAACCCACTTCATTAGAAATAAAAATCATTCAATACATAAGCATAACAAGAGTTTCATCCAACACTTGATAATGAATAATATCATAAACAAGATTCAAGTGAAATAAGAAAATACTACACACTTAAATATTCAATACAAAACAAGGAATTAAAGAAAGGTTTAAGAAATATCTCATTAAGGTGCTCCAATCTTCTCCTTCAATGGTGTAGATGAAACCCTAGCCTCCAAGCTTGTATGAAAATGGCCAAAGATAATGTTTTACAAACCCTAAAAGAGTATTTAAAACATTAAAAAACGGGAACAAATTGTGGACAAAAATGCCCTGTGTGCACAACATGCTGCAGCAAGTGCTGCTCGCATGCACAACATGTTGCAGCAAGTGCCGCTCGCAGATGCTGCATGCACAACATGCTGCAGTAAGTGCTGCCAGAAAGTGCTGCTTGTTCTATTTTTGCTCCATTTTGCTCCATTTTGCTCCGTTTTACTCCGTTATGCTCTCCGGGCATCTTATCCTACAAAACGACATAAATACACAAAAGTAACAACAAAAGTGCTTGAACAATTACAAAAGCTTAAGAAATTAGCATCGAATATCCCGTAATTTCACGGCACATCAACACCCGCAACTTAAAGTCTTTGCTTGTCCTCAAGCAAATCAAAACCAAAATCTCAATGAGGATCCACTTAAGCACAAAAACGTGACTTTGGTTGGTACCAACAATTAGGCTACAAGCATGTGAAACTTCAACCAAATGACTCCCATTTCAAAATACAATTTCAAGAATGCAATAGAGATTCAAAACAATCAAGCAACAACACTCAAGCCTCAATAAGTGACTCAAAACCACTAGCTTACTAGATATGCCCAATTGACTCAACTTGGAACTTTTCAACATTGCCAATCTATCTTAATTCATATGCCCTCACAAGAAAGAAAGTCCCAAAATCACTATATTCACAACAACAACAACAACAACAACACAAGGGACATATACCCAAAGTCACTCACACTCAACAAAGAAATTCTAGTGCTAACAAATATCACACCATAAGCTTGCCCTTATTTTTATTCATCACTAACTCAAGAACATTCGGTTGGAGATCACATTGGGACTTTTTAGGCTTGTAATGTAAGCTTAGGTAAGGGTAGGATAAGTATTTGGGATATAAGTGACTACGCCCTCCTTGAAAACTACACAATACCTTTTGTCCACTTTCCTCTTCATTTCAAACCATCACTTCTTCCTTTGCATACTAGTTTCCCCAATTACTCCAACTTCTTTTTGTGCAACTATTTTCTTTATTTCTAATGTTTTTGTTCATTTCCAATTCCTTTTTCACAAAGATACATTTTTTTTGCACAAAAAGTTTGCAACCTTTTTGTATTTTTTTTAAATTTTCTTCCTTTCTTTTGACTTTTCCACAACACCAACCTTCACCACTTCTCAAGCAACACTAACACCCCCAACTTAGGCTTTTGGCCTCAAATTCACAATTTCATGTTCAAGGAGGGAAAGGTTCAAAAGAAAGACTTTTCATCAAAATGGGTAAAGGCTTGTAATGTGGCAGTAAAAAAAAAGGTCATAGGCTCAAATGGGGTTACTAGTGATATTATTTATGTAATGGTAGGCTAAAAAGCTAAAGAGGTTTTTTCAAAAATCACAAAGATAGCCCAAGGTCATCTCTCCAACCAACATAATCAAAATTAGCATTGAAAGACTAACCGGGCAAGTTCTAGATGATAAAAGTAAACGCAAGAATTGTTTAATAAACACTCACCACACATGGCATATGAACTAGTCAAGATGGATCAATTTCACTTCCTAAGCAAGAACAACTAGAGCAATATCTCATAATCCAAAATAAACACAACTAGTAGGTAAAGAGTCACCAAATGAGCCAAAAAGTAGTCACAAAGATCATTCTTTCCTATGCAGCTCGCTTCTTAACTAATGCAAAATAATTTGGAGGGGCATTCGCATTTCAACATTTCACATGCAAGAGACTAACTCTATTAGTACCAAACAAGCCAAGAGTTTTCACATTTTTCCTCAAAGGAGCACCTACACCTAAACTACAAGACTAATGAAAGAAGCTAAGAAAGAAAATAAAATAATAAGAGTGACTAATCCACAACACGTCAAAAGAACGAAATTTTCAAAAATTTGAGCAAGTTTCAAAATATAATGTGCTACCACATGCCACCCCCAACTACAAACATTGCAGTGTCCTCGCTGCACATAATCAAAACAAAATATAAAATAGTTTGAGGGCAAATAAGATTTTTTTTTTATTTACTGGCACGACCTGCGAACAGTACCTCCGACTCGCAGGTATGACATATGATTTGCAGGTGATGTCACCTGATTTTTTTTTAACTTACTGTCAGCACCTGCGACTCGCAGGCATGACCTGCGAATCGCAGGTGATGTCACTTGCAATTAAGTTAACGTCACCTGCGATTAAGTTAACTTTCTCAAAATAATTCCAAAAATTCTGAAACTTTGCAGATTAGTCAAAAACAATAAAATAAACTATTCTAAAAATAAAATTTCAAAGACGATTTAAAAATTTTAAAGCGATGGGTTGCCTCCCACCAAGCGCTTAAGTTAACGTCGCGGCACGACGTTTACCTTTACCACTTTTCCCTCCACTTGGAGGATATGAATTTTCGCCCCAACTTTGAATCAAGATTATGATGACACTCATGGGGCAGTGGTAGAAAAGCAAAGAGGCCAACTCTCGGGTGTCGCATTTTGCACTTCTTGGCCCGTAAGTGAGGCATGCCATTTTGTCTTCTTGGCATAGCAAACTTTAAAATGAAAACGTTTTCTTCTTCATCTCTAAATTTCTCCATAGGCTCGGTTAGTTCAACTTCCATATCATCAACCAAGCACAATGTTGAAAAATGGTTGGAATGTGGTCCAATGCGCTTCAATTTCAAATTCGCTTCATTTTTGACATCCTCACCCAAAAATGAATTAGAGTCTTCAAAAATTATTTTATGAACTTTTTTATGCAACTCTAATATCATTTCTTCAACTTCGGCATCACTCACTATTTTTGGGTTGGTTGGCTGGGAATTTACCATTAGCTCATGAAAATCAATCTTGACCTCTTCTTCATTGGAAACCAGCTCAAAACTACAATCCATGGCCCTTTGATATTGAGCAGGTGTGAAATTACGGGATATTCGATGCTAATTTCTTAATGTGTTCCCGTTTTTTAATGTTTTAAATACTCTTTTAGGGTTTGTAAAACATTATCTTTGGCCATTTTCATACAAGCTTGGAGGCTAGGGTTTTATCTACACCATTGAAGGAGAAGATTGGAGCACCTTAATGAGATATTTCTTAAACCTTTCTTTAATTCCTTGTTTTGTATTGAATATTTAAGTGTGTAGTATTTTCTTATTTCACTTAATCTTGTTTATGATATTATTCATTATCAAGTGTTGGATGAAACTCTTGTTATGCTTATGTATTGAATGATTTTTATTTCTAATGAAGTGGGTTTATTGTTTCTCTATTAACTCTTCAAGCTTTAATGTCCTTTAACGATGTACAACATTATTTGTGCCTAACTATCCATACTTTGCTTGGAAAAGAAAGTAGAGGTTAGGAAAAGAGTTAATAGCAAGAATTTGGGTCATTAAACCCATCTAATAGCTTGAGCTCGGAAGAGGATAGTTACTTGAGGTTAAATTGTTTGTACCTAATATCACACTCCAAGGCTTGGAAAAACTTAGAGTGAAATTCATTGATTTGGTTGCAAGATTTTCAATGAGATTTTAGAAATCATTATCTATTAACATAAACCCGCTCTTAGTTGTAAAATCATGAAATACACTGGATCATTACTTGAGCATAATTTCCTTTGTTATCCGTACTTGTGGCCATTAATCATTTTACCCCCTTTCTAGTTAGTTTTTATCTTTGTTCGTTGTTAAAACAAAAATCAAATATTGAAAAAGTGTTTGACTTAGCGTAGTTGGTGATAATTCCTTACTTGTTTAAATTGCCTAGTTTATTGTTCCCTGTGGGATCGATCCCGACTCATAGTTGGGTAAATTATATTGCGACGACCGTGTACACTTTCTCTTTGAGGAGTGAATTTGGATGTTATCATTGTGCAAAAATTGGTAAGTTTTTTAGTTATTTTTTATGTTTGTTAAATATCTTCTTCCATTTTTTTTAATTTTAACAAAAAACGTTTCTGACATTATTAAGGTTCTTGAACAAGCTTCGATTTCATTTTAATGGCCAAGTTGTGAGCCACAGTTGACTCCTACTGTCTTTGTCGATGGCGGCGACGGCTTCCTCTTTCCCGTCCCTTTCCCGTCGCCATCTCTCTCTCCTTTTTCGGTGGCGGAGTTGTTGGTGACAATGACGATTAAGGATAACAACGGCGGTTGTGTGGCGTCGGTGTTAGATCTGGACGGAAACAGTCAGATCTGGTCGGAAGGTGTTGTATTCACGAATACGACAATTGTATTCACTTTATAAAGCATTTTTTGTTAAATTTTTCGGTTGTATTCATTTTTTTAGGGTGTATTTGTTAGCATAAGGGTTGTTGTTGTTGTTGTTGTTGTCATGAAATTTCTAGCAGATCTGGTTGGAAATCTTCTGCAAATCTGGCCGAAGCTAGTGGTTGGTGTTGTTGTATTCATGAATAAGACGATTGTATTCACTTTTTTGAGCTTTTTTTGGTTAATATTTTAGATTGTATTCATTTTTTTAGGGTGTATTTGTTAATTTTGGAGTATCTTTGTTTTTATGTATTCAGTTTTACTCGTTGTATTCATGAATACAACAAACCCGTTTATGAATATGAATAGTCATTTCATGGATACAGTGAAAAAAGAAAAAAATTATTGTATTCATGAATACATCGAAAAAAAATGTATACAGCGAAAAAAAAATAGCTACGCCATGTAAATATTGAAAATGAAGTTATGCCCAATTTTAAATTCCTAAATTGTAGTCATTTATGTAAAATCCCTTTTTATATTAGATGCAAATATGGCCTTTGGGTTCAGTTATTGAAAATGGTGGGCCACTGGATTTTCAATTTGACACATATGACACAACACCTATTAGCTTTTCAAAAAACACTTCTATAAGAACAACAGTTTCTCATGGAAAATATTTACTTACTTTTTAAATTAGATATTGAGTTTATAATTTGTTTGAATATGTAATTTAAATATATGCCATTAAAAAAATTGTGTAGCTATAAAGTAATCCTTATGAATATCCCTGTGATTGCATGAATAGGATCACTTCACCCTTACTAAGTTTTCGAATTCGAACTGTGGGTATGAAAAACAAATCATATAACCATCATGATAGAACCTATGAGTTCGCCCTT